>NW_028322232.1:20033240-20339537 GCF_059928025.1 Delphinapterus leucas
CTTATGGAACGGTATCTGTTCTAATTTCAATCTCTGGTTTTATGCAGCACCCCAACTCACCATTCCCCTTAAGCAAGCATAAGTTGGTTTTCTAAATTTGAGACCCTGTTCTGTTTTGTAATTCAGTTCATGTGTAGCCAAGTTCACATTCGGTGTATTAGTGATATCTTAATGTTTCTTTTTCTGTGTGACTTATTTCCCTTAGAATCATCGTATCTGAATCCACTCATTATGCCGCGACGGGCCTGATGACGTAGATCTCATCGCTGAGTGATATTCCATTGTACGTACGTACCACAACTTCTTTATCCATATTTTGCTTTCTCAGATATTTAACTTGTACCATAGACGAGGTTCTTGTAAACAGAGCCATCCCAAATTTTGGGGTGGCTGTGTGTTTTTGATTTTAATTTCCCTAAGCTATAGGACCCTAAGTGGAAGTGCCATAGGCTGTGTTGCTTTGTTTCGTACGTGTTTCAGGAAACACCATACACTTCTCCAGAGTGGCTGTTGGCAATGTACATCCCGCCCATCAGCGTAACAAGGCTCCCTGTTCTCCATGACCTGTCCTGCCTTTCTGGATTTTACACTTTTTCCAGATGGCCCTTTTGACCGGGGGGCAGTGAGACTTCATTGTAGTGCAGATTTCCTTTACACGCTTGCTTGGTTGACCAAAAAGCGCGTATGCGTTTTTTCCTGAATATATTCAGGAAAAAAGGCATACCCCCTTTTTGGCCAAGTGCATCATTGTCGACATTCTGCCTCTTTTCCTATGCTTTAAGTGCAATACCAGTCTACCCCCTGAAATCGTTTTCCTGAAATTCTGCCCCACTTTCAAGTCCTCTTCGAAGACTTACTTCAATACATTTTTGGACGATAGCTGTCATTCATAACTCTGCAGGTTTGTGAATTACATTGCCCCTGAGCTCCTTTCCTCAACTCGCTTTCTTGTGAGCTGGCCGCAAACCCGCAGGATTGCTTCAGGCCCTAATCTGGTTGCGGTAGTGCACGCTGAGCCTTTGGTTAATCCCTCTTCCTGGTGGGAAATGAGCGTTCAATTTGCCCGTGCAGACACCTACAGCTAGTCTCTCATTGGTTCTCCCTATTCCTGTTCATCTTGCGCAGAAATTGCATACTGTGCCAAACAGGAGGTTAAAGGCACAGACTCTCCAAGTGGGGAGAGTGTTAGTAAAGCGTCTGGAACGGTGAACCCGAGTATCATTGGACGAAACCTGAGATGCATTTGAAAGCGTTTCCCAAGCACACGATGGACCATACTCTGGGTTTCCCATGCATGTTTTAGCTGAAGGAAGAATCCCTTAAACCTGGAGAGTTGGGACCCATGGAATGGGTACCATGCAGTATGACTTCAAAGGGTCTCCGTTTGCTCACCCAACCTCACCTATGCTATAAGCCCGAAGTGTCCAGCCTTATGTCTCACCCAGCTCGGGGTGTAGATGTGGTAAATCCAGGTTGCATCACAAGCCCTGAATGAATTATTTAAGAATTGCTCTCTATTTCACTGTCATTGTGATTTGTTTGTGAAATTTATTTTGATAATGGGATTTATCGGATTTTCACTGCTGCGTTTAGGCCGCTGTACACACGCTTGCTTTCCTTATGGAGACATATAAATCCATGGGTCTTAAGATTCTTACTTGTCAGGTATATTCCCAGGCGTTGAAATATGGGGTGTTGAGTCCATTTCGTTGAGCAAGGAGTAGGTCTTGTCTATTATATATTTGGTTTATGGAACGGTATCTGTGCTAATTTCAATCTCTGGTTTGATGCAGCACCCCAACTCACCTTTCCCCATAAGCAAGCATAAGTTGGTTTACGAAATTTGAGACCCTGTTCTGTTTTGTAATTCAGTTCATGTGTAGCCAAGTTTACGTTCCGTGTATTAGTGATATCTTATGATCTTTCTTTTTCTGTGTGCCTTATTTCGCGTAGAATCGGGGTACCTGAATCACCTCATTATGCCGCTACGGGCCTGATGACGTAGATCTCATCGCTGAGTGATATTCCATTGTACGTACGTACCACAACTTCTTTATCCATATTTTGCTTTCTCAGATATTTAACTTGTACCATAGACGAGGTTCTTGTAAACAGAGCCATCCCAAATTTTGGGGTGGCTGTGTGTTTTTGATTTTAATTTCCCTAAGCTATAGGACCCTAAGTGGAAGTTCCATAGGCTGTGTTGCTTTGTTTCGTACGTGTTTCAGGAAACACCATACACTTCTCCAGAGTGGCTGTTGGCAATGTACATCCCGCCCATCAGCGTAACAAGGCTCCCTGTTCTCCATGACCTGTCCTGCCTTTCTGGATTTTACACTTTTTCCAGATGGCCCTTTTGACCGGGGGGCAGTGAGACTTCATTGTAGTGCAGATTTCCTTTACACGCTTGCTTGGTTGACCAAAAAGCGTGTATGCGTTTTTTCCTGAATATATTCAGGAAAAAAGGCATACCCCCTTTTTGGCCAAGTGCATCATTGTCGACATTCTGCCTCTTTTCCTATGCTTAAATGCAATTCCAGTCTACCCCCTGAAATCGTTTTCCTGAAATTCTGCCCCACTTTCAAGTCCTCTTCGAAGACTTACTTCAATACATTTTTGGATGATAGCTGTCATTCATAACTCTGCAGGTTGGTGAATTACAGTGCCCCTGAGCTCCTTTCCTCAACTCGCTTTCTTGTGAGCTGGCCGCAAAACCGCAGGATTGCTTCAGGCCCTAATCTGGTTGCGGCAGGGCACGCTGAGCCTTTGGTTAATCCCTCTTCCTGGTGGGAAATGAGCGTTCCATTTGCCCGTGCAGACACCTACAGCTAGTCTCTCATTGGTTCTCCCTATTCCTGTTCATCTTGCGCAGAAATTGCATACTGTGCCAAACAGGAGGTTAAAGGCACTGACTCTCCAATTGGGGAGAGTGTTAGTAAAGTGTCTGGAACGGTGAACCCGAGTATCATTGGACGAAACCTGAGATGCATTTGAAAACGTTTCCCAAGCACACGGTGGACCATACTCTGGGTTTCCCATGCATGTTTTAGCTGAAGGAAGAATCCCTTAAACCTGGAGAGTTGGGACCCATGGAATGGGTACCATGCAGTATGACTTCAAACGGTCTGCGTTTGCTCACCGAACCTCACCAATGCTATCAGCCCGAAGTGTCCAGCCTTATGTCTCACCCAGCTCTGGGTGTAGATGTGGTAAATCCAGGTTGCATCACAAACCCTGAATGAATTATTTAAGAATTGCTCTCTATTTCACTGTCATTCTGTTGTGTTTTTGAAATTTATTTTGATAATGGGATTTATCGGATTTTCAGTGCTGCGTTTAGGCCGCTGTACACACGCTGGATTTCCTTATGGAGACATATAAATCCATGGGTCTTAAGATTCTTACTTGTCAGGTATATTTCCAGGCGTTGAATATGGGGTGTTGAGTCCATTTCGTTGAGCAAGGAGTAGGTCTTGTCTCTTATATATTTGGCTTATATAACGGTATCTGTGCTAATTTCAATCTCTGGTTTGATGCAGCACCCCAACTCACCTTTCCCCATAAGAAAGCATAAGTTGGTTTTCTAAATTTGAGACCCTGTTCTGTTTTCTAATTCAGTTCATGTGTAGCCAAGTATACGTTCCGTGTATTAGTGATATCTTATGAAGTTTCTTTTTCTGAGTGACGTATTTCTCGTAGAATCGTCGTACCTGAATCCACTCATTATGCCGCTACGGGCCTGATGACGTAGATCTCATTGCTGAGTGATATTCCATTGTACATACGTACCACAACTTCTTTATCCATTTTTTGCTTTCTCGGATATTTAACTTGTACCATAGACGAGGTTCTTGTAAACAGAGCCGTCCCAAATTTTGGGGTGGCTGTGTGTTTTCGATTTTAATTTCCCTAAGCTATAGGACCCTAAGTGGAAGTGCCATAGGCTGTGTTGCTTTGTTTCCTACGTGTTTCAGGAAACACCATACACTTCTCCAGAGTTGCTGTTGGCAATTTACATCCCACCCATCAGCATAACAAGGCTCCCTGTTCTCCATGACCTGTCCTGCCTTTCTGGATATTACACATTTTTCAGATGGCCCGTTTGACCGGGGGGCAGTGAGACTTCATTGTAGTGCAGATTTCCTTTACACGCTTGCTTGGTTGGCCAAAAAGGGCGTATGCGTTTTTTCCTGAATATATTCAGGAAAAAACGCATACGCCCTTTTTGGCCAAGTGCATCATTGTGGATATTCTGCCTCTTCTCCTATGCTTTAAGTGCAATTCCAGTCTACCCCCTGAAATCGTTTTCCTGAAATTCTGCCCCGCTTTCAAGTCCTCTTCGAAGACTTACTTCAATACATTTTTGGACGATAGCTGTCATTCATAACTCTGCAGGTTTGTGAATTACAGTGCCCCTGAGCTCCTTTCTTCAACTCACTTTCTTGTGAGCTGGCCGCAAAACCGCAGGATTGCTTCAGGCCCTCATCTGGTTCTGGCAGCGCACGCTGAGTCTTTGGTTAATTCCTCTTCCTGGTGAGAAATGAGCGTTCCATTTGCCCGTGCAGACACCTACAGCTAGTCTCTCATTGGTTCTCCCTATTCCTGTTCATCTTGCGCAGAAATTGCAAACTGTGCCAAACAGGAGGTTAAACTCACTGACTCTCCAAGTGGGGAGAATGTTAGTAAAGCGTCTGGAACGGTGAACCCGAGTACCAGGGGATGAAACCTGAGATGCATTTGAAAATGTTTCCCAATCACATGGTGGACCATACTCTGGGTTTCCCATGCATGTTTTAGCTGAAGGAATAATCCCTTAAACCTGGAGAGTTGGGACCCATGGAATGGCTACCATGCAGTATGACTTCAAAGGGTCTGCGTTTGCTCACAGAACCTCACCAATGTTATCAGCCCGAAGTGTCCAGCCTTATGTCTCACCCAGCTCTGGGTGTAGATGTGGTAAATCCAGGTTGCATCACAAGCCCTGAATGAATTATTTAAGAATTGCTCTCTATTTCACTGTCATTGTGTTTTGTTTGTGAAATTTATTTTGATAATTGGATTTATCGGATTTTCACTGCTGCGTTTCAGCCGCTGTACACACGCTTGATTTCCTTATGGAGACATATAAATCCATGGGTCTTAAGATTCTTACTTGTCAGGTATATTCCCAGGCGTTGAATATGGTGTGTTGAGTCCATTTCGTTGAGCAAGGAGTAGGTCTTGTCTATTATATATTTGGCTTATGGAACGGTATCTGTGCTAATTTCAATCTCTGGTTTGATGCTGCACCCCAACTCACCTTTCCCCATAAGCAAGCATAAGTTGGTTTTCTAAATTTGAGACCCTGTTCTGTTTTGTAATTCAGTTCATGTGTAGCCAAGTTTACGTTCCGTGTATTTGTGATATCTTATGATGTTTCTTTTTCTGAGTGACTTATTTCGCGTAGAATCGTCGTACCTGAATCCACTCATTATGCCGCTACGGGCCTGATGACGTAGATCTCATTGCTGAGTGATATTCCATTGTACATACGTACCACAACTTCTTTATCCATTTTTTGCTTTCTCGGATATTTAACTTGTACCATAGACGAGGTTCTTGTAAACAGAGCCGTCCCAAATTTTGGGGTGGCAGTGTGTTTTCGATTTTAATTTCCCTAAGCTATAGGACCCTAAGTGGAAGTGCCATAGGCTGTGTTGCTTTGTTTCCTACGTGTTTCAGGAAACACCATACACTTCTCCAGAGTTGCTGTTGGCAATTTACATCCCACCCATCAGCATAACAAGGCTCCCTGTTCTCCATGACCTGTCCTGCCTTTCTGGATATTACACATTTTTTAGATGGCCCGTTTGACCGGGGGGCAGTGAGACTTCATTGTAGTGCAGATTTCCTTTACACGCTTGCTTGGTTGGCCAAAAAGGGCGTATGCGTTTTTTCCTGAATATATTCAGGAAAAAACGCATACGCCCTTTTTGGCCAAGTGCATCATTGTGGATATTCTGCCTCTTTTCCTATGCTTTAAGTGCAATTCCAGTCTACCCCCTGAAATCGTTTTCCTGAAATTCTGCCCCGCTTTCAAGTCCTCTTCGAAGACTTACTTCAATACATTTTTGGACGATAGCTGTCATTCATAACTCTGCAGGTTTGTGAATTACAGTGCCCCTGAACTCCTTTCTTGAACTCGCTTTCTTGTGAACTGGCCGCAAAACCGCAGGATTGCTTCAGGCCCTAATCTGGTTCCGGCAGGGCACGCTGAGCCTTTGGTTATTTCCTCTTCCTGGTGGGAAATGAGCGTTTCATTTGCCCGTGCAGACACCTACAGCTAGTCTCTCATTGGTTCTCCCTATTCCTGTGCATCTTGCGCAGAAATTGCAAACTGTGACAAAGAGGAGGTTAACGGCACTGACTCTCCATGTGGGGATACTGTTAGTAAAGCGTCTGGAACGGTTCACCCGAGTACCAGGGGACGAAATCTAAGATGCATTTGAAAACGTTTCCCAATCACATGGTGGACCATACTCTGGGTTTCCCATGCATGTTTTAGCTGAAGGAAGAATCCCTTAAACCTGGAGAGTTGGGACCCATGGAATGGGTACCATGCAGTATGACTTCAAAGGGTCTGCCTTTGCTCACCGAACCTCACCAATGCTATCAGCCCGAAGTGTCCAGCCTTATGTCTCAACCAGCTCTGGGTGTAGATGTGGTAAATCCAGGTTGCATGACAAGGCCTGAATGAATTATGTAAGAATTGCTCTCTATTTCACTGTCATTGTGTTTTGTTTTTGAAATTTATTTTTTTAATGGGATTTATCGGATTTTCAATGCTGCGTTTAGGCCACTGTACACATACTTGACTTCCTTATGGAGACATATAAATCCATGGGTCTTAAGATTCTTACTAGACAGGTATATTCCCAGACGTTGAATATGGGGTGTTGAGTCCATTTCGTTGAGCAAGGAGTAGGTCATGTCTATTATATATTTGGCTTATGGAACAGTATCTGTGCTAATTTCAATCTCTGGTTTTATGCAGCACCCCAACTCACCTTTCCCCATAAGCAAGCATAAGTTGGTTTTCTAAATTTGAGACCCTGTTCTGTTTTCTAATTCAGTTCATGTTTAGCCAAGTTTACGTTCCGTGTATTAGTGATATCTTATGATCTTTCTTTTTCTGTGTGACTTATTCCTCGTAGAATCGTCGTAGCTGAATCCACTCATTATGCCGCTACGGGCCTGATGACGTAGACCTCATTGCTGAGTGATATTCCATTGTACGTACGTACCACAACTTCTTTATCCATTTTTTGCTTTCTCGGATATTTAACTTGTACCGTAGACGAGTTTCTTGTAAACAGAGCCGTCCCAAACTTTGGGGTGGCTGTGTGTTTTTGATTTTAATTTCCCTAATCTATAGGACCCTAAGTGGAAGTGCCATAGGCTGTGTTGCTTTGTTTCCTACGTGTTTCAGGAAACACCATACACTTCTCCAGAGTGGCTGTTGGCAATTTACATCCCGCCCATCAGCATAACAAGGCTCCCTGTTCTCCATGACCTGTCCTGCCTTTCTGGATTTTACACTTGTTTCAGATGGCCCTTTTGACCGGGGGGCAGTGAGACTTCATTGTAGTGCAGATTTCCTTTACACGCTTGCTTGGTTGGCCAAAAAGGGCGTATGCGTTTTTTCCTGAATATATTCAGGAAAAAACGCATACGCCCTTTTTGGCCAAGTGCATCATTGTGGACATTCTGCCTCTTTTCCTATGCTTTAAGTGCAATTCCAGTCTTCCCCCTGAAATCGTTTTCCTGAAATTCTGCCCCGCTTTCAAGTCCTCTTCGAAGACTTACTTCAATACATTTTTGGATGATAGCTGTCATTCATAACTCTGCAGGTTTGTGAATTACAGTGCCCCTGGGCTCCTTTCTTCAACTCGCTATCTTGTGAGCTGGCCGCAAAACCGCAGGATTGCTTCAGGCCCTAATCTGGTTCCTGCAGGGCACGCTGAGCCTTTGGTTAATTCCTCTTCCTGGTGGGAAATGAGCGTTCCATTTGCCCGTGCAGACACCTACAGCTAGTCTCTCATTGGTTCTCCCTATTCCTGTTCATCTTGCGCAGAAATTGCAAACTGTGCCAAACAGGAGGTTAAAGGCACTGACTCTCCAAGTGGGGATAGTGTTAGTAAAGCGTCTGGAACGGTGCACCCGAGTACCAGGGGACGAACCCTGAGATGCATTTGAAAACGTTTCCCAATCACACGGTGGACCATACTCTGGGTTTCCCATGCATGTTTTAGCTGAAGGAAGAATCCCTTAAACCTGGAGACTTGGGACCAATGGAATGGGTACCATGCAGTATGACTTCAAAGGGTCTGCCTTTGCTCACCGAACCTCTCCAATGCTATCAGCCCGAAGTGTCCAGCCTTATGTCTCAACCAGCTCTGGGTGTAGATGTGGTAAATCCAGGTTGCATCACAAGGCCTGAATGAATTATGTAAGAATTGCTCTCTATTTCACTGTCATTGTGTTTTGTTTTTGAAATTTATTTTGTTAATGGGATTTATCGGATTTTCACTGCTGCGTTTAGGCCACTGTACACACGCTTGACTTCCTTATGGAGACATATAAATCCATGGGTCTTAAGTTTCTTACTTGTCAGGTATATTCCCAGGCGTTGAATATGGGGTGTTGAGTCCATTTCGTTCAGCAAGGAGTAGGTCTTGTCTATTATATATTTGGCTTATGGAACGGTATCTGTGCTAATTTCAATCTCTGGTTTGATGCAGCACCCCAACTCACCTTTCCCCATAAGCAAGCATAAGTTGGTTTTCTAAATTTGAGACCCTGTTCTGTTTTCTAATTCAGTTCATGTGTAGCCAAGTTTACGTTCCCTGTATTAGTGATATCTTATGATCTTTCTTTTTCTGTGTGACTTATTTCTCGTAGAATCGTCGTAGCTGAATCCACTCATTATGCCGCTACGGGCCTGATGACGTAGATCTCATTGCTGAGTGATATTCCATTGTACGTACGTACCACAACTTCTTTATCCATTTTTTGCTTTCTCGGATATTTAATTTGTACCGTAGACGAGGTTCTTGTAAACAGAGCCGTCCCAAACTTTGGGGTGGCAGTGTGTTTTTGAATTTAATTTCCCTAAGCTATAGGACCATGAGTGGAAGTGCCATAGGCTGTGTTGCTTTGTTTCCTAGGTGTTTCAGGAAACACCATACACTTCTCCAGAGTGGCTGTTGGCAATTTACATCCCGCCCATCAGCATAACAAGGCTCCCTGTTCTCCATGACCTGTCCTGCCTTTCTGGATTTTACACTTGTTTCAGATGGCCCTTTTGACCAGGGGGCAGTGAGACTTCATTGTAGTGCAGATTTCCTTTACACGCTTGCTTGGTTGGCCAAAAAGGGCGTATGCGTTTTTTTCCTGAATATATTCAGGAAAAAACGCATACGCCCTTTTTGGCCAAGTGCATCATTGTCGACATTCTGCCTCCTTTCCTATGCTTTAAGTGCAATTCCAGTCTACCCCCTGAAATAGTTTTCCTGAAATTCTGCCCCGCTTTCAAGTCCTCTTCGAAGACTTACTTCAATACATTTTTGGATGATAGCTGTCATTCATAACTCTGCAGGTTTGTGAATTACAGTGCCCCTGAGCTCCTTTCTTCAACTCGCTTTCCTGTGAACTGGCCGCAAAACCGCAGGATTGCTTCAGGCCCTAATCTGGTACCCGCAGGGCACGCTGAGCCTTTGGTTATTTCCTCTTCCTGGTGGGAAATGAGCGTTTCATTTGCCCGTGCAGACACCTACAGCTAGTCTCGCATTGGTTCTCCCTATTCCTGTGCATCTTGCGCAGAAATTGCAAACTGTGACAAACAGGAGGTTAAAGGCACTGACTCTCCATGTGGGGATACTGTTAGTAAAGCATCTGGAACGGTTCACCCGAGTACCAGGGGACGAAACCTGAGATGCATTTGAAAACGTTTCCCAATCACATGGTGGACCATACTCTGGGTTTCCCATGCATGTTTCAGCTGAAGGAAGAATCCCTTAAACCTGGAGAGTTGGGACCCATGGAATGGGTACCATGCAGTATGACTTCAAAGGGTCTGCCTTTGCTCACCGAACCTCACCAATGCTATCAGCCCGAAGTGTCCAGCCTTCTGTCTCAACCAGCTCTGGGTGTAGATGTGGTAAATCCAGGTTGCATCACAAGGCCTGAATGAATTATGTAAGAATTGCTCTCTATTTCACTGTCATTGTGTTTTGTTTTTGAAATTTATTTTGTTAATGGGATTTATCGAATTTTCACTGCTGCGTTTAGGCCGCTGTACACACGCTTGACTTCCTTATGGAGACATATAAATCCATGGGTCTTAAGTTTCTTACTTGTCAGGTATATTCCCAGGCGTTGAATATGGGGTGTTGAGTCCATTTCGTTGAGCAAGGAGTAGGTCTTGTCTATTATATATTTGGCTTATGGAAAGGTATCTGTGCTAATTTCAATCTCTGGTTTTATGCAGCATCCCAACTCACCTTTCCCCATAAGCAAGCATAAGTTGGTTTACGAAATTTGAGACCCTGTTCTGTTTTGTAATTCAGTTCATGTGTAGCCAAGTTTACGTTCCGTGTATTAGTGATATCTTATGATCTTTCTTTTTCTGTGTGACTTATTTCTCGTAGAATCGTCGTACCTGAATCCACTCATTATGCCGCTACGGGCCTGATGACGTAGATCTCATTGCTGAGTGATATTCCATTGTACGTACGTACCACAACTTCTTTATCCATTTTTTGCTTTCTCGCATATTTAACTTGTACCGTAGACGAGGCTCTTGTAATTAGAGCAGTCCCAAACTTTGGGGTGGCTCTGTGTTTTTGATTTTAATTTCCCTAAGCTATAGGACCCTAAGTGGAAGTGCCATAGGCTGTGTTGCTTTGTTTCCTACGTGTTTCAGGAAACACCATACACTTCTCCAGAGTGGCTGTTGGCAATTTACATCCCGCCCATCAGCATAACAAGGCTCCCTGTTCTCCATGACCTGTCCTGCCTTTCTGGATTTTACACTTGTTTCAGATGGCCGTTTGGACCGGGGGGCCGTGAGACTTCATTGGAGTGCAGATTTCCTTTACACGCTTGCTTGGTTGGCCAAAAAGGGCGTATGCGTTTTTTCCTGAATATATTCAGGAAAAAACGCATACGCCCTTTTTGACCAAGTGCATCATTTTTGACATTCTGCCTCTTTTCCTATGCTTTAAGTTCAATTCCAGTCCACCCCGTGAAATTGTTTTCCCGAAATTCTGCCCCGCTTTCAAGTCCTCTTCGAAGACTTACTTCAATACATTTTTGGACGATAGCTGTCATTCATAACTCTGCAGTTTTGTGAATTACAGTGCCCCTGAGCTCCTTTCTTCAACTCGCTATCTTGTGAGCTGGCCGCAAACCAACATGATTGCTTCAGGCCCTAATCTGGTTCCGGCACGTCATGCTGAGCCTTTGGTTAATTCCTCTTCCTGGTGGGAAATGAGCATTAAATTTGCACGTGCAGACACCTACAGCTAGTCCCTGATTGGTTCTCCCTATTCCTGTTCACCTTCCGCAGAATTTCCAAACTGTGCCAAACAGGAGGTTCAAGGCACTGACTCTCCAAGTGGAGAGAGTGTTAGTAAAGGGTCTGGAATGGTGAACCCGTGTAAAAGGGGACGAAAACTGAGATGCATTTGAAAACGCTTCCCACTCACACGGTGTACCATACTTTGTGTTTCCCATGCATGTTTTAGCTGAAGGAAGAATCTCTTAAACCTGGAGAGTTGGGACCCATGGAATGGGTACCATGCAGTATGACTTCAAAGGGTCTGCATTTGCTCATCGTACCTCACCAGTGCTATCCGCCCGAAGTGTCCAACCTTATGTCTCACTCAGCTCTTGGTGCAGATGTGGTTAATCCCGGTTGCATCACAAGCTCTGAATGAATTATTTAAGTATAGCTCTCTATTTCACTGTCATTGTGTTTTGTTTTTGTAATTCATTTTGATAATTGGATTTATCGGATTTTCTCTGCTGCGTTCATAAATCTATACACACCCTTGATTCTCTTACAGAGACATATAAATCCATGGGTTTGAAGATTCTTACTAGTCAGGTGTATTCCTAGGCGTTGAATATGGGGTGTTTAGTCCATTTCGTTGAGCAACTGGTAGGTCTTGACTATTACATATTTGGCTTATGGAAAGGTATCTGTGCTAATTTCTATCTCTGGTTTTATGCAGCACCCCAACTCTCCTTTATCCTTAAGCAAGCATATGTTGGTTTTCTAAACTTGAGACCCCGTTCTGTTTAGTAATTCAGTTCATTTGTAGCCACGTTTACATTCCATGTATTAGTAATATCGTGTGTCTTTTTCTTTTTGAATTATGTGACTTCGAATGATCATACGTAACTCCTCTGTGGTTGTTACAACTGGCCATATTTCATTGATTTCCAGGCTGAGTAATATTCCACTCTACATAAGTGCCACATCTCTATCCATTTTTTCCCTCCAGAGACTTATAAATTATATCCTAGTCGAGGATCTTTTAAACATAGAGGCGGTAAATATTGGGGTGCCTGTGTCCTCTCGATTTTTGTTTTTCCCAAGATATACGTCCATGAGTGCAAGTGCCCTGTGCTCTGTAGCTCATTTTTTAGATGCTTTAGTAAACACAATACACTTCTCCAGAGTGACCGTTGGCAATATACATTTCCAGTATAAGCCTCAGAGAGCTCCCTTTTCTCCTTGCCCTGTCCTGCATTTTTGGTGTTTACACTTTATGAGGAAGGCTCTTCTGACTGATGCGAAGTGATATGTTTTGTAGTATTGATTTCCAGTGCCCACCTGTTTGGTTGGCTAAAAAAGTGTATGCCCTTTTCTTGAATACATACAGAAAAAGACGCATACACCCTTTTTGGCCAATTGCAATGTTGGCAATGTTCAGCCCCTTTTCTTGTGCTTAATGGCGAGTCCTTTCTACCTCTTCCAATCCCTTTCCTGCCATTCTCCGTTGCTTACAAGTCCTTTCCTCTGACTTTCCTCAAGACATTTTTCAGTGATAGATATTTTCAACTCTGCAGTTTCGTGAATTTTAGTGTCCCTGAGTTCCATTTTTCAACTTCTGTTTATGGGAACTGGCCACAAAGCAGCGGAATTTCCTCAAGCCCTATTCTGTTTCCATGGGCAACCCTAGCCTTTGGTCAATTCGTCTTCCTGATTGGAAATAAGAGTGACATGTGCCTGTCCGAACACCTAGGACTTGTGTCTCATTGTTCCTCCTCCTTCTGCTTCATCCTCTGGACAAATTCCAAACTGTCTGCAACAGGATGTTGACAGTGCTGACATCTCCAAGTGGGGAGACTGTTCGTAAAGACGCTGGAGGGATGAACCCGAGCACCAGGAGATGAGGAGATGAGATGCCTTTTCCAAACTCTTCCCGATCAGATGGTATACCATCCTCTGGGTGTGACAGGCATGTTTTAGCTGTAGGAAGTGTCCCATTCATGTGAGGAGAACACCAGGGCTTTTACAAAATCAGTGTCTCTCCACAACCCAAACTGGGGAATTTTTTAAGCTACGGCTACACATATGTTCATTAAGGGCCTTGGGAAGTAGGCAGAGTCCAAACTTTAGATGATTGAAGTCTTCAGGGTCAGAAGCACTCACCACCGGCTTCCCTTAGGTTCCATTTTAACTGTCATTAATAGATGATGTCAATAAAAATATCTATTCTTTTTCAGATTATTTCCCCTTATAGGTTATTGTAAAATATTGAGTGTAGTTCCCGGGGCTATACAGTAGTTCCTTGTTGATGATCGATTTTATACATAGCAGTGTGTATGTGTTAATCCCAAACTGTTAATTTATCCCTCCTCCCACCTTTCCCCTTTGGTAATAATAAATTATAAGATTTTATACTTCTCAGAATTGGGGGAACTGAAAGAGAGGTATCATTTTCAATGGAAAAGCATTTAAAACAAGATTGAAGTTTTAACCAAGATTTTTAGATGTACATCCTTGGAAAGAAATCACTTCGTTTCTCTAATATTGACCTGACAAATAAGACAAACCTTTTCACTGAACTTGCTTATAATAAAGTGATGGAAATATCAAATGGGAGTGTTAGAAACATCTTATTTTACCCGAGCCTTATACACTGTTCTATGTTAATTACAGTTTGGCTCAAACATCTGTTCATTGAAGTTACAATGTTCTCAATTTCTGTTACTGATCCTCCAGAGTGGACCCCAACAAGTGTCCCCCTGCCCAGTGTCATTGGAGCCAACAGATTGAGACTGAGTTTGGTTCAGAAGCAAAGGAAACTTTATATTTTGATCAGAGAATGGAGAGGTGAGAGCATGTGCTACCCCGTGGGCTGTGGGCTGGGCTGCTGTGTAGAGATCCTGTCAGAGTCAGTGGGAGGGAGGGGGCGGAGCTCTCGAGGGCCCGGTTGGCTGCAGCTCAGGCTCTATATCGCGGAGTGTGCACTGTGTCCCAGGAGCTGAGGTGTCGACCCAGCCATTCCGCACTAGGAAATCTGGTCTGAAGTGCCGGCTGTTGAACCTCTGTATGCGGGACCCTAGGAGCACGTGAAATTAGACAAAGCACAAAGGATAAAAAAGGTTAGACTTTATTTTATTGCCCAGATTCTATTTTTATCTCCCAGGGATTTTTAAGGGGCTTTGCCTGGGAAAAAGCCCTCTTCTGCCTTTTTTCCGCTTCCTCATTCTTAGAGTGCTGAGGGTGCAGACCCTTCTTCTGTAACTGCTGAGTGCTGAGTTAGGAGCCCTCATACCCGTGGGCGAGGGTCAGAACTTCTCCCCAGCAGCCTCCAGGTGACGTTGATTGTCCCCAGGCCTCCTGCCTCCCCGCTCGTCCACCTGAGCACCAGTATTGGAAGCGTTATAGATTCTAATGACCTTTAAGGGTCCAGGAAGGAGATGTGCAGTGACGCTGTGAGGTCCAGTTTCACCCCGCCCTGCATTTGTTCGGCCACCTTAGGCTGACCCTTTCTGCCAGCCTAGATGCTCTGACCAGTAGTCTGCACTTTCTTCAATTAGGCCCCTGAATTAACGTAAAAAGAGCACCAGGTGTCAGGACCCTGCCTGCTCAACTCCCAGACAGTCCAGGGTCAGTGGTGATGAAGGACCATGATGGCCACTGAGTCAACAGCCTTTTGAAGTAAACAGGAGTCCAGCCGGTCTTATTGGCCACCATCATCACAGGGTCTGTAGGCTCTTCTATGGTGACAGCGTGATATACGCTTCCCCCGCCAAGATTATTAGGTCCGCTCTGGGTGCAGTAAGTCCTGCAAGCAGTAGTCTACTCTTTTGGGACACACTCTTGTTGTTTTATGAGAGAAACTCCAGGTCAAGTGATGGTCACATGAGTCGTCATGGTGCCCCTTTACCCCGGTTATCTCTCTGGAGGTTGGAGTTGGAGGGCCTCCTCACTCGAGGTCAGTGTGCCCACGGAGCAAACCCTGCAACTTCAGGGCATGGTTGGGGCTTAGGATCACCACGTGGGGTCCTTTTCCCTTAGGAGGGAGGTGGCCTTTTGTGCTGCTGATTTCCAGGTTTTCAGATACCGCCAGTATCTTGGCCAGATGTGGCGGTGGGCCAAGCCCATTGGTGACCGTAGTTTATCCTACCGGGATGGCATTCTTGCATTGTTCCATTTCAAGTGGTCCCAGTTTTTGCACTAATACTCCAATAGCGATTCACCATTCACCAGGAATGTAAAGGTCAAAGGGTTTAGCTAAATTAGGGAGTTCCAGGGCAAGGGTCTGAATTGACTGCTCTTTCCATTCTTGAAAGGCCACTTCTGGATTCTATTCAAAAGGATCATCATCTTTTCCTTTCAGTGTTTCATATAGAGGCCCAGCTAGTAGACTGTAGTTAGGGATCCAGAAGCACCAACCCTGGCCTCCCCAGGAACCCCTAAGCTGTCTTCTAGTTTTAGAAATGGGTAAGGCTGTAAATTGTTTCTTCCCTTTCCTGAGATGGGCTTCTCCGACCTTCTGTGAGAATGAAGCCCAGGCAGGTCACCGTAGTCTGTGATATTTGAGCTTTTTATTGGACAACTTCTATCCTTTATTGGCTTGGTAGTTCAGAGGTCTCCTTAGTAGGGCTGGCGATCAGAATGTCGTCTGCATATTGAAGGAGTGTTTCCTTTTCCAGAGGTAGAACTTTTAGGTCTTTAACTGAGCTTTCCCCAAAGATGGTGTGGGAATTTTTGAACCCTTGGGGCAACACGGCCCAGAAGTATTGTTTTAGTTGTATGTTGAGTCCTGCCACTCACAAGCCAAAATTTCTTGTGACTCTGGGACTAATAGAATACAAAAGAAGGCATCATTGAAGACTAATACAGAATACCATGTCCCGGTGGTTGGTAGAATGACCAGCAGGGTGTAGGATTTAGGAACTACTGGAGGTATATCCTCGGTGGCTTCACTGACTGTCCTGACATCCTTTACCAGGACTCCAGCAGCCCATGGGGCTCTCGAGGTCAGGCCAATCCCAGGATATGGAGCTCACCTGGGCAGGTACCCCACCCCCACCGCAGCCCACGGTGCTCTCCTGTTCAGGCCCCTCCCAGGATATGGGGTTCCCTGGGCAGGTTCCCCTGCAGCCCATGGGGCTCTCATGGTCAGGCCCCTCCCAGGATACAGAGCTACCCTTGCAGTTACCCTGGCAGGGCTGGGCACACAGGTACCGTGCACATCGCCCTCATTGCAGAGCACTTCCAGCTCACCTGTCACTCAGATCTGACACAGAGCACCTCAGAGCAGGACTTGAACTAAGAAACAGCAGCTCCAACAGGTCTGTGACCCTGGGCATCACTCTGTGTGGCCTCCCTCCACCTGGTCTTCCAGAGACTTCCACTGCACCCGGGGCACCAGGCCTCTGTCTCCACCCACCACCCACCCCTCCTCTCCCTGACTCCTGGGTTCCTCTCATTAGGAGAGGGTTTTCTTGAAGTTGTCTCCCACTCATGGGCCAGATAATATATTTAGAAAACAAGCCAGAGCTGCAACCCCTTGTCTATCCTGACTCTCAGGAGCCCACACCTGTTCCTTGGACCTGGCCGATTCAGCAAGTTCCAGTTTCTGCAACTGTGAGTGCCTGAAGGGTGATTATTGGCTGGCCTGGGAAGCCTGACCATGCCGGCCAGCCCTCCCCAGGTGTGCCTGTTTGAGATCAATATAAACACCACTCCAGGCAGCAAGAGCCCCTGCAGCTGTGCCTGACGCCATTTTCTCTGCCCTGTCAGCAGTCTCGGGGCTGGACTGGTGGGAGGGAGTGAGAGGCCACGGCTTTGTGGGTGGCCCAGTGTGAGTGGGGCTCTGCTGGACTTTCTGCAGCAGTTACCAAGATGCCACCTGCTAAAGAAGAGGATGTGTCACCCATACCTGTCTCTGGAATTTCTCCCTGGGCAGAGGTGAGTGAGGAAGAAAGCAGTGGGGGCCCGGACAGCAGGGGTATCTCAGGCAGGGAAATGGAAAGCTTCCAGAAGAGTACCCAGGGCCAGGACCATCCTGGCTGGCCTGCAGGCACCAAATCGGCTGGCATGCTGTCGCTCATGTGGCTCCATGGCCCTTCCTCTAGGCTTTCAAGTCCTTGTACATATTCAGGTGTTTTACCTGGGAAGGGTGGGAACATTTCAGCAGCAGCTGGCCTGGGGCTCGGCCCACATTTACTCACAGATGCCTTGGCACGGTCCCCCAGCTTTGCAATGAGGACGCTTGTTGCGTGGGGCCTGCTGGCTGAATGGGAGATGATTCCCCACCACTGGCCAACTACAGAATTGTTTACAACTGGAGCAAGTGCCCTGATAAGGTTTTCCTCTGTGTAACTGGTGGGTTCTGTTTTTTTTTTCTTTTTTTCATTTTTGGTTCAAGGTAGATTTTATTCCTCTTTTTTGTATTTACGGATATCAGCATGGAAATAATTTATTCATATAAATACATGTATGTGAAGGGAAGAATATTTTTTCTGTTTTACTTTTTGTAATTTTGAATTTTATTTTATTTTTTTATACAGCAGGTTCTTTTTGGTTATCTATTTTATACATATAAATGTATACATGCCAATCCCAATCTCTCAATCCTCCCACCACCACCCCCCAACAGCTTTCCCCCCTTGGTGTCCATACGTTTGTTGTCTACATCTGTTGCTCTATTTCTGCCTTAAAAAACGGTTCATCTGTATAATTTTTCTAGGTTCCACATATATGCATTAATATACAAGATTTGTTTTTCTCTTTCTGACTTACTTCACTCTGTATGACAGTCTCTAGATCCATCAACGTCTCTACAAATGACCCAATTTCATTCCTTTTTATGGCTTAGTAATATTCCATTTTATATTTGTACCACATCTTTATGCATTCGTCTGTCTGTGGGCATTTAGGTTGCTTCCATTACCTGGATATTGTAAATAGTGATGCAATGAACATTGAGGTGAATGTCTCTTTTTGATTTATGGTTTTGTCTGGGTATATGCCCAGTAGTGGGATTGCTGTATCATATGGTAATTCTATTCTTAGTTTTATAAGAAACTCCATAATGTTCTCCACAGTGACTGTATCAATTTACATTCCCAACAATAGTGGAAGAGGGTTCCTTATCTCCACACCCTTTCCAGCATTTGTTGTTTGTAGATTTTCTGATGATGCCCATTCTAACAGGTGTGAGGTGATACACCATGGATGAGTCTATTTCGTTGAGCAAAGAGTAGGTCTTGTCTATTACATATTTGGCTTATGGAATGGTATGTGTGCTAATTTCAATCTCTGGTTTTATACAGCACCCCAACTCAACTTTCCCCTTAAGCAAGCATAAGTTTTTATCTAAATTTGAGACTGTTCGGTTTTGTAATTCAGTTTATGTGTAGCCAAGTTTACACTCCCTCTATTAGTGATATCTTATGATAATTATCTTTCTCTGTGTGACCTATTTCTCTTAGAATCATCATACTTAAATCCACTCAATTTGCTGCTACAGGCCTGATGACATTGATTTCATTGCTGAGTGATATTCCGTTGTACGTAAGTAGCACAACTCCTTTATCCATTTTTTTCTTTCTGGGATATTTAATTTGTACTGGACTCGAGGTTCTTGTAAACACAGCAGCCCTAAATTTTGTGTTGGCTGTGTCTTGTTGATTTTAATTTTCCTAAGCTATAGGGCCAAAAGTGGAAGTGCCCTAGTCTCTGTAGCTTTGTTTTTCAGATGTTTCAGGATACACCATAAACATCTCCAGAGTGTCTGTTGGCAATTTACATCCCGCCCATCAGCATAACAAGGCTCCCTGTTCTCCATGGCCTGTCCTGTGTTTCTGGTTTTTACACTTTTTTCAGATGGCCCTTTTGACGAATGGGAAATGAGACTTCATTGTAGTACGGATTTCCATTGCTCGAGTGCTTGGTTGGCCAAAAAGGGCATATGCGTTTTTTCCTGAATATATTCAGGAAAACATGTATACGCACTGTTCGTCCAAGTGCATCACTGTCAAAGATCTGCCACTTTTCACATGTTTTAAATGCAATTCCAATCTACCTCCTGAAATATGATTCCTCAATTTTGCCTCGTTTTCAAGTCCTCTTTGCAGACTTACTTCAATATATTTTTGCCAATAGCTGTCATTTATAACTCTGCAGGTTTGTGAATTACAGTGCCCGTGATTTCCTTTCTTAACTCGCTTCCTTGAAAGCTGGCCACAAAACCGCAGGTTTGCTTCAGGCCGTAATCAGGGTGTGGCACGGCACTCTGAGCCTTTGGTTAATTCCTCTTCCTGGTGGGAAATTAGAGTTAAATGTGCCCCTCCAGACACCTGCCTCACTCCCAGCCCCTTGGTGATGTGTGTCCTCTGGTTTGAGGCCACATGTGATGGGTTCCTCATCTTTTGATGATGTGGCCCCACTGGTGTGAGGACACTCCTGCCTGCTTCCCATCCCCTTGGTGATGTGGTCCCTCCGGCGAGAGTCTGATCCTGGTTGGGTTCCTCACACTTCTGTGAGGTGGGCCCTCTTCTCTGAGGTCACTCCTGCCTGGCTAGCACACCCCGCCTTGGCGACGTCAGACCTCTGGTGGCAGTTGGAGCCTGCTGGGAGCCTCCTCCCCTCGGTGATGAGGCCCTCTGGCATCAGGCCCTAACTGCTGGGTTCCCACATTTTCTGATACGTCCTAAGTGGTGCGAGGGCACTCCTGCCAGGTTCCCATCCCCATGGGCATGTGGGCCTTCTGCTCTAAGGTCCCAACACCTGTGTTGTTCACCGTTTCATGATGTTGGCTCTCTGGTGTTAGTTCACTCAGGCCTAGATCCCATAGACTCTGTGCTCTGAGCCGCCTGCTGGGAGGTTCCTACTGCTGAATTCCTTACCTTTTCTATTCTTTGGGTTCTGTGTTTTCATGCTCCTCCTTCCTGACTCACTCCCAGCCCCTTTGTGATGTAGGTCCTCTGGTTTGAGGCCACATGTGCCGGTTTCCTCACCTTTATTGATGTGGGCCCACTGGTGTGAGGACACTCCTGCCTGGTTCCCATCCACTTGGTGATGGGGGCCCTCTGGTGAGAGCCTGATCCTGGCTGGATTCCTCACCCTTCTGTGAGGTAGACCCTCTGCTGTGAGGTCACTCCTGCCTGGCTGGCACACGTCACCCTGGCGATGTGGGCCCTCAGTTGGGAGTTGGTGCCTGCTGGGAGTCTCCTCCCCTCGGTAATGAGGGCCCTCTGGCGTCAGGCCCTAACTCATGGGCTCCCAAAATTTTCTGATGTGCGCCCTGTCGTGCGAGTACACTCCTGCCAGTGTCCCATCCCCATGGGGATGTGGGCTTTCTGCTCTGAGGTCCCAACGGCTGGGTTGCTCACAGTGTCAGAATGTGGGCCCTCTGCTGTGAGTTCACTCCGGCATGGATCCCATAGCCTCGGTGCTCTGGGCCACCTGCTTGGAGCTTCTAACGGTGGGGTTCCTCACCTTTTTATTCTATGGGCCCTCTGTTGTGAGTCTCCTCCTGCATGCCTCACTCCCAGCCCTTTCGTGATGTGTGTCCCCTTATTTGAGGCCACATGTGCTGTGTTCCTCACCTTTGGCTGATGTGGCCCCACTGGTGTGAGGAGACTCCTGCCTGGTTTCCATCCCCTTGGTGATGTGGGCCCTCTGGTTAGAGTCTGATCCTGGTTGGGTTCCTCACACTTCTGTGAGGTGGGCCCTCTGCTGTGAGGTAACTCCTGCCTGGCTTGCTCCCATTGCCTTGGTGACGTCGGCCCTCTGGTGGCATTTGGAGCCTGCTGGTAGCCTCCTCTCCTCGGTGATGAGGGCCCTCTGGCGTCAGGCCCTAACTGCTGGGTTCCCACATTTTCTGATACGTGTTAAGTTGTGCGAGGACACTCCTGTGAGGTTCCTATCCCCATGGGGATGTGGGTCTTCTGCTCTGAGGTTCCACCGGCTGGGTTGCTCACAGTTTCATGATGTGGGCCCTCTGCTGTGAGTTCACTGTGGCCTGGATCCCATAGACTCCGTGCTCTGGGCCACCTGCTGGGAGGTTCAAACTGCTGGATTCCTCACATTTTTTATTCTGTGGGCCCTGTGTTGTTAGGCTACTCCTGCTTGCCTCACTCGGAGCATCTTGGAAATGTGGGTCCTCTGGTTTAGGCCACATGTGCTGGGTTTCTATAATGTGGCCACACTGGTGTGAGGACACTGCTGCCTTTTTCCGATCCCCTTGGTGATGTGGGCTCTCTGGTGAGAGTCTTATCCTGGCTGGTTTCCTCACCCTTCTGTGAGGTAGACCCTCTGCTGTGAGGTCACTCCTGCCTGGCTGTTGCACGTCACCTTGGCGACGTGGGCCCTCAGTTGGGAGTTGGTGCCTGCTGGGGGTCTCCACCCCTCGGTAATGAGGGCCCTCTGGCGTCAGACCCTAACTCCTGGGCTCCCAAAATTTTCTGATGTGCGCCCTGTGGTGCGACTACACTCCTGCCAGGTTCCCAACCCCATGGGAATGTGGGCCTTCTGCTCTGAGGTCCCAACGGTGGGTTGCTCAGTTTCATGATGAGGGTCCTCTGGTGTGAGTTCACTCCGCCCTGGATCCAATAGCCTCGCTGCTCCTGGCTGCCTGCGGGGAGGTCCCAACTGCGGGATTTCTCACCTTTTTTCTTCTATGGGCCCTCTGTTTTGAGACTCCTCCTGCCTGCCTGACTCCCAGCCCCTTGGTGATGTGTGTCCTCTGGTTTGAGGCTACGTGTGCTGGGTCCCTCACCTTTCGATTATGTGGCCCCACTGGTGTGAGGACACTCCTGCCTGGTTCCTATCCCCTTGGTGATGTGGGCCCTCTGGTGAGAGTCTGATCCTCTTTGGGTTCCTCACACTTTTGTGTGGTTGGCCCTCTGCTCTGAGGTCACTCCTGCCTGGCTGGCACACACCGCATTAGCGACGTCAGCCCTCTGGTAGCAGTTGGAGCTTGCTGGGAGCCTCCTCTCCTCAGTGATGAGGGCCCTCGGGCGTCTGGCCCTAACTGCTGGGCTCCCCACATTTTCTGATGTGTGCCCACTGGTGCGATGACACTCCTGCTTGGTTCCCTCCCCCATGGGGATGTAGGCCTTGTGCTCTGAGGTCACAACGGCTGGGTTGCTTACAGTATCACGATGAGGGCCCTCTGTTGTGAGTTCATCACTGCCTGGATCCCATAGCCTCGGTGATCTGGGCCGCCTGCTGGGATGTTCCAACGGCTGGATTCCTCACCTTTTTTATACAATGGGCCATGTGTTGGGAGGATAATCCTGCCTGCCTTGCTCCGAGACCCATGGTGACGTGGGTCCTCTGGTTTGAGGCCACATGTGCTGAGTACCTCAACTTTCGATGATGTGGTCCCACGGGTGTGAGGACACTCCTGCCTGGTTCCCAGCCCCTTGCTGTTGTGGGCACTCTGGTGAGGGTCTGATCCTTCCTGGGTTCCTTACCCTTCTGTGAGGTGGGCCCTCTGATGTGAGGTCACTCCTGCATGGCTGGCTCACGTCGCCTTGGCGACGTGGGTCTTCTGTTGGCCACTGAAGCATACTGGGAGCCTCCTACCCTCTTTAATGAGGGCCCTGGAAAAACGCATATGTCCTTTTTGACCAAGTGCATCATTGTCGACATTCTGACTCTTTTCCTATACTTTCAGAGGATTTCCCGTCTACCTCCTGAAATCGTAGTCCTGGAATTCTGCCCCACGTTCAAGTCCTCTTTGTAGCCTTACTTCAATATATTTTTGGATGATAGCTGTCATTTATAACTCTGCAGGTTTGTGAATTACAGTGCCCCTGAGCTCCTTTCTTCAACTCGCTTTCTTGTGAGCTGGCCGCAAAACCGCAGGATTGCTTCAGGCCCTAATCTGGTTCCGGCACGGCATGCTGAGCCTTTGGCTAATTCCTCTTCCTGGTTGGTAATGAGCGTTAAATTTGCCCGTGCAGACACCTACAGCTAGTCTCTCATTGGTTCTCCCTATTCCTGTTCATCATGCGCAGAAATTGCAAACTGTGCCAAACAGGAGGTTAAAGCACTGACTCTCCAGGTAGGGACAGTGTAAGTAAAGCGTCTGGAATGGTGAACCCGAGTACCAGGGGACGAAAACTGAGACGCATTTAAAAACGTTTCCCGGTCACACGGTGGACCATACTCTGGGATTCCCATGCATGTTTTAGCTGAAGGAAGAATCCCTTAAACCTGGAGAGTTGGGACCCATGGAATGTGTACCATGCAGTATGACTTCAAAGGGTCTGCATTTGCTCACTGAACCTCACCAATGGTATCCGCCCGAAGTGTCCAGCCTTATGTCTCACCCAGCCATAGGTGTAGATGTGGTAACTCCAGGTTGCATCACAAGCCCTGAATGAATGATTTAAGAATTGCTCTCTATTTCACTGTCATTGTGTTTTGTTTTTGTAATTTATTTTGATAATGGGATTTATCGGATTTTCACGGCTGCATTTATGGCGCTGTACACATGCCTGATTCTCTTACGGAGACACATAAATCCATGGGTGTTAAGATTCTTAATTGGCAGGTGTATTCCTATGCATTGAATATGGGGAGTTGAGTCCATTTCGTTGAGCAAGGAGTAGGTCTTGACTATTAAATATTTGGCTTATGGAACGGTATCTGTTCTAATTTCAATCTCTGGTTTTATGCAGCACCCCAACTCACCATTCCCCTTAAGCAAGCATAAGTTGGTTTTCTAAATTTGAGACCCTGTTCTGTTTTGTAATTCAGTTCATGTGTAGCCAAGTTCACATTCGGTGTATTAGTGATATCTTAATGTTTCTTTTTCTGTGTGACTTATTTCCCTTAGAATCATCGTATCTGAATCCACTCATTATGCCGCGACGGGCCTGATGACGTAGATCTCATCGCTGAGTGATATTCCATTGTACGTACGTACCACAACTTCTTTATCCATATTTTGCTTTCTCAGATATTTAACTTGTACCATAGACGAGGTTCTTGTAAACAGAGCCATCCCAAATTTTGGGGTGGCTGTGTGTTTTTGATTTTAATTTCCCTAAGCTATAGGACCCTAAGTGGAAGTGCCATAGGCTGTGTTGCTTTGTTTCGTACGTGTTTCAGGAAACACCATACACTTCTCCAGAGTGGCTGTTGGCAATGTACATCCCGCCCATCAGCGTAACAAGGCTCCCTGTTCTCCATGACCTGTCCTGCCTTTCTGGATTTTACACTTTTTCCAGATGGCCCTTTTGACCGGGGGGCAGTGAGACTTCATTGTAGTGCAGATTTCCTTTACACGCTTGCTTGGTTGACCAAAAAGCGCGTATGCGTTTTTTCCTGAATATATTCAGGAAAAAAGGCATACCCCCTTTTTGGCCAAGTGCATCATTGTCGACATTCTGCCTCTTTTCCTATGCTTTAAGTGCAATACCAGTCTACCCCCTGAAATCGTTTTCCTGAAATTCTGCCCCACTTTCAAGTCCTCTTCGAAGACTTACTTCAATACATTTTTGGACGATAGCTGTCATTCATAACTCTGCAGGTTTGTGAATTACATTGCCCCTGAGATCCTTTCCTCAACTCGCTTTCTTGTGAGCTGGCCGCAAACCCGCAGGATTGCTTCAGGCCCTAATCTGGTTGCGGTAGGGCACGCTGAGCCTTTGGTTAATCCCTCTTCCTGGTGGGAAATGAGCGTTCAATTTGCCCGTGCAGACACCTACAGCTAGTCTCTCATTGGTTCTCCCTATTCCTGTTCATCTTGCGCAGAAATTGCATACTGTGCCAAACAGGAGGTTAAAGGCACTGACTCTCCAAGTGGGGAGAGTGTTAGTAAAGCGTCTGGAACGGTGAACCCGAGTATCATTGGACGAAACCTGAGATGCATTTGAAAGCGTTTCCCAAGCACACGATGGACCATACTCTGGGTTTCCCATGCATGTTTTAGCTGAAGGAAGAATCCCTTAAACCTGGAGAGTTGGGACCCATGGAATGGGTACCATGCAGTATGACTTCAAAGGGTCTCCGTTTGCTCACCCAACCTCACCTATGCTATAAGCCCGAAGTGTCCAGCCTTATGTCTCACCCAGCTCGGGGTGTAGATGTGGTAAATCCAGGTTGCATCACAAGCCCTGAATGAATTATTTAAGAATTGCTCTCTATTTCACTGTCATTGTGATTTGTTTGTGAAATTTATTTTGATAATGGGATTTATCGGATTTTCACTGCTGCGTTTAGGCCGCTGTACACACGCTTGCTTTCCTTATGGAGACATATAAATCCATGGGTCTTAAGATTCTTACTTGTCAGGTATATTCCCAGGCGTTGAATATGGGGTGTTGAGTCCATTTCGTTGAGCAAGGAGTAGGTCTTGTCTATTATATATTTGGATTATGGAACGGTATCTGTGCTAATTTCAATCTCTGGTTTGATGCAGCACCCCAACTCAACTTTCCCCATAAGCAAGCATAAGTTGGTTTTCTAAATTTGAGACCCTGTTCTGTTTTGTAATTCAGTTCATGTGTAGCCAAGTTTACGTTCCGTGTATTAGTGATATCTTATGATCTTTCTTTTTCTGTGTGCCTTATTTCGCGTAGAATCGGGGTACCTGAATCACCTCATTATGCCGCTACGGGCCTGATGACGTAGATCTCATCGCTGAGTGATATTCCATTGTACGTACGTACCACAACTTCTTTATCCATATTTTGCTTTCTCAGATATTTAACTTGTACCATAGACGAGGTTCTTGTAAACAGAGCCATCCCAAATTTTGGGGTGGCTGTGTGTTTTTGATTTTAATTTCCCTAAGCTATAGGACCCTAAGTGGAAGTGCCATAGGCTGTGTTGCTTTGTTTCGTACGTGTTTCAGGAAACACCATACACTTCTCCAGAGTGGCTGTTGGCAATGTACATCCCGCCCATCAGCGTAACAAGGCTCCCTGTTCTCCATGACCTGTCCTGCCTTTCTGGATTTTACACTTTTTCCAGATGGCCCTTTTGACCGGGGGGCAGTGAGACTTCATTGTAGTGCAGATTTCCTTTACACGCTTGCTTGGTTGACCAAAAAGCGTGTATGCGTTTTTTCCTGAATATATTCAGGAAAAAAGGCATACCCCCTTTTTGGCCAAGTGCATCATTGTCGACATTCTGCCTCTTTTCCTATGCTTTAAGTGCAATTCCAGTCTACCCCCTGAAATCGTTTTCCTGAAATTCTGCCCCACTTTCAAGTCCTCTTCGAAGACTTACTTCAATACATTTTTGGACGATAGCTGTCATTCATAACTCTGCAGGTTGGTGAATTACAGTGCCCCTGAGCTCCTTTCCTCAACTCGCTTTCTTGTGAGCTGGCCGCAAAACCGCAGGATTGCTTCAGGCCCTAATCTGGTTGCGGCAGGGCACCCTGAGCCTTTGGTTAATCCCTCTTCCTGGTGGGAAATGAGCGTTCCATTTGCCCGTGCAGACACCTACAGCTAGTCTCTCATTGGTTCTCCCTATTCCTGTTCATCTTGCGCAGAAATTGCATACTGTGCCAAACAGGAGGTTAAAGGCACTGACTCTCCAATTGGGGAGAGTGTTAGTAAAGCGTCTGGAACGGTGAACCCGAGTATCATTGGACGAAACCTGAGATGCATTTGAAAACGTTTCCCAAGCACACGGTGGACCATACTCTGGGTTTCCCATGCATGTTTTAGCTGAAGGAAGAATCCCTTAAACCTGGAGAGTTGGGACCCATGGAATGGGTACCATGCAGTATGACTTCAAACGGTCTGCGTTTGCTCACCGAACCTCACCAATGCTATCAGCCCGAAGTGTCCAGCCTTATGTCTCACCCAGCTCTGGGTGTAGATGTGGTAAATCCAGGTTGCATCACAAACCCTGAATGAATTATTTAAGAATTGCTCTCTATTTCACTGTCATTCTGTTGTGTTTTTGAAATTTATTTTGATAATGGGATTTATCGGATTTTCAGTGCTGCGTTTAGGCCGCTGTACACACGCTGGATTTCCTTATGGAGACATATAAATCCATGGGTCTTAAGATTCTTACTTGTCAGGTATATTTCCAGGCGTTGAATATGGGGTGTTGAGTCCATTTCGTTGAGCAAGGAGTAGGTCTTGTCTCTTATATATTTGGCTTATATAACGGTATCTGTGCTAATTTCAATCTCTGGTTTGATGCAGCACCCCAACTCACCTTTCCCCATAAGAAAGCATAAGTTGGTTTTCTAAATTTGAGACCCTGTTCTGTTTTCTAATTCAGTTCATGTGTAGCCAAGTATACGTTCCGTGTATTAGTGATATCTTATGAAGTTTCTTTTTCTGAGTGAAGTATTTCTCGTAGAATCTTCGTACCTGAATCCACTCATTATGCCGCTACGGGCCTGATGACGTAGATCTCATTGCTGAGTGATATTCCATTGTACATACGTACCACAACTTCTTTATCCATTTTTTGCTTTCTCGGATATTTAACTTGTACCATAGACGAGGTTCTTGTAAACAGAGCCGTCCAAAATTTTGGGGTGGCAGTGTGTTTTCGATTTTAATTTCCCTAAGCTATAGGACCCTAAGTGGAAGTGCCATAGGCTGTGTTGCTTTGTTTCCTACGTGTTTCAGGAAACACCATACACTTCTCCAGAGTTGCTGTTGGCAATTTACATCCCACCCATCAGCATAACAAGGCTCCCTGTTCTCCATGACCTGTCCTGCCTTTCTGGATATTACACATTTTTCAGATGGCCCGTTTGACCGGGGGGCAGTGAGACTTCATTGTAGTGCAGATTTCCTTTACACGCTTGCTTGGTTGGCCAAAAAGGGCGTATGCGTTTTTTCCTGAATATATTCAGGAAAAAACGCATACGCCCTTTTTGGCCAAGTGCATCATTGTGGATATTCTGCCTCTTTTCCTATGCTTTAAGTGCAATTCCAGTCTACCCCCTGAAATCGTTTTCCTGAAATTCTGCCCCGCTTTCAAGTCCTCTTCGAAGACTTACTTCAATACATTTTTGGACGATAGCTGTCATTCATAACTCTGCAGGTTTGTGAATTACAGTGCCCCTGAGCTCCTTTCTTCAACTCACTTTCTTGTGAGCTGGCCGCAAAACCGCAGGATTGCTTCAGGCCCTCATCTGGTTCTGGCAGCGCACGCTGAGTCTTTGGTTAATTCCTCTTCCTGGTGAGAAATGAGCGTTCCATTTGCCCGTGCAGACACCTACAGCTAGTCTCTCATTGGTTCTCCCTATTCCTGTTCATCTTGCGCAGAAATTGCAAACTGTGCCAAACAGGAGGTTAAACTCACTGACTCTCCAAGTGGGGAGAATGTTAGTAAAGCGTCTGGATTGGTGAACCCGAGTACCAGGGGATGAAACCTGAGATGCATTTGAAAATGTTTCCCAATCACATGGTGGACCATACTCTGGGTTTCCCATGCATGTTTTAGCTGAAGGAATAATCCCTTAAACCTGGAGAGTTGGGACGCATGGAATGGCTACCATGCAGTATGACTTCAAAGGGTCTGCGTTTGCTCACAGAACCTCACCAATGTTATCAGCCCGAAGTGTCCAGCCTTATGTCTCACCCAGCTCTGGGTGTAGATGTGGTAAATCCAGGTTGCATCACAAGCCCTGAATGAATTATTTAAGAATTGCTCTCTATTTCACTGTCATTGTGTTTTGTTTGTGAAATTTATTTTGATAATTGGATTTATCGGATTTTCACTGCTGCGTTTCAGCCGCTGTACACACGCTTGATTTCCTTATGGAGACATATAAATCCATGGGTCTTAAGATTCTTACTTGTCAGGTATATTCCCAGGCGTTGAATATGGTGTGTTGAGTCCATTTCGTTGAGCAAGGAGTAGGTCTTGTCTATTATATATTTGGCTTATGGAACGGTATCTGTGCTAATTTCAATCTCTGGTTTGATGCTGCACCCCAACTCACCTTTCCCCATAAGCAAGCATAAGTTGGTTTTCTAAATTTGAGACCCTGTTCTGTTTTGTAATTCAGTTCATGTGTAGCCAAGTTTACGTTCCGTGTATTTGTGATATCTTATGATGTTTCTTTTTCTGAGTGACTTATTTCGCGTAGAATCGTCGTACCTGAATCCACTCATTATGCCGCTACGGGCCTGATGACGTAGATCTCATTGCTGAGTGATAT
The DNA here is from genome assembly GCF_059928025.1 of Delphinapterus leucas. NCBI lineage: Eukaryota > Metazoa > Chordata > Mammalia > Artiodactyla > Monodontidae > Delphinapterus > Delphinapterus leucas. The sequence continues at coordinate 20,062,916 of NW_028322232.1, forward strand.
TCCATTGTACATACGTACCACAACTTCTTTATCCATTTTTTGCTTTCTCGGATATTTAACTTGTACCATAGACGAGGTTCTTGTAAACAGAGCCGTCCCAAATTTTGGGGTGGCAGTGTGTTTTCGATTTTAATTTCCCTAAGCTATAGGACCCTAAGTGGAAGTGCCATAGGCTGTGTTGCTTTGTTTCCTACGTGTTTCAGGAAACACCATACACTTCTCCAGAGTGGCTGTTGGCAATTTACATCCCACCCATCAGCATAACAAGGCTCCCTGTTCTCCATGACCTGTCCTGCCTTTCTGGATATTACACATTTTTCAGATGGCCCGTTTGACCGGGGGGCAGTGAGACTTCATTGTAGTGCAGATTTCCTTTACACGCTTGCTTGGTTGGCCAAAAAGGGCGTATGCGTTTTTTCCTGAATATATTCAGGAAAAAACGCATACGCCCTTTTAGGCCAAGTGCATCATTGTGGATATTCTGCCTCTTTTCCTATGCTTTAAGTGCAATTCCAGTCTACCCCCTGAAATCGTTTTCCTGAAATTCTGCCCCGCTTTCAAGTCCTCTTCGAAGACTTACTTCAATACATTTTTGGACGATAGCTGTCATTCATAACTCTGCAGGTTTGTGAATTACAGTGCCCCTGAACTCCTTTCTTGAACTCGCTTTCTTGTGAACTGGCCGCAAAACCGCAGGATTGCTTCAGGCCCTAATCTGGTTCCGGCAGGGCACGCTGAGCCTTTGGTTATTTCCTCTTCCTGGTGGGAAATGAGCGTTTCATTTGCCCGTGCAGACACCTACAGCTAGTCTCTCATTGGTTCTCCCTATTCCTGTGCATCTTGCGCAGAAATTGCAAACTGTGACAAAGAGGAGGTTAACGGCACTGACTCTCCATGTGGGGATACTGTTAGTAAAGCGTCTGGAACGGTTCACCCGAGTACCAGGGGACGAAATCTAAGATGCATTTGAAAACGTTTCCCAATCACATGGTGGACCATACTCTGGGTTTCCCATGCATGTTTTAGCTGAAGGAAGAATCCCTTAAACCTGGAGAGTTGGGACCCATGGAATGGGTACCATGCAGTATGACTTCAAAGGGTCTGCCTTTGCTCACCGAACCTCACCAATGCTATCAGCCCGAAGTGTCCAGCCTTATGTCTCAACCAGCTCTGGGTGTAGATGTGGTAAATCCAGGTTGCATCACAAGGCCTGAATGAATTATGTAAGAATTGCTCTCTATTTCACTGTCATTGTGTTTTGTTTTTGAAATTTATTTTTTTAATGGGATTTATCGGATTTTCAATGCTGCGTTTAGGCCACTGTACACATACTTGACTTCCTTATGGAGACATATAAATCCATGGGTCTTAAGATTCTTACTAGACAGGTATATTCCCAGACGTTGAATATGGGGTGTTGAGTCCATTTCGTTGAGCAAGGAGTAGGTCATGTCTATTATATATTTGGCTTATGGAACAGTATCTGTGCTAATTTCAATCTCTGGTTTTATGCAGCACCCCAACTCACCTTTCCCCATAAGCAAGCATAAGTTGGTTTTCTAAATTTGAGACCCTGTTCTGTTTTCTAATTCAGTTCATGTTTAGCCAAGTTTACGTTCCGTGTATTAGTGATATCTTATGATCTTTCTTTTTCTGTGTGACTTATTCCTCGTAGAATCGTCGTAGCTGAATCCACTCATTATGCCGCTACGGGCCTGATGACGTAGACCTCATTGCTGAGTGATATTCCATTGTACGTACGTACCACAACTTCTTTATCCATTTTTTGCTTTCTCGGATATTTAACTTGTACCGTAGACGAGGTTCTTGTAAACAGAGCCGTCCCAAACTTTGGGGTGGCTGTGTGTTTTTGATTTTAATTTCCCTAATCTATAGGACCCTAAGTGGAAGTGCCATAGGCTGTGTTGCTTTGTTTCCTACGTGTTTCAGGAAACACCATACACTTCTCCAGAGTGGCTGTTGGCAATTTACATCCCGCCCATCAGCATAACAAGGCTCCCTGTTCTCCATGACCTGTCCTGCCTTTCTGGATTTTACACTTGTTTCAGATGGCCCTTTTGACCGGGGGGCAGTGAGACTTCATTGTAGTGCAGATTTCCTTTACACGCTTGCTTGGTTGGCCAAAAAGGGCGTATGCGTTTTTTCCTGAATATATTCAGGAAAAAACGCATACGCCCTTTTTGTCCAAGTGCATCATTGTGGACATTCTGCCTCTTTTCCTATGCTTTAAGTGCAATTCCAGTCTACCCCCTGAAATCGTTTTCCTGAAATTCTGCCCCGCTTTCAAGTCCTCTTCGAAGACTTACTTCAATACATTTTTGGATGATAGCTGTCATTCATAACTCTGCAGGTTTGTGAATTACAGTGCCCCTGGGCTCCTTTCTTCAACTCGCTATCTTGTGAGCTGGCCGCAAAACCGCAGGATTGCTTCAGGCCCTAATCTGGTTCCTGCAGGGCACGCTGAGCCTTTGGTTAATTCCTCTTCCTGGTGGGAAATGAGCGTTCCATTTGCCCGTGCAGACACCTACAGCTAGTCTCTCATTGGTTCTCCCTATTCCTGTTCATCTTGCGCAGAAATTGCAAACTGTGCCAAACAGGAGGTTAAAGGCACTGACTCTCCAAGTGGGGATAGTGTTAGTAAAGCGTCTGGAACGGTGCACCCGAGTACCAGGGGACGAACCCTGAGATGCATTTGAAAACGTTTCCCAATCACACGGTGGACCATACTCTGGGTTTCCCATGCATGTTTTAGCTGAAGGAAGAATCCCTTAAACCTGGAGACTTGGGACCCATGGAATGGGTACCATGCAGTATGACTTCAAAGGGTCTGCCTTTGCTCACCGAACCTCTCCAATGCTATCAGCCCGAAGTGTCCAGCCTTATGTCTCAACCAGCTCTGGGTGTAGATGTGGTAAATCCAGGTTGCATCACAAGGCCTGAATGAATTATGTAAGAATTGCTCTCTATTTCACTGTCATTGTGTTTTGTTTTTGAAATTTATTTTGTTAATGGGATTTATCGGATTTTCACTGCTGCGTTTAGGCCACTGTACACACGCTTGACTTCCTTATGGAGACATATAAATCCATGTGTCTTAAGTTTCTTACTTGTCAGGTATATTCCCAGGCGTTGAATATGGGGTGTTGAGTCCATTTCGTTCAGCAAGGAGTAGGTCTTGTCTATTATATATTTGGCTTATGGAACGGTATCTGTGCTAATTTCAATCTCTGGTTTGATGCAGCACCCCAACTCACCTTTCCCCATAAGCAAGCATAAGTTGGTTTTCTAAATTTGAGACCCTGTTCTGTTTTCTAATTCAGTTCATGTGTAGCCAAGTATACGTTCCCTGTATTAGTGATATCTTATGATCTTTCTTTTTCTGTGTGACTTATTTCTCGTAGAATCGTCGTAGCTGAATCCACTCATTATGCCGCTACGGGCCTGATGACGTAGATCTCATTGCTGAGTGATATTCCATTGTACGTACGTACCACAACTTCTTTATCAATTTTTTGCTTTCTCGGATATTTAATTTGTACCGTAGACGAGGTTCTTGTAAACAGAGCCGTCCCAAACTTTGGGGTGGCAGTGTGTTTTTGAATTTAATTTCCCTAAGCTATAGGACCATGAGTGGAAGTGCCATAGGCTGTGTTGCTTTGTTTCCTAGGTGTTTCAGGAAACACCATACACTTCTCCAGAGTGGCTGTTGGCAATTTACATCCCGCCCATCAGCATAACAAGGCTCCCTGTTCTCCATGACCTGTCCTGCCTTTCTGGATTTTACACTTGTTTCAGATGGCCTTTTTGACCGGGGGGCAGTGAGACTTCATTGTAGTGCAGATTTCCTTTACACGCTTGCTTGGTTGGCCAAAAAGGGCGTACGCGTTTTTTCCTGAATATATTCAGGAAAAAACGCATACGCCCTTTTTGGCCAAGTGCATCATTGTCGACATTCTGCCTCCTTTCCTATGCTTTAAGTGCAATTCCAGTCTACCCCCTGAAATAGTTTTCCTGAAATTCTGCCCCGCTTTCAAGTCCTCTTCGAAGACTTACTTCAATACATTTTTGGACGATAGCTGTCATTCATAACTCTGCAGGTTTGTGAATTACAGTGCCCCTGAGCTCCTTTCTTCAACTCGCTTTCCTGTGAACTGGCCGCAAAACCGCAGGATTGCTTCAGGCCCTAATCTGGTACCCGCAGGGCACGCTGAGCCTTTGGTTATTTCCTCTTCCTGGTGGGAAATGAGCGTTTCATTTGCCCGTGCAGACACCTACAGCTAGTCTCGCATTGGTTCTCCCTATTCCTGTGCATCTTGCGCAGAAATTGCAAACTGTGACAAACAGGAGGTTAAAGGCACTGACTCTCCATGTGGGGATACTGTTAGTAAAGCATCTGGAACGGTTCACCCGAGTACCAGGGGACGAAACCTGAGATGCATTTGAAAACGTTTCCCAATCACATGGTGGACCATACTCTGGGTTTCCCATGCATGTTTCAGCTGAAGGAAGAATCCCTTAAACCTGGAGAGTTGGGACCCATGGAATGGGTACCATGCAGTATGACTTCAAAGGGTCTGCCTTTGCTCACCGAACCTCACCAATGCTATCAGCCCGAAGTGTCCAGCCTTCTGTCTCAACCAGCTCTGGGTGTAGATGTGGTAAATCCAGGTTGCATCACAAGGCCTGAATGAATTATGTAAGAATTGCTCTCTATTTCACTGTCATTGTGTTTTGTTTTTGAAATTTATTTTGTTAATGGGATTTATCGAATTTTCACTGCTGCGTTTAGGCCCCTGTACACACGCTTGACTTCCTTATGGAGACATATAAATCCATGGGTCTTAAGTTTCTTACTTGTCAGGTATATTCCCAGGCGTTGAATATGGGGTGTTGAGTCCATTTCGTTGAGCAAGGAGTAGGTCTTGTCTATTATATATTTGGCTTATGGAAAGGTATCTGTGCTAATTTCAATCTCTGGTTTTATGCAGCATCCCAACTCACCTTTCCCCATAAGCAAGCATAAGTTGGTTTACGAAATTTGAGACCCTGTTCTGTTTTGTAATTCAGTTCATGTGTAGCCAAGTTTACGTTCCGTGTATTAGTGATATCTTATGATCTTTCTTTTTCTGTGTGACTTATTTCTCGTAGAATCGTCGTAGCTGAATCCACTCATTATGCCGCTACGGGCCTGATGACGTAGATCTCATTGCTGAGTGATATTCCATTGTACGTACGTACCACAACTTCTTTATCCATTTTTTGCTTTCTCGCATATTTAACTTGTACCGTAGACGAGGCTCTTGTAATTAGAGCAGTCCCAAACTTTGGGGTGGCTCTGTGTTTTTGATTTTAATTTCCCTAAGCTATAGGACCCTAAGTGGAAGTGCCATAGGCTGTGTTGCTTTGTTTCCTACGTGTTTCAGGAAACACCATACACTTCTCCAGAGTGGCTGTTGGCAATTTACATCCCGCCCATCAGCATAACAAGGCTCCCTGTTCTCCATGACCTGTCCTGCCTTTCTGGATTTTACACTTGTTTCAGATGGCCGTTTGGACCGGGGGGCCGTGAGACTTCATTGGAGTGCAGATTTCCTTTACACGCTTGCTTGGTTGGCCAAAAAGGGCGTATGCGTTTTTTCCTGAATATATTCAGGAAAAAACGCATACGCCCTTTTTGACCAAGTGCATCATTTTTGACATTCTGCCTCTTTTCCTATGCTTTAAGTTCAATTCCAGTCCACCCCGTGAAATTGTTTTCCCGAAATTCTGCCCCGCTTTCAAGTCCTCTTCGAAGACTTACTTCAATACATTTTTGGACGATAGCTGTCATTCATAACTCTGCAGTTTTGTGAATTACAGTGCCCCTGAGCTCCTTTCTTCAACTCGCTATCTTGTGAGCTGGCCGCAAACCAACATGATTGCTTCAGGCCCTAATCTGGTTCCGGCACGTCATGCTGAGCCTTTGGTTAATTCCTCTTCCTGGTGGGAAATGAGCATTAAATTTGCACGTGCAGACACCTACAGCTAGTCCCTGATTGGTTCTCCCTATTCCTGTTCACCTTCCGCAGAATTTCCAAACTGTGCCAAACAGGAGGTTCAAGGCACTGACTCTCCAAGTGGAGAGAGTGTTAGTAAAGGGTCTGGAATGGTGAACCCGTGTAAAAGGGGACGAAAACTGAGATGCATTTGAAAACGCTTCCCACTCACACGGTGTACCATACTTTGTGTTTCCCATGCATGTTTTAGCTGAAGGAAGAATCTCTTAAACCTGGAGAGTTGGGACCCATGGAATGGGTACCATGCAGTATGACTTCAAAGGGTCTGCATTTGCTCATCGTACCTCACCAGTGCTATCCGCCCGAAGTGTCCAACCTTATGTCTCACTCAGCTCTTGGTGCAGATGTGGTTAATCCCGGTTGCATCACAAGCTCTGAATGAATTATTTAAGTATAGCTCTCTATTTCACTGTCATTGTGTTTTGTTTTTGTAATTCATTTTGATAATTGGATTTATCGGATTTTCTCTGCTGCGTTCATAAATCTATACACACCCTTGATTCTCTTACAGAGACATATAAATCCATGGGTTTGAAGATTCTTACTAGTCAGGTGTATTCCTAGGCGTTGAATATGGGGTGTTTAGTCCATTTCGTTGAGCAACTGGTAGGTCTTGACTATTACATATTTGGCTTATGGAAAGGTATCTGTGCTAATTTCTATCTCTGGTTTTATGCAGCACCCCAACTCTCCTTTATCCTTAAGCAAGCATATGTTGGTTTTCTAAATTTGAGACCCCGTTCTGTTTAGTAATTCAGTTCATTTGTAGCCACGTTTACATTCCATGTATTAGTAATATCGTGTGTCTTTTTCTTTTTGAATTATGTGACTTCGAATGATCATACGTAACTCCTCTGTGGTTGTTACAACTGGCCATATTTCATTGATTTCCAGGCTGAGTAATATTCCACTCTACATAAGTGCCACATCTCTATCCATTTTTTCCCTCCAGAGACATATAAATTATATCCTAGTCGAGGATCTTTTAAACATAGAGGCGGTAAATATTGGGGTGCCTGTGTCCTCTCGATTTTTGTTTTTCCCAAGATATACGTCCATGAGTGCAAGTGCCCTGTGCTCTGTAGCTCATTTTTTAGATGCTTTAGTAAACACAATACACTTCTCCAGAGTGACCGTTGGCAATATACATTTCCAGTATAAGCCTCAGAGAGCTCCCTTTTCTCCTTGCCCTGTCCTGCATTTTTGGTGTTTACACTTTATGAGGAAGGCTCTTCTGACTGATGCGAAGTGATATGTTTTGTAGTATTGATTTCCAGTGCCCACCTGTTTGGTTGGCTAAAAAAGTGTATGCCCTTTTCTTGAATACATACAGAAAAAGACGCATACACCCTTTTTGGCCAATTGCAATGTTGGCAATGTTCAGCCCCTTTTCTTGTGCTTAATGGCGAGTCCTTTCTACCTCTTCCAATCCCTTTCCTGCCATTCTCCGTTGCTTACAAGTCCTTTCCTCTGACTTTCCTCAAGACATTTTTCAGTGATAGATATTTTCAACTCTGCAGTTTCGTGAATTTTAGTGTCCCTGAGTTCCATTTTTCAACTTCTGTTTATGGGAACTGGCCACAAAGCAGCGGAATTTCCTCAAGCCCTATTCTGTTTCCATGGGCAACCCTAGCCTTTGGTCAATTCGTCTTCCTGATTGGAAATAAGAGTGACATGTGCCTGTCCGAACACCTAGGACTTGTGTCTCATTGTTCCTCCTCCTTCTGCTTCATCCTCTGGACAAATTCCAAACTGTCTGCAACAGGATGTTGACAGTGCTGACATCTCCAAGTGGGGAGACTGTTCGTAAAGACGCTGGAGGGATGAACCCGAGCACCAGGAGATGAGGAGATGAGATGCCTTTTCCAAACTCTTCCCGATCAGATGGTATACCATCCTCTGGGTGTGACAGGCATGTTTTAGCTGTAGGAAGTGTCCCATTCATGTGAGGAGAACACCAGGGCTTTTACAAAATCAGTGTCTCTCCACAACCCAAACTGGGGAATTTTTTAAGCTACGGCTACACATATGTTCATTAAGGGCCTTGGGAAGTAGGCAGAGTCCAAACTTTAGATGATTGAAGTCTTCAGGGTCAGAAGCACTCACCACCGGCTTCCCTTAGGTTCCATTTTAACTGTCATTAATAGATGATGTCAATAAAAATATCTATTCTTTTTCAGATTATTTCCCCTTATAGGTTATTGTAAAATATTGAGTGTAGTTCCCGGGGCTATACAGTAGTTCCTTGTTGATGATCGATTTTATACATAGCAGTGTGTATGTGTTAATCCCAAACTGTTAATTTATCCCTCCTCCCACCTTTCCCCTTTGGTAATAATAAATTATAAGATTTTATACTTCTCAGAATTGGGGGAACTGAAAGAGAGGTATCATTTTCAATGGAAAAGCATTTAAAACAAGATTGAAGTTTTAACCAAGATTTTTAGATGTACATCCTTGGAAAGAAATCACTTCGTTTCTCTAATATTGACCTGACAAATAAGACAAACCTTTTCACTGAACTTGCTTATAATAAAGTGATGGAAATATCAAATGGGAGTGTTAGAAACATCTTATTTTACCCGAGCCTTATACACTGTTCTATGTTAATTACAGTTTGGCTCAAACATCTGTTCATTGAAGTTACAATGTTCTCAATTTCTGTTACTGATCCTCCAGAGTGGACCCCAACAAGTGTCCCCCTGCCCAGTGTCATTGGAGCCAACAGATTGAGACTGAGTTTGGTTCAGAAGCAAAGGAAACTTTATATTTTGATCAGAGAATGGAGAGGTGAGAGCATGTGCTACCCCGTGGGCTGTGGGCTGGGCTGCTGTGTAGAGATCCTGTCAGAGTCAGTGGGAGGGAGGGGGCGGAGCTCTCGAGGGCCCGGTTGGCTGCAGCTCAGGCTCTATATCGCGGAGTGTGCACTGTGTCCCAGGAGCTGAGGTGTCGACCCAGCCATTCCGCACTAGGAAATCTGGTCTGAAGTGCCGGCTGTTGAACCTCTGTATGCGGGACCCTAGGAGCACGTGAAATTAGACAAAGCACAAAGGATAAAAAAGGTTAGACTTTATTTTATTGCCCAGATTCTATTTTTATCTCCCAGGGATTTTTAAGGGGCTTTGCCTGGGAAAAAGCCCTCTTCTGCCTTTTTTCCCCTTCCTCATTCTTAGAGTGCTGAGGGTGCAGACCCTTCTTCGGTAACTGCTGAGTGCTGAGTTAGGAGCCCTCATACCCGTGGGCGAGGGTCAGAACTTCTCCCCAGCAGCCTCCAGGTGACGTTGATTGTCCCCAGGCCTCCTGCCTCCCCGCTCGTCCACCTGAGCACCAGTATTGGAAGCGTTATAGATTCTAATGACCTTTAAGGGTCCAGGAAGGAGATGTGCAGTGACGCTGTGAGGTCCAGTTTCACCCCGCCCTGCATTTGTTCGGCCACCTTAGGCTGACCCTTTCTGCCAGCCTAGATGCTCTGACCAGTAGTCTGCACTTTCTTCAATTAGGCCCCTGAATTAACGTAAAAAGAGCACCAGGTGTCAGGACCCTGCCTGCTCAACTCCCAGACAGTCCAGGGTCAGTGGTGATGAAGGACCATGATGGCCACTGAGTCAACAGCCTTTTGAAGTAAACAGGAGTCCAGCCGGTCTTATTGGCCACCATCATCACAGGGTCTGTAGGCTCTTCTATGGTGACAGCGTGATATACGCTTCCCCCGCCAAGATTATTAGGTCCGCTCTGGGTGCAGTAAGTCCTGCAAGCAGTAGTCTACTCTTTTGGGACACACTCTTGTTGTTTTATGAGAGAAACTCCAGGTCAAGTGATGGTCACATGAGTCGTCATGGTGCCCCTTTACCCCGGTTATCTCTCTGGAGGTTGGAGTTGGAGGGCCTCCTCACTCGAGGTCAGTGTGCCCACGGAGCAAACCCTGCAACTTCAGGGCATGGTTGGGGCTTAGGATCACCACGTGGGGTCCTTTTCCCTTAGGAGGGAGGTGGCCTTTTGTGCTGCTGATTTCCAGGTTTTCAGATACCGCCAGTATCTTGGCCAGATGTGGCGGTGGGCCAAGCCCATTGGTGACCGTAGTTTATCCTACCGGGATGGCATTCTTGCATTGTTCCATTTCAAGTGGTCCCAGTTTTTGCACTAATACTCCAATAGCGATTCACCATTCACCAGGAATGTAAAGGTCAAAGGGTTTAGCTAAATTAGGGAGTTCCAGGGCAAGGGTCTGAATTGACTGCTCTTTCCATTCTTGAAAGGCCACTTCTGGATTCTATTCAAAAGGATCATCATCTTTTCCTTTCAGTGTTTCATATAGAGGCCCAGCTAGTAGACTGTAGTTAGGGATCCAGAAGCACCAACCCTGGCCTCCCCAGGAACCCCTAAGCTGTCTTCTAGTTTTAGAAATGGGTAAGGCTGTAAATTGTTTCTTCCCTTTCCTGAGATGGGCTTCTCCGACCTTCTGTGAGAATGAAGCCCAGGCAGGTCACCGTAGTCTGTGATATTTGAGCTTTTTATTGGACAACTTCTATCCTTTATTGGCTTGGTAGTTCAGAGGTCTCCTTAGTAGGGCTGGCGATCAGAATGTCGTCTGCATATTGAAGGAGTGTTTCCTTTTCCAGAGGTAGAACTTTTAGGTCTTTAACTGAGCTTTCCCCAAAGATGGTGTGGGAATTTTTGAACCCTTGGGGCAACACGGCCCAGAAGTATTGTTTTAGTTGTATGTTGAGTCCTGCCACTCACAAGCCAAAATTTCTTGTGACTCTGGGACTAATAGAATACAAAAGAAGGCATCATTGAAGACTAATACAGAATACCATGTCCCGGTGGTTGGTAGAATGACCAGCAGGGTGTAGGATTTAGGAACTACTGGAGGTCTATCCTCGGTGGCTTCACTGACTGTCCTGACATCCTTTACCAGGACTCCAGCAGCCCATGGGGCTCTCGAGGTCAGGCCAATCCCAGGATATGGAGCTCACCTGGGCAGGTACCCCACCCCCACCGCAGCCCACGGTGCTCTCCTGTTCAGGCCCCTCCCAGGATATGGGGTTCCCTGGGCAGGTTCCCCTGCAGCCCATGGGGCTCTCATGGTCAGGCCCCTCCCAGGATACAGAGCTACCCTTGCAGTTACCCTGGCAGGGCTGGGCACACAGGTACCATGCACATCGCCCTCATTGCAGAGCACTTCCAGCTCACCTGTCACTCAGATCTGACACAGAGCACCTCAGAGCAGGACTTGAACTAAGAAACAGCAGCTCCAACAGGTCTGTGACCCTGGGCATCACTCTGTGTGGCCTCCCTCCACCTGGTCTTCCAGAGACTTCCACTGCACCCGGGGCACCAGGCCTCTGTCTCCACCCACCACCCACCCCTCCTCTCCCTGACTCCTGGGTTCCTCTCATTAGGAGAGGGTTTTCTTGAAGTTGTCTCCCACTCATGGGCCAGATAATATAATTAGAAAACAAGCCAGAGCTGCAACCCCTTGTCTATCCTGACTCTCAGGAGCCCACACCTGTTCCTTGGACCTGGCCGATTCAGCAAGTTCCAGTTTCTGCAACTGTGAGTGCCTGAAGGGTGATTATTGGCTGGCCTGGGAAGCCTGACCATGCCGGCCAGCCCTCCCCAGGTGTGCCTGTTTGAGATCAATATAAACACCACTCCAGGCAGCAAGAGCCCCTGCAGCTGTGCCTGACGCCATTTTCTCTGCCCTGTCAGCAGTCTCGGGGCTGGACTGGTGGGAGGGAGTGAGAGGCCACGGCTTTGTGGGTGGCCCAGTGTGAGTGGGGCTCTGCTGGACTTTCTGCAGCAGTTACCAAGATGCCACCTGCTAAAGAAGAGGATGTGTCACCCATACCTGTCTCTGGAATTTCTCCCTGGGCAGAGGTGAGTGAGGAAGAAAGCAGTGGGGGCCCGGACAGCAGGGGTATCTCAGGCAGGGAAATGGAAAGCTTCCAGAAGAGTACCCAGGGCCAGGACCATCCTGGCTGGCCTGCAGGCACCAAATCGGCTGGCATGCTGTCGCTCATGTGGCTCCATGGCCCTTCCTCTAGGCTTTCAAGTCCTTGTACATATTCAGGTGTTTTACCTGGGAAGGGTGGGAACATTTCAGCAGCAGCTGGCCTGGGGCTCGGCCCACATTTACTCACAGATGCCTTGGCACGGTCCCCCAGCTTTGCAATGAGGACGCTTGTTGCGTGGGGCCTGCTGGCTGAATGGGAGATGATTCCCCACCACTGGCCAACTACAGAATTGTTTACAACTGGAGCAAGTGCCCTGATAAGGTTTTCCTCTGTGTAACTGGTGGGTTCTGTTTTTTTTTTCTTTTTTTCATTTTTGGTTCAAGGTAGATTTTATTCCTCTTTTTTGTATTTACGGATATAAGCATGGAAATAATTTATTCATATAAATACATGTATGTGAAGGGAAGAATATTTTTTCTGTTTTACTTTTTGTAATTTTGAATTTTATTTTATTTTTTTATACAGCAGGTTCTTTTTGGTTATCTATTTTATACATATAAATGTATACATGCCAATCCCAATCTCTCAATCCTCCCACCACCACCCCCCAACAGCTTTCCCCCCTTGGTGTCCATACGTTTGTTGTCTACATCTGTTGCTCTATTTCTGCCTTAAAAAACGGTTCATCTGTATAATTTTTCTAGGTTCCACATATATGCATTAATATACAAGATTTGTTTTTCTCTTTCTGACTTACTTCACTCTGTATGACAGTCTCTAGATCCATCAACGTCTCTACAAATGACCCAATTTCATTCCTTTTTATGGCTTAGTAATATTCCATTTTATATTTGTACCACATCTTTATGCATTCGTCTGTCTGTGGGCATTTAGGTTGCTTCCATTACCTGGATATTGTAAATAGTGATGCAATGAATATTGAGGTGAATGTCTCTTTTTGATTTATGGTTTTGTCTGGGTATATGCCCAGTAGTGGGATTGCTGTATCATATGGTAATTCTATTCTTAGTTTTATAAGAAACTCCATAATGTTCTCCACAGTGACTGTATCAATTTACATTCCCAACAATAGTGGAAGAGGGTTCCTTATCTCCACACCCTTTCCAGCATTTGTTGTTTGTAGATTTTCTGATGATGCCCATTCTAACAGGTGTGAGGTGATACACCATGGATGAGTCTATTTCGTTGAGCAAAGAGTAGGTCTTGTCTATTACATATTTGGCTTATGGAATGGTATGTGTGCTAATTTCAATCTCTGGTTTTATACAGCACCCCAACTCAACTTTCCCCTTAAGCAAGCATAAGTTTTTATCTAAATTTGAGACTGTTCGGTTTTGTAATTCAGTTTATGTGTAGCCAAGTTTACACTCCCTCTATTAGTGATATCTTATGATAATTATCTTTCTCTGTGTGACCTATTTCTCTTAGAATCATCATACTTAAATCCACTCAATTTGCTGCTACAGGCCTGATGACATTGATTTCATTGCTGAGTGATATTCCGTTGTACGTAAGTAGCACAACTCCTTTATCCATTTTTTTCTTTCTGGGATATTTAATTTGTACTGGACTCGAGGTTCTTGTAAACACAGCAGCCCTAAATTTTGTGTTGGCTGTGTCTTGTTGATTTTAATTTTCCTAAGCTATAGGGCCAAAAGTGGAAGTGCCCTAGTCTCTGTAGCTTTGTTTTTCAGATGTTTCAGGATACACCATAAACATCTCCAGAGTGTCTGTTGGCAATTTACATCCCGCCCATCAGCATAACAAGGCTCCCTGTTCTCCATGGCCTGTCCTGTGTTTCTGGTTTTTACACTTTTTTCAGATGGCCCTTTTGACGAATGGGAAATGAGATTTCATTGTAGTACGGATTTCCATTGCTCGAGTGCTTGGTTGGCCAAAAAGGGCATATGCGTTTTTTCCTGAATATATTCAGGAAAACATGTATACGCACTGTTCGTCCAAGTGCATCACTGTCAAAGATCTGCCACTTTTCACATGTTTTAAATGCAATTCCAATCTACCTCCTGAAATATGATTCCTCAATTTTGCCTCGTTTTCAAGTCCTCTTTGCAGACTTACTTCAATATATTTTTGCCAATAGCTGTCATTTATAACTCTGCAGGTTTGTGAATTACAGTGCCCGTGATTTCCTTTCTTAACTCGCTTCCTTGAAAGCTGGCCACAAAACCGCAGGTTTGCTTCAGGCCGTAATCAGGGTGTGGCACGGCACTCTGAGCCTTTGGTTAATTCCTCTTCCTGGTGGGAAATTAGAGTTAAATGTGCCCCTCCAGACACCTGCCTCACTCCCAGCCCCTTGGTGATGTGTGTCCTCTGGTTTGAGGCCACATGTGATGGGTTCCTCATCTTTTGATGATGTGGCCCCACTGGTGTGAGGACACTCCTGCCTGCTTCCCATCCCCTTGGTGATGTGGTCCCTCCGGCGAGAGTCTGATCCTGGTTGGGTTCCTCACACTTCTGTGAGGTGGGCCCTCTTCTCTGAGGTCACTCCTGCCTGGCTAGCACACCCCGCCTTGGCGACGTCAGACCTCTGGTGGCAGTTGGAGCCTGCTGGGAGCCTCCTCCCCTCGGTGATGAGGCCCTCTGGCATCAGGCCCTAACTGCTGGGTTCCCACATTTTCTGATACGTCCTAAGTGGTGCGAGGGCACTCCTGCCAGGTTCCCATCCCCATGGGCATGTGGGCCTTCTGCTCTAAGGTCCCAACACCTGTGTTGTTCACCGTTTCATGATGTTGGCTCTCTGGTGTTAGTTCACTCAGGCCTAGATCCCATAGACTCTGTGCTCTGAGCCGCCTGCTGGGAGGTTCCTACTGCTGAATTCCTTACCTTTTCTATTCTTTGGGTTCTGTGTTTTCATGCTCCTCCTTCCTGACTCACTCCCAGCCCCTTTGTGATGTAGGTCCTCTGGTTTGAGGCCACATGTGCCGGTTTCCTCACCTTTATTGATGTGGGCCCACTGGTGTGAGGACACTCCTGCCTGGTTCCCATCCACTTGGTGATGGGGGCCCTCTGGTGAGAGCCTGATCCTGGCTGGATTCCTCACCCTTCTGTGAGGTAGACCCTCTGCTGTGAGGTCACTCCTGCCTGGCTGGCACACGTCACCCTGGCGATGTGGGCCCTCAGTTGGGAGTTGGTGCCTGCTGGGAGTCTCCTCCCCTCGGTAATGAGGGCCCTCTGGCGTCAGGCCCTAACTCATGGGCTCCCAAAATTTTCTGATGTGCGCCCTGTCGTGCGAGTACACTCCTGCCAGTGTCCCATCCCCATGGGGATGTGGGCTTTCTGCTCTGAGGTCCCAACGGCTGGGTTGCTCACAGTGTCAGAATGTGGGCCCTCTGCTGTGAGTTCACTCCGGCATGGATCCCATAGCCTCGGTGTTCTGGGCCACCTGCTTGGAGCTTCTAACGGTGGGGTTCCTCACCTTTTTATTCTATGGGCCCTCTGTTGTGAGTCTCCTCCTGCATGCCTCACTCCCAGCCCTTTCGTGATGTGTGTCCCCTTATTTGAGGCCACATGTGCTGTGTTCCTCACCTTTGGCTGATGTGGCCCCACTGGTGTGAGGAGACTCCTGCCTGGTTTCCATCCCCTTGGTGATGTGGGCCCTCTGGTTAGAGTCTGATCCTGGTTGGGTTCCTCACACTTCTGTGAGGTGGGCCCTCTGCTGTGAGGTAACTCCTGCCTGGCTTGCTCCCATTGCCTTGGTGACGTCGGCCCTCTGGTGGCATTTGGAGCCTGCTGGTAGCCTCCTCTCCTCGGTGATGAGGGCCCTCTGGCGTCAGGCCCTAACTGCTGGGTTCCCACATTTTCTGATACGTGTTAAGTTGTGCGAGGACACTCCTGCGAGGTTCCTATCCCCATGGGGATGTGGGTCTTCTGCTCTGAGGTTCCACCGGCTGGGTTGCTCACAGTTTCATGATGTGGGCCCTCTGCTGTGAGTTCACTGTGGCCTGGATCCCATAGACTCCGTGCTCTGGGCCACCTGCTGGGAGGTTCAAACTGCTGGATTCCTCACATTTTTTATTCTGTGGGCCCTGTGTTGTTAGGCTACTCCTGCTTGCCTCACTCGGAGCATCTTGGAAATGTGGGTCCTCTGGTTTAGGCCACATGTGCTGGGTTTCTATAATGTGGCCACACTGGTGTGAGGACACTGCTGCCTTTTTCCGATCCCCTTGGTGATGTGGGCTCTCTGGTGAGAGTCTTATCCTGGCTGGTTTCCTCACCCTTCTGTGAGGTAGACCCTCTGCTGTGAGGTCACTCCTGCCTGGCTGTTGCACGTCACCTTGGCGACGTGGGCCCTCAGTTGGGAGTTGGTGCCTGCTGGGGGTCTCCACCCCTCGGTAATGAGGGCCCTCTGGCGTCAGACCCTAACTCCTGGGCTCCCAAAATTTTCTGATGTGCGCCCTGTGGTGCGACTACACTCCTGCCAGGTTCCCAACCCCATGGGAATGTGGGCCTTCTGCTCTGAGGTCCCAACGGTGGGTTGCTCAGTTTCATGATGAGGGTCCTCTGGTGTGAGTTCACTCCGCCCTGGATCCAATAGCCTCGCTGCTCCTGGCTGCCTGCGGGGAGGTCCCAACTGCGGGATTTCTCACCTTTTTTCTTCTATGGGCCCTCTGTTTTGAGACTCCTCCTGCCTGCCTGACTCCCAGCCCCTTGGTGATGTGTGTCCTCTGGTTTGAGGCTACGTGTGCTGGGTCCCTCACCTTTCGATTATGTGGCCCCACTGGTGTGAGGACACTCCTGCCTGGTTCCTATCCCCTTGGTGATGTGGGCCCTCTGGTGAGAGTCTGATCCTCTTTGGGTTCCTCACACTTTTGTGTGGTTGGCCCTCTGCTCTGAGGTCACTCCTGCCTGGCTGGCACACACCGCATTAGCGACGTCAGCCCTCTGGTAGCAGTTGGAGCTTGCTGGGAGCCTCCTCTCCTCAGTGATGAGGGCCCTCGGGCGTCTGGCCCTAACTGCTGGGCTCCCCACATTTTCTGATGTGTGCCCACTGGTGCGATGACACTCCTGCTTGGTTCCCTCCCCCATGGGGATGTAGGCCTTGTGCTCTGAGGTCACAACGGCTGGGTTGCTTACAGTATCACGATGAGGGCCCTCTGTTGTGAGTTCATCACTGCCTGGATCCCATAGCCTCGGTGATCTGGGCCGCCTGCTGGGATGTTCCAACGGCTGGATTCCTCACCTTTTTTATACAATGGGCCATGTGTTGGGAGGATAATCCTGCCTGCCTTGCTCCGAGACCCATGGTGACGTGGGTCCTCTGGTTTGAGGCCACATGTGCTGAGTACCTCAACTTTCGATGATGTGGTCCCACGGGTGTGAGGACACTCCTGCCTGGTTCCCAGCCCCTTGCTGTTGTGGGCACTCTGGTGAGGGTCTGATCCTTCCTGGGTTCCTTACCCTTCTGTGAGGTGGGCCCTCTGATGTGAGGTCACTCCTGCATGGCTGGCTCACGTCGCCTTGGCGACGTGGGTCTTCTGTTGGCCACTGAAGCATACTGGGAGCCTCCTACCCTCTTTAATGAGGGCCCTGGAAAAACGCATATGCCCTTTTTGACCAAGTGCATCATTGTCGACATTCTGACTCTTTTCCTATACTTTCAGAGGATTTCCCGTCTACCTCCTGAAATCGTAGTCCTGGAATTCTGCCCCACGTTCAAGTCCTCTTTGTAGCCTTACTTCAATATATTTTTGGATGATAGCTGTCATTTATAACTCTGCAGGTTTGTGAATTACAGTGCCCCTGAGCTCCTTTCTTCAACTCGCTTTCTTGTGAGCTGGCCGCAAAACCGCAGGATTGCTTCAGGCCCTAATCTGGTTCCGGCACGGCATGCTGAGCCTTTGGCTAATTCCTCTTCCTGGTTGGTAATGAGCGTTAAATTTGCCCGTGCAGACACCTACAGCTAGTCTCTCATTGGTTCTCCCTATTCCTGTTCATCATGCGCAGAAATTGCAAACTGTGCCAAACAGGAGGTTAAAGCACTGACTCTCCAGGTAGGGACAGTGTAAGTAAAGCGTCTGGAATGGTGAACCCGAGTACCAGGGGACGGAAACTGAGACGCATTTAAAAACGTTTCCCGGTCACACGGTGGACCATACTCTGGGATTCCCATGCATGTTTTAGCTGAAGGAAGAATCCCTTAAACCTGGAGAGTTGGGACCCATGGAATGTGTACCATGCAGTATGACTTCAAAGGGTCTGCATTTGCTCACTGAACCTCACCAATGGTATCCGCCCGAAGTGTCCAGCCTTATGTCTCACCCAGCCATAGGTGTAGATGTGGTAACTCCAGGTTGCATCACAAGCCCTGAATGAATGATTTAAGAATTGCTCTCTATTTCACTGTCATTGTGTTTTGTTTTTGTAATTTATTTTGATAATGGGATTTATCGGCTTTTCACGGCTGCATTTATGGCGCTGTACACATGCCTGATTCTCTTACGGAGACACATAAATCCATGGGTGTTAAGATTCTTAATTGGCAGGTGTATTCCTATGCATTGAATATGGGGAGTTGAGTCCATTTCGTTGAGCAAGGAGTAGGTCTTGACTATTAAATATTTGGCTTATGGAACGGTATCTGTTCTAATTTCAATCTCTGGTTTTATGCAGCACCCCAACTCACCATTCCCCTTAAGCAAGCATAAGTTGGTTTTCTAAATTTGAGACCCTGTTCTGTTTTGTAATTCAGTTCATGTGTAGCCAAGTTCACATTCGGTGTATTAGTGATATCTTAATGTTTCTTTTTCTGTGTGACTTATTTCCCTTAGAATCATCGTATCTGAATCCACTCATTATGCCGCGACGGGCCTGATGACGTAGATCTCATCGCTGAGTGATATTCCATTGTACGTACGTACCACAACTTCTTTATCCATATTTTGCTTTCTCAGATATTTAACTTGTACCATAGACGAGGTTCTTGTAAACAGAGCCATCCCAAATTTTGGGGTGGCTGTGTGTTTTTGATTTTAATTTCCCTAAGCTATAGGACCCTAAGTGGAAGTGCCATAGGCTGTGTTGCTTTGTTTCCTACGTGTTTCAGGAAACACCATACACTTCTCCAGAGTGGCTGTTGGCAATGTACATCCCGCCCATCAGCGTAACAAGGCTCCCTGTTCTCCATGACCTGTCCTGCCTTTCTGGATTTTACACTTTTTCCAGATGGCCCTTTTGACCGGGGGGCAGTGAGACTTCATTGTAGTGCAGATTTCCTTTACACGCTTGCTTGGTTGACCAAAAAGCGCGTATGCGTTTTTTCCTGAATATATTCAGGAAAAAAGGCATACCCCCTTTTTGGCCAAGTGCATCATTGTCGACATTCTGCCTCTTTTCCTATGCTTTAAGTGCAATACCAGTCTACCCCCTGAAATCGTTTTCCTGAAATTCTGCCCCACTTTCAAGTCCTCTTCGAAGACTTACTTCAATACATTTTTGGACGATAGCTGTCATTCATAACTCTGCAGGTTTGTGAATTACATTGCCCCTGAGCTCCTTTCCTCAACTCGCTTTCTTGTGAGCTGGCCGCAAACCCGCAGGATTGCTTCAGGCCCTAATCTGGTTGCGGTAGGGCACGCTGAGCCTTTGGTTAATCCCTCTTCCTGGTGGGAAATGAGCGTTCAATTTGCCCGTGCAGACACCTACAGCTAGTCTCTCATTGGTTCTCCCTATTCCTGTTCATCTTGTGCAGAAATTGCATACTGTGCCAAACAGGAGGTTAAAGGCACTGACTCTCCAAGTGGGGAGAGTGTTAGTAAAGCGTCTGGAACGGTGAACCCGAGTATCATTGGACGAAACCTGAGATGCATTTGAAAGCGTTTCCCAAGCACACGATGGACCATACTCTGGGTTTCCCATGCATGTTTTAGCTGAAGGAAGAATCCCTTAAACCTGGAGAGTTGGGACCCATGGAATGGGTACCATGCAGTATGACTTCAAAGGGTCTCCGTTTGCTCACCCAACCTCACCTATGCTATAAGCCCGAAGTCTCCAGCCTTATGTCTCACCCAGCTCGGGGTGTAGATGTGGTAAATCCAGGTTGCATCACAAGCCCTGAATGAATTATTTAAGAATTGCTCTCTATTTCACTGTCATTGTGATTTGTTTGTGAAATTTATTTTGATAATGGGATTTATCGGATTTTCACTGCTGCGTTTAGGCCGCTGTACACACGCTTGCTTTCCTTATGGAGACATATAAATCCATGGGTCTTAAGATTCTTACTTGTCAGGTATATTCCCAGGTGTTGAATATGGGGTGTTGAGTCCATTTCGTTGAGCAAGGAGTAGGTCTTGTCTATTATATATTTGGATTATGGAACGGTATCTGTGCTAATTTCAATCTCTGGTTTGATGCAGCACCCCAACTCACCTTTCCCCATAAGCAAGCATAAGTTGGTTTTCTAAATTTGAGACCCTGTTCTGTTTTGTAATTCAGTTCATGTGTAGCCAAGTTTACGTTCCGTGTATTAGTGATATCTTATGATCTTTCTTTTTCTGTGTGCCTTATTTCGCGTAGAATCGGGGTACCTGAATCACCTCATTATGCCGCTATGGGCCTGATGACGTAGATCTCATCGCTGAGTGATATTCCATTGTACGTACGTACCACAACTTCTTTATCCATATTTTGCTTTCTCAGATATTTAACTTGTACCATAGACGAGGTTCTTGTAAACAGAGCCATCCCAAATTTTGGGGTGGCTGTGTGTTTTTGATTTTAATTTCCCTAAGCTATAGGACCCTAAGTGGAAGTTCCATAGGCTGTGTTGCTTTGTTTCGTACGTGTTTCAGGAAACACCATACACTTCTCCAGAGTGGCTGTTGGCAATGTACATCCCGCCCATCAGCGTAACAAGGCTCCCTGTTCTCCATGACCTGTCCTGCCTTTCTGGATTTTACACTTTTTCCAGATGGCCCTTTTGACCGGGGGGCAGTGAGACTTCATTGTAGTGCAGATTTCCTTTACACGCTTGCTTGGTTGACCAAAAAGCGTGTATGCGTTTTTTCCTGAATATATTCAGGAAAAAAGGCATACCCCCTTTTTGGCCAAGTGCATCATTGTCGACATTCTGCCTCTTTTCCTATGCTTTAAGTGCAATTCCAGTCTACCCCCTGAAATCGTTTTCCTGAAATTCTGCCCCACTTTCAAGTCCTCTTCGAAGACTTACTTCAATACATTTTTGGACGATAGCTGTCATTCATAACTCTGCAGGTTGGTGAATTAGAGTGCCCCTGAGCTCCTTTCCTCAACTCGCTTTCTTGTGAACTGGCCGCAAAACCGCAGGATTGCTTCAGGCCCTAATCTGGTTGCGGCAGGGCACGCTGAGCCTTTGGTTAATCCCTCTTCCTGGTGGGAAATGAGCCTTCCATTTGCCCGTGCAGACACCTACAGCTAGTCTCTCATTGGTTCTCCCTATTCCTGTTCATCTTGCGCAGAAATTGCATACTGTGCCAAACAGGAGGTTAAAGGCACTGACTCTCCAATTGGGGAGAGTGTTAGTAAAGCGTCTGGAACGGTGAACCCGAGTATCATTGGACGAAACCTGAGATGCATTTGAAAACGTTTCCCAAGCACACGGTGGACCATACTCTGGGTTTCCCATGCATGTTTTAGCTGAAGGAAGAATCCCTTAAACCT
The DNA here is from genome assembly GCF_059928025.1 of Delphinapterus leucas. Classification (NCBI taxonomy): domain Eukaryota; kingdom Metazoa; phylum Chordata; class Mammalia; order Artiodactyla; family Monodontidae; genus Delphinapterus; species Delphinapterus leucas. The sequence continues at coordinate 20,084,628 of NW_028322232.1, forward strand.
GGAGAGTTGGGACCCATGGAATGGGTACCATGCAGTATGACTTCAAACGGTCTGCGTTTGCTCACCGAACCTCACCAATGCTATCAGCCCGAAGTGTCCAGCCTTATGTCTCACCCAGCTCTGGGTGTAGATGTGGTAAATCCAGGTTGCATCACAAACCCTGAATGAATTATTTAAGAATTGCTCTCTATTTCACTGTCATTCTGTTGTGTTTTTGAAATTTATTTTGATAATGGGATTTATTGGATTTTCAGTGCTGCGTTTAGGCCGCTGTACACACGCTGGATTTCCTTATGGAGACATATAAATCCATGGGTCTTAAGATTCTTACTTGTCAGGTATATTTCCAGGCGTTGAATATGGGGTGTTGAGTCCATTTCGTTGAGCAAGGAGTAGGTCTTGTCTCTTATATATTTGGCTTATATAACGGTATCTGTGCTAATTTCAATCTCTGGTTTGATGCAGCACCCCAACTCACCTTTCCCCATAAGAAAGCATAAGTTGGTTTTCTAAATTTGAGACCCTGTTCTGTTTTCTAATTCAGTTCATGTGTAGCCAAGTATACGTTCCGTGTATTAGTGATATCTTATGAAGTTTCTTTTTCTGAGTGACGTATTTCTCGTAGAATCTTCGTACCTGAATCCACTCATTATGCCGCTACGGGCCTGATGACGTAGATCTCATTGCTGAGTGATATTCCATTGTACATACGTACCACAACTTCTTTATCCATTTTTTGCTTTCTCGGATATTTAACTTGTACCATAGACGAGGTTCTTGTAAACAGAGCCGTCCCAAATTTTGGGGTGGCAGTGTGTTTTCGATTTTAATTTCCCTAAGCTATAGGACCCTAAGTGGAAGTGCCATAGGCTGTGTTGCTTTGTTTCCTACGTGTTTCAGGAAACACCATACACTTCTCCAGAGTTGCTGTTGGCAATTTACATCCCACCCATCAGCATAACAAGGCTCCCTGTTCTCCATGACCTGTCCTGCCTTTCTGGATATTACACATTTTTCAGATGGCCCGTTTGACCGGGGGGCAGTGAGACTTCATTGTAGTGCAGATTTCCTTTACACGCTTGCTTGGTTGGCCAAAAAGGGCGTATGCGTTTTTTCCTGAATATATTCAGGAAAAAACGCATACGCCCTTTTTGGCCAAGTGCATCATTGTGGATATTCTGCCTCTTTTCCTATGCTTTAAGTGCAATTCCAGTCTACCCCCTGAAATCGTTTTCCTGAAATTCTGCCCCGCTTTCAAGTCCTCTTCGAAGACTTACTTCAATACATTTTTGGACGATAGCTGTCATTCATAACTCTGCAGGTTTGTGAATTACAGTGCCCCTGAGCTCCTTTCTTCAACTCACTTTCTTGTGAGCTGGCCGCAAAACCGCAGGATTGCTTCAGGCCCTCATCTGGTTCTGGCAGCGCACGCTGAGTCTTTGGTTAATTCCTCTTCCTGGTGAGAAATGAGCGTTCCATTTGCCCGTGCAGACACCTACAGCTAGTCTCTCATTGGTTCTCCCTATTCCTGTTCATCTTGCGCAGAAATTGCAAACTGTGCCAAACAGGAGGTTAAACTCACTGACTCTCCAAGTGGGGAGAATGTTAGTAAAGCGTCTGGAACGGTGAACCCGAGTACCAGGGGATGAAACCTGAGATGCATTTGAAAATGTTTCCCAATCACATGGTGGACCATACTCTGGGTTTCCCATGCATGTTTTAGCTGAAGGAATAATCCCTTAAACCTGGAGAGTTGGGACCCATGGAATGGCTACCATGCAGTATGACTTCAAAGGGTCTGCGTTTGCTCACAGAACCTCACCAATGTTATCAGCCCGAAGTGTCCAGCCTTATGTCTCACCCAGCTCTGGGTGTAGATGTGGTAAATCCAGGTTGCATCACAAGCCCTGAATGAATTATTTAAGAATTGCTCTCTATTTCACTGTCATTGTGTTTTGTTTGTGAAATTTATTTTGATAATTGGATTTATCGGATTTTCACTGCTGCGTTTCAGCCGCTGTACACATGCTTGATTTCCTTATGGAGACATATAAATCCATGGGTCTTAAGATTCTTACTTGTCAGGTATATTCCCAGGCGTTAAATATGGTGTGTTGAGTCCATTTCGTTGAGCAAGGAGTAGGTCTTGTCTATTATATATTTGGCTTATGGAACGGTATCTGTGCTAATTTCAATCTCTGGTTTGATGCTGCACCCCAACTCACCTTTCCCCATAAGCAAGCATAAGTTGGTTTTCTAAATTTGAGACCCTGTTCTGTTTTGTAATTCAGTTCATGTGTAGCCAAGTTTACGTTCCGTGTATTTGTGATATCTTATGATGTTTCTTTTTCTGAGTGACTTATTTCTCGTAGAATCGTCGTACCTGAATCCACTCATTATGCCGCTACGGGCCTGATGACGTAGATCTCATTGCTGAGTGATATTCCATTGTACATACGTACCACAACTTCTTTATCCATTTTTTGCTTTCTCGGATATTTAACTTGTACCATAGACGAGGTTCTTGTAAACAGAGCCGTCCCAAATTTTGGGGTGGCAGTGTGTTTTCGATTTTAATTTCCCTAAGCTATAGGACCCTAAGTGGAAGTGCCATAGGCTGTGTTGCTTTGTTTCCTACGTGTTTCAGGAAACACCATACACTTCTCCAGAGTTGCTGTTGGCAATTTACATCCCACCCATCAGCATAACAAGGCTCCCTGTTCTCCATGACCTGTCCTGCCTTTCTGGATATTACACATTTTTCAGATGGCCCGTTTGACCGGGGGGCAGTGAGACTTCATTGTAGTGCAGATTTCCTTTACACGCTTGCTTGGTTGGCCAAAAAGGGCGTATGCGTTTTTTCCTGAATATATTCAGGAAAAAACGCATACGCCCTTTTTGGCCAAGTGCATCATTGTGGATATTCTGCCTCTTTTCCTATGCTTTAAGTGCAATTCCAGTCTACCCCCTGAAATCGTTTTCCTGAAATTCTGCCCCGCTTTCAAGTCCTCTTCGAAGACTTACTTCAATACATTTTTGGACGATAGCTGTCATTCATAACTCTGCAGGTTTGTGAATTACAGTGCCCCTGAGCTCCTTTCTTCAACTCACTTTCTTGTGAGCTGGCCGCAAAACCGCAGGATTGCTTCAGGCCCTCATCTGGTTCTGGCAGCGCACGCTGAGTCTTTGGTTAATTCCTCTTCCTGGTGAGAAATGAGCGTTCCATTTGCCCGTGCAGACACCTACAGCTAGTCTCTCATTGGTTCTCCCTATTCCTGTTCATCTTGCGCAGAAATTGCAAACTGTGCCAAACAGGAGGTTAAACTCACTGACTCTCCAAGTGGGGAGAATGTTAGTAAAGCGTCTGGAACGGTGAACCCGAGTACCAGGGGATGAAACCTGAGATGCATTTGAAAATGTTTCCCAATCACATGGTGGACCATACTCTGGGTTTCCCATGCATGTTTTAGCTGAAGGAATAATCCCTTAAACCTGGAGATTTGGGACCCATGGAATGGCTACCATGCAGTATGACTTCAAAGGGTCTGCGTTTGCTCACAGAACCTCACCAATGTTATCAGCCTGAAGTGTCCAGCCTTATGTCTCACCCAGCTCTGGGTGTAGATGTGGTAAATCCAGGTTGCATCACAAGCCCTGAATGAATTATTTAAGAATTGCTCTCTATTTCACTGTCATTGTGTTTTGTTTGTGAAATTTATTTTGATAATTGGATTTACCGGATTTTCACTGCTGCGTTTCAGCCGCTGTACACACGCTTGATTTCCTTATGGAGACATATAAATCCATGGGTCTTAAGATTCTTACTTGTCAGGTATATTCCCAGGCGTTGAATATGGTGTGTTGAGTCCATTTCGTTGAGCAAGGAGTAGGTCTTGTCTATTATATATTTGGCTTATGGAACGGTATCTGTGCTAATTTGAATCTCTGGTTTGATGCTGCACCCCAACTCACCTTTCCCCATAAGCAAGCATAAGTTGGTTTTCTAAATTTGAGACCCTGTTCTGTTTTGTAATTCAGTTCATGTGTAGCCAAGTTTACGTTCCGTGTATTTGTGATATCTTATGATGTTTCTTTTTCTGAGTGACTTATTTCTCGTAGAATCGTCGTACCTGAATCCACTCATTATGCCGCTACGGGCCTGATGACGTAGATCTCATTGCTGTGTGATATTCCATTGTACGTACGTACCACATCTTCTTTATCCATTTTTTGCTTTCTCGGATATTTAACTTGTACCGTAGACGAGGTTCTTGTAAACAGAGCCGTCCCAAACTTTGGGGTGGCTGTGTGTTTTTGAATTTAATTTCCCTAAGTTATAGGACCATGAGTGGAAGTGCCATAGGCTGTGTTGCTTTGTTTCCTACGTGTTTCAGGAAACACCATACACTTCTCCAGAGTTGCTGTTGGCAATTTACATCCCGCCCATCAGCATAACAAGGCTCCCTCTTCTCCATGACCTGTCCTGCCTTTCTGGATTTTACGCTTGTTTCAGATGGCCCTTTTGACCGGGGGGCAGTGAGACTTCATTGTAGTGCAGATTTCCTTTACACGCTTGCTTGGTTGGCCAAAAAGGGCGTATGCGTTTCTTCCTGATAATATTCAGGAAAAAACGCATACGCACTTTTTGGCCAAGTGCATCATTGTCGACATTCTGCCTTCTTTCCTATGCTCTAAGTGCAATTCCAGTCTACCCCCTGAAATCGTTTTCCTGAAATTCTGCCCCGCTTTCAAGTCCTCTTCGAAGACTTACTTCAATACATTTTTGGACGATAGCTGTCATTCATAACTCTGCAGGTTTGTGAATTACAGTGCCCCTGAGCTCCTTTCTTCAACTCACTATCTTGTGAGCTGGCCGCAAAACCGCAGGATTGCTTCAGGCCCTAATCTGGTTCCTGCAGGGCACGCTGAGCCTTTGGTTAATTCCTCTTCCTGGTGGGAAATGAGCGTTCCATTTGCCCGTGCAGACACCTACAGCTAGTCTCTCATTGGTTCTCCCTATTCCTGTTCATCTTGCGCAGAAATTGCAAACTGTGCCAAACAGGAGGTTAAAGGCACTGACTCTCCAAGTGGGGATAGTGTTAGTAAAGCGTCTGGAACGGTGCACCCGAGTACCAGGGGACGAACCCTGTGATGCATTTGAAAACGTTTCCCAATCACACGGTGGACCATACTCTGGGTTTCCCATGCATGTTTTAGCTGAAGGAAGAATCCCTTAAACCTGGAGACTTGGGACCCATGGAATGGGTACCATGCAGTATGACTTCAAAGGGTCTGCCTTTGCTCACCGAACCTCTCCAATGCTATCAGCCCGAAGTGTCCAGCCTTATGTCTCAACCAGCTCTGGGTGTAGATGTGGTAAATCCAGGTTGCATCACAAGGCCTGAATGAATTATGTAAGAATTGCTCTCTATTTCACTGTCATTGTGTTTTGTTTTTGAAATTTATTTTGTTAATGGGATTTATCGGATTTTCACTGCTGCGTTTAGGCCACTGTACACACGCTTGACTTCCTTATGGAGACATATAAATCCATGGGTCTTAAGTTTCTTACTTGTCAGGTATATTCCCAGGCGTTGAATATGGGGTGTTGAGTCCATTTCGTTCAGCAAGGAGTAGGTCTTGTCTATTATATATTTGGCTTATGGAACGGTATCTGTGCTAATTTCAATCTCTGGTTTGATGCAGCACCCCAACTCACCTTTCCCCATAAGCAAGCATAAGTTGGTTTTCTAAATTTGAGACCCTGTTCTGTTCTCTAATTCAGTTCATGTGTAGCCAAGTTTACGTTCCCTGTATTAGTGATATCTTATGATCTTTCTTTTTCTGTGTGACTTATTTCTCGTAGAATCGTCGTAGCTGAATCCACTCATTATGCCGCTACGGGCCTGATGACGTAGATCTCATTGCTGAGTGATATTCCATTGTACGTACGTACCACAACTTCTTTATCCATTTTTTGCTTTCTCGGATATTTAATTTGTACCGTAGACGAGGTTCTTGTAAACAGAGCCGTCCCAAACTTTGGGGTGGCAGTGTGTTTTTGAATTTAATTTCCCTAAGCTATAGGACCATGAGTGGAAGTGCCATAGGCTGTGTTGCTTTGTTTCCTAGGTGTTTCAGGAAACACCATACACTTCTCCAGAGTGGCTGTTGGCAATTTACATCCCGCCCATCAGCATAACAAGGCTCCCTGTTCTCCATGACCTGTCCTGCCTTTCTGGATTTTACACTTGTTTCAGATGGCCCTTTTGACCGGGGGGCAGTGAGACTTCATTGTAGTGCAGATTTCCTTTACACGCTTGCTTGGTTGGCCAAAAAGGGCGTATGCGTTTTTTCCTGAATATATTCAGGAAAAAACGCATACGCCCTTTTTGGCCAAGTGCATCATTGTCGACATTCTGCCTCCTTTCCTATGCTTTAAGTGCAATTCCAGTCTACCCCCTGAAATCGTTTTCCTGAAATTCTGCCCCGCTTTCAAGTCCTCTTCGAAGACTTACTTCAATACATTTTTGGACGATAGCTGTCATTCATAACTCTGCAGGTTTGTGAATTACAGTGCCCCTGAGCTCCTTTCTTCAACTCGCTTTCCTGTGAACTGGCCGCAAAACCGCAGGATTGCTTCAGGCCCTAATCTGGTACCCGCAGGGCACGCTGAGCCTTTGGTTATTTCCTCTTCCTGGTGGGAAATGAGCGTTTCATTTGCCCGTGCAGACACCTACAGCTAGTCTCGCATTGGTTCTCCCTATTCCTGTGCATCTTGCGCAGAAATTGCAAACTGTGACAAACAGGAGGTTAAAGGCACTGACTCTCCATGTGGGGATACTGTTAGTAAAGCATCTGGAACGGTTCACCCGAGTACCAGGGGACGAAACCTGAGATGCATTTGAAAACGTTTCCCAAGCACACGGTGGACCATACTCTGGGTTTCCCATGCATGTTTTAGCTGAAGGAAGAATCCCTTAAACCTGGAGAGTTGGGACCCATGGAATGGGTACCATGCAGTATGACTTCAAAGGGTCTGCCTTTGCTCACCGAACCTCACCAATGCTATCAGCCCGAAGTGTCCAGCCTTCTGTCTCAACCAGCTCTGGGTGTAGATGTGGTAAATCCAGGTTGCATCACAAGGCCTGAATGAATTATGTAAGAATTGCTCTCTATTTCACTGTCATTGTGTTTTGTTTTTGAAATTTATTTTGTTAATGGGATTTATCGGATTTTCACTGCTGCGTTTAGGCCCCTGTACACACGCTTGACTTCCTTATGGAGACATATAAATCCATGGGTCTTAAGTTTCTTACTTGTCAGGTATATTCCCAGGCGTTGAATATGGGGTGTTGAGTCCATTTCGTTGAGCAAGGAGTAGGTCTTGTCTATTATATATTTGGCTTATGGAAAGGTATCTGTGCTAATTTCAATCTCTGGTTTTATGCAGCACCCCAACTCACCTTTCCCCATAAGCAAGCATAAGTTGGTTTTCTAAATTTGAGACCCTGTTCTGTTTTGTAATTCAGTTCATGTGTAGCCAAGTTTACGTTCCGTGTATTAGTGATATCTTATGATCTTTCTTTTTCTGTGTGACTTATTTCTCGTAGAATCGTCGTACCTGAATCCACTCATTATGCCGCTACGGGCCTGATGACGTAGATCTCATTGCTGAGTGATATTCCATTGTACGTACGTACCACAACTTCTTTATCCATTTTTTGCTTTCTCGCATATTTAACTTGTACCGTAGACGAGGCTCTTGTAATTAGAGCAGTCCCAAACTTTGGGGTGGCTCTGTGTTTTTGATTTTAATTTCCCTAAGCTATAGGACCCTAAGTGGAAGTGCCATAGGCTCTGTTGCTTTGTTTCCTACGTGTTTCAGGAAACACCATACACTTCTCCAGAGTGGCTGTTGGCAATTTACATCCCGCCCATCAGCATAACAAGGCTCCCTGTTCTCCATGACCTGTCCTGCCTTTCTGGATTTTACACTTGTTTCAGATGGCCGTTTGGACCGGGGGGCCGTGAGACTTCATTGGAGTGCAGATTTCCTTTACACGCTTGCTTGGTTGGCCAAAAAGGGCGTATGCGTTTTTTCCTGAATATATTCAGGAAAAAACGCATACGCCCTTTTTGACCAAGTGCATCATTTTTGACATTCTGCCTCTTTTCCTATGCTTTAAGTTCAATTCCAGTCCACCCCGTGAAATTGTTTCCCGAAATTCTGCCCCGCTTTCAAGTCCTCTTCGAAGACTTACTTCAATACATTTTTGGACGATAGCTGTCATTCATAACTCTGCAGTTTTGTGAATTACAGTGCCCCTGAGCTCCTTTCTTCAACTCGCTATCTTGTGAGCTGGCCGCAAACCAACATGATTGCTTCAGGCCCTAATCTGGTTCCGGCACGTCATGCTGAGCCTTTGGTTAATTCCTCTTCCTGGTGGGAAATGAGCATTAAATTTGCACGTGCAGACACCTACAGCTAGTCCCTGATTGGTTCTCCCTATTCCTGTTCACCTTCCGCAGAATTTCCAAACTGTGCCAAACAGGAGGTTCAAGGCACTGACTCTCCAAGTGGAGAGAGTGTTAGTAAAGGGTCTGGAATGGTGAACCCGTGTAAAAGGGGACGAAAACTGAGATGCATTTGAAAACGCTTCCCACTCACACGGTGTACCATACTTTGTGTTTCCCATGCATGTTTTAGCTGAAGGAAGAATCTCTTAAACCTGGAGAGTTGGGACCCATGGAATGGGTACCATGCAGTATGACTTCAAAGGGTCTGCATTTGCTCATCGTACCTCACCAGTGCTATCCGCCCGAAGTGTCCAACCTTATGTCTCACTCAGCTCTTGGTGCAGATGTGGTTAATCCCGGTTGCATCACAAGCTCTGAATGAATTATTTAAGTATAGCTCTCTATTTCACTGTCATTGTGTTTTGTTTTTGTAATTCATTTTGATAATTGGATTTATCGGATTTTCTCTGCTGCGTTCATAAATCTATACACACCCTTGATTCTCTTACAGAGACATATAAATCCATGGGTTTGAAGATTCTTACTAGTCAGGTGTATTCCTAGGCGTTGAATATGGGGTGTTTAGTCCATTTCGTTGAGCAACTGGTAGGTCTTGACTATTACATATTTGGCTTATGGAAAGGTATCTGTGCTAATTTCTATCTCTGGTTTTATGCAGCACCCCAACTCTCCTTTATCCTTAAGCAAGCATATGTTGGTTTTCTAAATTTGAGACCCCGTTCTGTTTAGTAATTCAGTTCATTTGTAGCCACGTTTACATTCCATGTATTAGTAATATCGTGTGTCTTTTTCTTTTTGAATTATGTGACTTCGAATGATCATACGTAACTCCTCTGTGGTTGTTACAACTGGCCATATTTCATTGATTTCCAGGCTGAGTAATATTCCACTCTACATAAGTGCCACATCTCTATCCATTTTTTCCCTCCAGAGACTTATAAATTATATCCTAGTCGAGGATCTTTTAAACATAGAGGCGGTAAATATTGGGGTGCCTGTGTCCTCTCGATTTTTGTTTTTCCCAAGATATACGTCCATGAGTGCAAGTGCCCTGTGCTCTGTAGCTCATTTTTTAGATGCTTTAGTAAACACAATACACTTCTCCAGAGTGACCGTTGGCAATATACATTTCCAGTATAAGCCTCAGAGAGCTCCCTTTTCTCCTTGCCCTGTCCTGCATTTTTGGTGTTTACACTTTATGAGGAAGGCTCTTCTGACTGATGCGAAGTGATATGTTTTGTAGTATTGATTTCCAGTGCCCACCTGTTTGGTTGGCTAAAAAAGTGTATGCCCTTTTCTTGAATACATACAGAAAAAGACGCATACACCCTTTTTGGCCAATTGCAATGTTGGCAATGTTCAGCCCCTTTTCTTGTGCTTAATGGCGAGTCCTTTCTACCTCTTCCAATCCCTTTCCTGCCATTCTCCGTTGCTTACAAGTCCTTTCCTCTGACTTTCCTCAAGACATTTTTCAGTGATAGATATTTTCAACTCTGCAGTTTCGTGAATTTTAGTGTCCCTGAGTTCCATTTTTCAACTTCTGTTTATGGGAACTGGCCACAAAGCAGCGGAATTTCCTCAAGCCCTATTCTGTTTCCATGGGCAACCCTAGCCTTTGGTCAATTCGTCTTCCTGATTGGAAATAAGAGTGACATGTGCCTGTCCGAACACCTAGGACTTGTGTCTCATTGTTCCTCCTCCTTCTGCTTCATCCTCTGGACAAATTCCAAACTGTCTGCAACAGGATGTTGACAGTGCTGACATCTCCAAGTGGGGAGACTGTTCGTAAAGACGCTGGAGGGATGAACCCGAGCACCAGGAGATGAGGAGATGAGATGCCTTTTCCAAACTCTTCCCGATCAGATGGTATACCATCCTCTGGGTATGACAGGCATGTTTTAGCTGTAGGAAGTGTCCCATTCATGTGAGGAGAACACCAGGGCTTTTACAAAATCAGTGTCTCTCCACAACCCAAACTGGGGAATTTTTTAAGCTACGGCTACACATATGTTCATTAAGGGCCTTGGGAAGTAGGCAGAGTCCAAACTTTAGATGATTGAAGTCTTCAGGGTCAGAAGCACTCACCACCGGCTTCCCTTAGGTTCCATTTTAACTGTCATTAATAGATGATGTCAATAAAAATATCTATTCTTTTTCAGATTATTTCCCCTTATAGGTTATTGTAAAATATTGAGTGTAGTTCCCGGGGCTATACAGTAGTTCCTTGTTGATGATCGATTTTATACATAGCAGTGTGTATGTGTTAATCCCAAACTGTTAATTTATCCCTCCTCCCACCTTTCCCCTTTGGTAATAATAAATTATAAGATTTTATACTTCTCAGAATTGGGGGAACTGAAAGAGAGGTATCATTTTCAATGGAAAAGCATTTAAAACAAGATTGAAGTTTTAACCAAGATTTTTAGATGTACATCCTTGGAAAGAAATCACTTCGTTTCTCTAATATTGACCTGACAAATAAGACAAACCTTTTCACTGAACTTGCTTATAATAAAGTGATGGAAATATCAAATGGGAGTGTTAGAAACATCTTATTTTACCCGAGCCTTATACACTGTTCTATGTTAATTACAGTTTGGCTCAAACATCTGTTCATTGAAGTTACAATGTTCTCAATTTCTGTTACTGATCCTCCAGAGTGGACCCCAACAAGTGTCCCCCTGCCCAGTGTCATTGGAGCCAACAGATTGAGACTGAGTTTGGTTCAGAAGCAAAGGAAACTTTATATTTTGATCAGAGAATGGAGAGGTGAGAGCATGTGCTACCCCGTGGGCTGTGGGCTGGGCTGCTGTGTAGAGATCCTGTCAGAGTCAGTGGGAGGGAGGGGGCGGAGCTCTCGAGGGCCCGGTTGGCTGCAGCTCAGGCTCTATATCGCGGAGTGTGCACTGTGTCCCAGGAGCTGAGGTGTCGACCCAGCCATTCCGCACTAGGAAATCTGGTCTGAAGTGCCGGCTGTTGAACCTCTGTATGCGGGACCCTAGGAGCACGTGAAATTAGACAAAGCACAAAGGATAAAAAAGGTTAGACTTTATTTTATTGCCCAGATTCTATTTTTATCTCCCAGGGATTTTTAAGGGGCTTTGCCTGGGAAAAAGCCCTCTTCTGCCTTTTTTCCCCTTCCTCATTCTTAGAGTGCTGAGGGTGCAGACCCTTCTTCGGTAACTGCTGAGTGCTGAGTTAGGAGCCCTCATACCCGTGGGCGAGGGTCAGAACTTCTCCCCAGCAGCCTCCAGGTGACGTTGATTGTCCCCAGGCCTCCTGCCTCCCCGCTCGTCCACCTGAGCACCAGTATTGGAAGCGTTATAGATTCTAATGACCTTTAAGGGTCCAGGAAGGAGATGTGCAGTGACGCTGTGAGGTCCAGTTTCACCCCGCCCTGCATTTGTTCGGCCACCTTAGGCTGACCCTTTCTGCCAGCCTAGATGCTCTGACCAGTAGTCTGCACTTTCTTCAATTAGGCCCCTGAATTAACGTAAAAAGAGCACCAGGTGTCAGGACCCTGCCTGCTCAACTCCCAGACAGTCCAGGGTCAGTGGTGATGAAGGACCATGATGGCCACTGAGTCAACAGCCTTTTGAAGTAAACAGGAGTCCAGCCGGTCTTATTGGCCACCATCATCACAGGGTCTGTAGGCTCTTCTATGGTGACAGCGTGATATACGCTTCCCCCGCCAAGATTATTAGGTCCGCTCTGGGTGCAGTAAGTCCTGCAAGCAGTAGTCTACTCTTTTGGGACACACTCTTGTTGTTTTATGAGAGAAACTCCAGGTCAAGTGATGGTCACATGAGTCGTCATGGTGCCCCTTTACCCCGGTTATCTCTCTGGAGGTTGGAGTTGGAGGGCCTCCTCACTCGAGGTCAGTGTGCCCACGGAGCAAACCCTGCAACTTCAGGGCATGGTTGGGGCTTAGGATCACCACGTGGGGTCCTTTTCCCTTAGGAGGGAGGTGGCCTTTTGTGCTGCTGATTTCCAGGTTTTCAGATACCGCCAGTATCTTGGCCAGATGTGGCGGTGGGCCAAGCCCATTGGTGACCGTAGTTTATCCTACCGGGATGGCATTCTTGCATTGTTCCATTTCAAGTGGTCCCAGTTTTTGCACTAATACTCCAATAGCGATTCACCATTCACCAGGAATGTAAAGGTCAAAGGGTTTAGCTAAATTAGGGAGTTCCAGGGCAAGGGTCTGAATTGACTGCTCTTTCCATTCTTGAAAGGCCACTTCTGGATTCTATTCAAAAGGATCATCATCTTTTCCTTTCAGTGTTTCATATAGAGGCCCAGCTAGTAGACTGTAGTTAGGGATCCAGAAGCACCAACCCTGGCCTCCCCAGGAACCCCTAAGCTGTCTTCTAGTTTTAGAAATGGGTAAGGCTGTAAATTGTTTCTTCCCTTTCCTGAGATGGGCTTCTCCGACCTTCTGTGAGAATGAAGCCCAGGCAGGTCACCGTAGTCTGTGATATTTGAGCTTTTTATTGGACAACTTCTATCCTTTATTGGCTTGGTAGTTCAGAGGTCTCCTTAGTAGGGCTGGCGATCAGAATGTCGTCTGCATATTGAAGGAGTGTTTCCTTTTCCAGAGGTAGAACTTTTAGGTCTTTAACTGAGCTTTCCCCAAAGATGGTGTGGGAATTTTTGAACCCTTGGGGCAACACGGCCCAGAAGTATTGTTTTAGTTGTATGTTGAGTCCTGCCACTCACAAGCCAAAATTTCTTGTGACTCTGGGACTAATAGAATACAAAAGAAGGCATCATTGAAGACTAATACAGAATACCATGTCCCGGTGGTTGGTAGAATGACCAGCAGGGTGTAGGATTTAGGAACTACTGGAGGTCTATCCTCGGTGGCTTCACTGACTGTCCTGACATCCTTTACCAGGACTCCAGCAGCCCATGGGGCTCTCGAGGTCAGGCCAATCCCAGGATATGGAGCTCACCTGGGCAGGTACCCCACCCCCACCGCAGCCCACGGTGCTCTCCTGTTCAGGCCCCTCCCAGGATATGGGGTTCCCTGGGCAGGTTCCCCTGCAGCCCATGGGGCTCTCATGGTCAGGCCCCTCCCAGGATACAGAGCTACCCTTGCAGTTACCCTGGCAGGGCTGGGCACACAGGTACCATGCACATCGCCCTCATTGCAGAGCACTTCCAGCTCACCTGTCACTCAGATCTGACACAGAGCACCTCAGAGCAGGACTTGAACTAAGAAACAGCAGCTCCAACAGGTCTGTGACCCTGGGCATCACTCTGTGTGGCCTCCCTCCACCTGGTCTTCCAGAGACTTCCACTGCACCCGGGGCACCAGGCCTCTGTCTCCACCCACCACCCACCCCTCCTCTCCCTGACTCCTGGGTTCCTCTCATTAGGAGAGGGTTTTCTTGAAGTTGTCTCCCACTCATGGGCCAGATAATATAATTAGAAAACAAGCCAGAGCTGCAACCCCTTGTCTATCCTGACTCTCAGGAGCCCACACCTGTTCCTTGGACCTGGCCGATTCAGCAAGTTCCAGTTTCTGCAACTGTGAGTGCCTGAAGGGTGATTATTGGCTGGCCTGGGAAGCCTGACCATGCCGGCCAGCCCTCCCCAGGTGTGCCTGTTTGAGATCAATATAAACACCACTCCAGGCAGCAAGAGCCCCTGCAGCTGTGCCTGACGCCATTTTCTCTGCCCTGTCAGCAGTCTCGGGGCTGGACTGGTGGGAGGGAGTGAGAGGCCACGGCTTTGTGGGTGGCCCAGTGTGAGTGGGGCTCTGCTGGACTTTCTGCAGCAGTTACCAAGATGCCACCTGCTAAAGAAGAGGATGTGTCACCCATACCTGTCTCTGGAATTTCTCCCTGGGCAGAGGTGAGTGAGGAAGAAAGCAGTGGGGGCCCGGACAGCAGGGGTATCTCAGGCAGGGAAATGGAAAGCTTCCAGAAGAGTACCCAGGGCCAGGACCATCCTGGCTGGCCTGCAGGCACCAAATCGGCTGGCATGCTGTCGCTCATGTGGCTCCATGGCCCTTCCTCTAGGCTTTCAAGTCCTTGTACATATTCAGGTGTTTTACCTGGGAAGGGTGGGAACATTTCAGCAGCAGCTGGCCTGGGGCTCGGCCCACATTTACTCACAGATGCCTTGGCACGGTCCCCCAGCTTTGCAATGAGGACGCTTGTTGCGTGGGGCCTGCTGGCTGAATGGGAGATGATTCCCCACCACTGGCCAACTACAGAATTGTTTACAACTGGAGCAAGTGCCCTGATAAGGTTTTCCTCTGTGTAACTGGTGGGTTCTGTTTTTTTTTTCTTTTTTTCATTTTTGGTTCAAGGTAGATTTTATTCCTCTTTTTTGTATTTATGGATATAAGCATGGAAATAATTTATTCATATAAATACATGTATGTGAAGGGAAGAATATTTTTTCTGTTTTACTTTTTGTAATTTTGAATTTTATTTTATTTTTTTATACAGCAGGTTCTTTTTGGTTATCTATTTTATACATATAAATGTATACATGCCAATCCCAATCTCTCAATCCTCCCACCACCACCCCCCAACAGCTTTCCCCCCTTGGTGTCCATACGTTTGTTGTCTACATCTGTTGCTCTATTTCTGCCTTAAAAAACGGTTCATCTGTATAATTTTTCTAGGTTCCACATATATGCATTAATATACAAGATTTGTTTTTCTCTTTCTGACTTACTTCACTCTGTATGACAGTCTCTAGATCCATCAACGTCTCTACAAATGACCCAATTTCATTCCTTTTTATGGCTTAGTAATATTCCATTTTATATTTGTACCACATCTTTATGCATTCGTCTGTCTGTGGGCATTTAGGTTGCTTCCATTACCTGGATATTGTAAATAGTGATGCAATGAATATTGAGGTGAATGTCTCTTTTTGATTTATGGTTTTGTCTGGGTATATGCCCAGTAGTGGGATTGCTGTATCATATGGTAATTCTATTCTTAGTTTTATAAGAAACTCCATAATGTTCTCCACAGTGACTGTATCAATTTACATTCCCAACAATAGTGGAAGAGGGTTCCTTATCTCCACACCCTTTCCAGCATTTGTTGTTTGTAGATTTTCTGATGATGCCCATTCTAACAGGTGTGAGGTGATACACCATGGATGAGTCTATTTCGTTGAGCAAAGAGTAGGTCTTGTCTATTACATATTTGGCTTATGGAATGGTATGTGTGCTAATTTCAATCTCTGGTTTTATACAGCACCCCAACTCAACTTTCCCCTTAAGCAAGCATAAGTTTTTATCTAAATTTGAGACTGTTCGGTTTTGTAATTCAGTTTATGTGTAGCCAAGTTTACACTCCCTCTATTAGTGATATCTTATGATAATTATCTTTCTCTGTGTGACCTATTTCTCTTAGAATCATCATACTTAAATCCACTCAATTTGCTGCTACAGGCCTGATGACATTGATTTCATTGCTGAGTGATATTCCGTTGTACGTAAGTAGCACAACTCCTTTATCCATTTTTTTCTTTCTGGGATATTTAATTTGTACTGGACTCGAGGTTCTTGTAAACACAGCAGCCCTAAATTTTGTGTTGGCTGTGTCTTGTTGATTTTAATTTTCCTAAGCTATAGGGCCAAAAGTGGAAGTGCCCTAGTCTCTGTAGCTTTGTTTTTCAGATGTTTCAGGATACACCATAAACATCTCCAGAGTGTCTGTTGGCAATTTACATCCCACCCATCAGCATAACAAGGCTCCCTGTTCTCCATGGCCTGTCCTGTGTTTCTGGTTTTTACACTTTTTTCAGATGGCCCTTTTGACGAATGGGAAATGAGATTTCATTGTAGTACGGATTTCCATTGCTCGAGTGCTTGGTTGGCCAAAAAGGGCATATGCGTTTTTTCCTGAATATATTCAGGAAAACATGTATACGCACTGTTCGTCCAAGTGCATCACTGTCAAAGATCTGCCACTTTTCACATGTTTTAAATGCAATTCCAATCTACCTCCTGAAATATGATTCCTCAATTTTGCCTCGTTTTCAAGTCCTCTTTGCAGACTTACTTCAATATATTTTTGCCAATAGCTGTCATTTATAACTCTGCAGGTTTGTGAATTACAGTGCCCGTGATTTCCTTTCTTAACTCGCTTCCTTGAAAGCTGGCCACAAAACCGCAGGTTTGCTTCAGGCCGTAATCAGGGTGTGGCACGGCACTCTGAGCCTTTGGTTAATTCCTCTTCCTGGTGGGAAATTAGAGTTAAATGTGCCCCTCCAGACACCTGCCTCACTCCCAGCCCCTTGGTGATGTGTGTCCTCTGGTTTGAGGCCACATGTGATGGGTTCCTCATCTTTTGATGATGTGGCCCCACTGGTGTGAGGACACTCCTGCCTGCTTCCCATCCCCTTGGTGATGTGGTCCCTCCGGCGAGAGTCTGATCCTGGTTGGGTTCCTCACACTTCTGTGAGGTGGGCCCTCTTCTCTGAGGTCACTCCTGCCTGGCTAGCACACCCCGCCTTGGCGACGTCAGACCTCTGGTGGCAGTTGGAGCCTGCTGGGAGCCTCCTCCCCTCGGTGATGAGGCCCTCTGGCATCAGGCCCTAACTGCTGGGTTCCCACATTTTCTGATACGTCCTAAGTGGTGCGAGGGCACTCCTGCCAGGTTCCCATCCCCATGGGCATGTGGGCCTTCTGCTCTAAGGTCCCAACACCTGTGTTGTTCACCGTTTCATGATGTTGGCTCTCTGGTGTTAGTTCACTCAGGCCTAGATCCCATAGACTCTGTGCTCTGAGCCGCCTGCTGGGAGGTTCCTACTGCTGAATTCCTTACCTTTTCTATTCTTTGGGTTCTGTGTTTTCATGCTCCTCCTTCCTGACTCACTCCCAGCCCCTTTGTGATGTAGGTCCTCTGGTTTGAGGCCACATGTGCCGGTTTCCTCACCTTTATTGATGTGGGCCCACTGGTGTGAGGACACTCCTGCCTGGTTCCCATCCACTTGGTGATGGGGGCCCTCTGGTGAGAGCCTGATCCTGGCTGGATTCCTCACCCTTCTGTGAGGTAGACCCTCTGCTGTGAGGTCACTCCTGCCTGGCTGGCACACGTCACCCTGGCGATGTGGGCCCTCAGTTGGGAGTTGGTGCCTGCTGGGAGTCTCCTCCCCTCGGTAATGAGGGCCCTCTGGCGTCAGGCCCTAACTCATGGGCTCCCAAAATTTTCTGATGTGCGCCCTGTCGTGCGAGTACACTCCTGCCAGTGTCCCATCCCCATGGGGATGTTGGCTTTCTGCTCTGAGGTCCCAACGGCTGGGTTGCTCACAGTGTCAGAATGTGGGCCCTCTGCTGTGAGTTCACTCCGGCATGGATCCCATAGCCTCGGTGCTCTGGGCCACCTGCTTGGAGCTTCTAACGGTGGGGTTCCTCACCTTTTTATTCTATGGGCCGTCTGTTGTGAGTCTCCTCCTGCATGCCTCACTCCCAGCCCTTTCGTGATGTGTGTCCCCTTATTTGAGGCCACATGTGCTGTGTTCCTCACCTTTGGCTGATGTGGCCCCACTGGTGTGAGGAGACTCCTGCCTGGTTTCCATCCCCTTGGTGATGTGGGCCCTCTGGTTAGAGTCTGATCCTGGTTGGGTTCCTCACACTTCTGTGAGGTGGGCCCTCTGCTGTGAGGTAACTCCTGCCTGGCTTGCTCCCATTGCCTTGGTGACGTCGGCCCTCTGGTGGCATTTGGAGCCTGCTGGTAGCCTCCTCTCCTCGGTGATGAGGGCCCTCTGGCGTCAGGCCCTAACTGCTGGGTTCCCACATTTTCTGATACGTGTTAAGTTGTGCGAGGACACTCCTGCGAGGTTCCTATCCCCATGGGGATGTGGGTCTTCTGCTCTGAGGTTCCACCGGCTGGGTTGCTCACAGTTTCATGATGTGGGCCCTCTGCTGTGAGTTCACTGTGGCCTGGATCCCATAGACTCCGTGCTCTGGGCCACCTGCTGGGAGGTTCAAACTGCTGGATTCCTCACATTTTTTATTCTGTGGGCCCTGTGTTGTTAGGCTACTCCTGCTTGCCTCACTCGGAGCATCTTGGAAATGTGGGTCCTCTGGTTTAGGCCACATGTGCTGGGTTCCTCACCTTTCTATAATGTGGCCACACTGGTGTGAGGACACTGCTGCCTTTTTCCGATCCCCTTGGTGATGTGGGCTCTCTGGTGAGAGTCTTATCCTGGCTGGTTTCCTCACCCTTCTGTGAGGTAGACCCTCTGCTGTGAGGTCACTCCTGCCTGGCTGGCACACATCACCTTGGCGACGTGGGCCCTCAGTTGGGAGTTGGTGCCTGCTGGGGGTCTCCACCCCTCGGTAATGAGGGCCCTCTGGCGTCAGACCCTAACTCCTGGGCTCCCAAAATTTTCTGATGTGCGCCCTGTGGTGCGACTACACTCCTGCCAGGTTCCCAACCCCATGGGAATGTGGGCCTTCTGCTCTGAGGTCCCAACGGTGGGTTGCTCAGTTTCATGATGAGGGTCCTCTGGTGTGAGTTCACTCCGCCCTGGATCCAATAGCCTCGCTGCTCCTGGCTGCCTGCGGGGAGGTCCCAACTGCGGGATTTCTCACCTTTTTTCTTCTATGGGCCCTCTGTTTTGAGACTCCTCCTGCCTGCCTGACTCCCAGCCCCTTGGTGATGTGTGTCCTCTGGTTTGAGGCTACGTGTGCTGGGTCCCTCACCTTTCGATTATGTGGCCCCACTGGTGTGAGGACACTCCTGCCTGGTTCCTATCCCCTTGGTGATGTGGGCCCTCTGGTGAGAGTCTGATCCTCTTTGGGTTCCTCACACTTTTGTGTGGTTGGCCCTCTGCTCTGAGGTCACTCCTGCCTGGCTGGCACACACCGCATTAGCGACGTCAGCCCTCTGGTAGCAGTTGGAGCTTGCTGGGAGCCTCCTCTCCTCAGTGATGAGGGCCCTCGGGCGTCTGGCCCTAACTGCTGGGCTCCCCACATTTTCTGATGTGTGCCCACTGGTGCGATGACACTCCTGCTTGGTTCCCTCCCCCATGGGGATGTAGGCCTTGTGCTCTGAGGTCACAACGGCTGGGTTGCTTACAGTATCACGATGAGGGCCCTCTGTTGTGAGTTCATCACTGCCTGGATCCCATAGCCTCGGTGATCTGGGCCGCCTGCTGGGATGTTCCAACGGCTGGATTCCTCACCTTTTTTATACAATGGGCCATGTGTTGGGAGGATAATCCTGCCTGCCTTGCTCCGAGACCCATGGTGACGTGGGTCCTCTGGTTTGAGGCCACATGTGCTGAGTACCTCAACTTTCGATGATGTGGTCCCACGGGTGTGAGGACACTCCTGCCTGGTTCCCAGCCCCTTGCTGTTGTGGGCACTCTGGTGAGGGTCTGATCCTTCCTGGGTTCCTTACACTTCTGTGAGGTGGGCCCTCTGATGTGAGGTCACTCCTGCATGGCTGGCTCACGTCGCCTTGGCGACGTGGGTCTTCTGTTGGCCACTGAAGCATACTGGGAGCCTCCTACCCTCTTTAATGAGGGCCCTGGAAAAACGCATATGCCCTTTTTGACCAAGTGCA
Source organism: Delphinapterus leucas (assembly GCF_059928025.1). Taxonomy (NCBI): domain Eukaryota; kingdom Metazoa; phylum Chordata; class Mammalia; order Artiodactyla; family Monodontidae; genus Delphinapterus; species Delphinapterus leucas. The sequence continues at coordinate 20,104,718 of NW_028322232.1, forward strand.
TCATTGTCGACATTCTGACTCTTTTCCTATACTTTCAGAGGATTTCCCGTCTACCTCCTGAAATCGTAGTCCTGGAATTCTGCCCCACGTTCAAGTCCTCTTTGTAGCCTTACTTCAATATATTTTTGGATGATAGCTGTCATTTATAACTCTGCAGGTTTGTGAATTACAGTGCCCCTGAGCTCCTTTCTTCAACTCGCTTTCTTGTGAGCTGGCCGCAAAACCGCAGGATTGCTTCAGGCCCTAATCTGGTTCCGGCACGGCATGCTGAGCCTTTGGCTAATTCCTCTTCCTGGTTGGTAATGAGCGTTAAATTTGCCCGTGCAGACACCTACAGCTAGTCTCTCATTGGTTCTCCCTATTCCTGTTCATCATGCGCAGAAATTGCAAACTGTACCAAACAGGAGGTTAAAGGCACTGACTCTCCAGGTAGGGACAGTGTAAGTAAAGCGTCTGGAATGGTGAACCCGAGTACCAGGGGACGAAAACTGAGACGCATTTAAAAACGTTTCCCGGTCACACGGTGGACCATACTCTGGGATTCCCAGGCATGTTTTAGCTGAAGGAAGAATCCCTTAAACCTGGAGAGTTGGGACCCATGGAATGTGTACCATGCAGTATGACTTCAAAGGGTCTGCATTTGCTCACTGAACCTCACCAATGGTATCCGCCCGAAGTGTCCAGCCTTATGTCTCACCCAGCCATAGGTGTAGATGTGGTAACTCCAGGTTGCATCACAAGCCCTGAATGAATGATTTAAGAATTGCTCTCTATTTCACTGTCATTGTGTTTTGTTTTTGTAATTTATTTTGATAATGGGATTTATCGGCTTTTCACGGCTGCATTTATGGCGCTGTACACATGCCTGATTCTCTTACGGAGACACATAAATCCATGGGTGTTAAGATTCTTAATTGGCAGGTGTATTCCTATGCATTGAATATGGGGAGTTGAGTCCATTTCGTTGAGCAAGGAGTAGGTCTTGACTATTAAATATTTGGCTTATGGAACGGTATCTCTTCTAATTTCAATCTCTGGTTTTATGCAGCACCCCAACTCACCATTCCCCTTAAGCAAGCATAAGTTGGTTTTCTAAATTTGAGACCCTGTTCTGTTTTGTAATTCAGTTCATGTGTAGCCAAGTTCACATTCGGTGTATTAGTGATATCTTAATGTTTCTTTTTCTGTGTGACTTATTTCCCTTAGAATCATCGTATCTGAATCCACTCATTATGCCGCGACGGGCCTGATGACGTAGATCTCATCGCTGAGTGATATTCCATTGTACGTACGTACCACAACTTCTTTATCCATATTTTGCTTTCTCAGATATTTAACTTGTACCATAGACGAGGTTCTTGTAAACAGAGCCATCCCAAATTTTGGGGTGGCTGTGTGTTTTTGATTTTAATTTCCCTAAGCTATAGGACCCTAAGTGGAAGTGCCATAGGCTGTGTTGCTTTGTTTCGTACGTGTTTCAGGAAACACCATACACATCTCCAGAGTGGCTGTTGGCAATGTACATCCCGCCCATCAGCGTAACAAGGCTCCCTGTTCTCCATGACCTGTCCTGCCTTTCTGGATTTTACACTTTTTCCAGATGGCCCTTTTGACCGGGGGGCAGTGAGACTTCATTGTAGTGCAGATTTCCTTTACACGCTTGCTTGGTTGACCAAAAAGCGTGTATGCGTTTTTTCCTGAATATATTCAGGTAAAAACGCATACGCCCTTTTTGGCCAAGTGCATCATTGTGGACATTCTGCCTCTTTTCCTATGCTTTAAGTGCAATTCCAGTCTACCCCCTGAAATCGTTTTCCTGAAATTCTGCCCCACTTTCAAGTCCTCTTCGAAGACTTACTTCAATACATTTTTGGACGATAGCTGTCATTCATAACTCTGCAGGTTGGTGAATTACAGTGCCCCTGAGCTCCTTTCCTCAACTCGCTTTCTTGTGAGCTGGCCGCAAAACCGCAGGATTGCTTCAGGCCCTAATCTGGTTGCGGCAGGGCACGCTGAGCCTTTGGTTAATCCCCCTTCCTGGTGGGAAATGAGCGTTCCATTTGCCCGTGCAGACACCTACAGCTAGTCTCTCATTGGTTCTCCCTATTCCTGTTCATCTTGCGCAGAAATTGCATACTGTGCCAAACAGGAGGTTAAAGGCACTGACTCTCCAAGTGGGGAGAGTGTTAATAAAGCGTCTGGAACGGTGAACCCGAGTATCATTGGACGAAACCTGAGATGCATTTGAAAACGTTTCCCAAGCACACGGTGGACCATACTCTGGGTTTCCCATGCATGTTTTAGCTGAAGGAAGAATCCCTTAAACCTGGAGAGTTGGGACCCATGGAATGGGTACCATGCAGTATGACTTCAAACGGTCTGCGTTTGCTCACCGAACCTCACCAATGCTATCAGCCCGAAGTGTCCAGCCTTATGTCTCACCCAGCTCTGGGTGTAGATGTGGTAAATCCAGGTTGCATCACAAACCCTGAATGAATTATTTAAGAATTGCTCTCTATTTCACTGTCATTCTGTTGTGTTTTTGAAATTTATTTTGATAATGGGATTTATCGGATTTTCAGTGCTGCGTTTAGGCCGCTGTACACACGCTGGATTTCCTTATGGAGACATATAAATCCATGGGTCTTAAGATTCTTACTTGTCAGGTATATTTCCAGGCGTTGAATATGGGGTGTTGAGTCCATTTCGTTGAGCAAGGAGTAGGTCTTGTCTCTTATATATTTGGCTTATATAACGGTATCTGTGCTAATTTCAATCTCTGGTTTGATGCTGCACCCCAACTCACCTTTCCCCATAAGAAAGCATAAGTTGGTTTTCTAAATTTGAGACCCTGTTCTGTTTTCTAATTCAGTTCATGTGTAGCCAAGTATACGTTCCGTGTATTAGTGATATCTTATGAAGTTTCTTTTTCTGAGTGACGTATTTCTCGTAGAATCTTCGTACCTGAATCCACTCATTATGCCGCTACGGGCCTGATGACGTAGATCTCATTGCTGAGTGATATTCCATTGTACATACGTACCACAACTTCTTTATCCATTTTTTGCTTTCTCGGATATTTAACTTGTACCATAGACGAGGTTCTTGTAAACAGAGCCGTCCCAAATTTTGGGGTGGCAGTGTGTTTTCGATTTTAATTTCCCTAAGCTATAGGACCCTAAGTGGAAGTGCCATAGGCTGTGTTGCTTTGTTTCCTACGTGTTTCAGGAAACACCATACACTTCTCCAGAGTTGCTGTTGGCAATTTACATCCCACCCATCAGCATAACAAGGCTCCCTGTTCTCCATGACCTGTCCTGCCTTTCTGGATATTACACATTTTTCAGATGGCCCGTTTGACCGGGGGGCAGTGAGACTTCATTGTAGTGCAGATTTCCTTTACACGCTTGCTTGGTTGGCCAAAAAGGGCGTATGCGTTTTTTCCTGAATATATTCAGGAAAAAACGCATACGCCCTTTTTGGCCAAGTGCATCATTGTGGATATTCTGCCTCTTTTCCTATGCTTTAAGTGCAATTCCAGTCTACCCCCTGAAATCGTTTTCCTGAAATTCTGCCCCGCTTTCAAGTCCTCTTCGAAGACTTACTTCAATACATTTTTGGACGATAGCTGTCATTCATAACTCTGCAGGTTTGTGAATTACAGTGCCCCTGAGCTCCTTTCTTCAACTCACTTTCTTGTGAGCTGGCCGCAAAACCGCAGGATTGCTTCAGGCCCTCATCTGGTTCTGGCAGCGCACGCTGAGTCTTTGGTTAATTCCTCTTCCTGGTGAGAAATGAGCGTTCCATTTGCCCGTGCAGACACCTACAGCTAGTCTCTCATTGGTTCTCCCTATTCCTGTTCATCTTGCGCAGAAATTGTAAACTGTGCCAAACAGGAGGTTAAACTCACTGACTCTCCAAGTGGGGAGAATGTTAGTAAAGCGTCTGGAACGGTGAACCCGAGTACCAGGGGATGAAACCTGAGATGCATTTGAAAATGTTTCCCAATCACATGGTGGACCATACTCTGGGTTTCCCATGCATGTTTTAGCTGAAGGAATAATCCCTTAAACCTGGAGAGTTGGGACCCATGGAATGGCTACCATGCAGTATGACTTCAAAGGGTCTGCGTTTGCTCACAGAACCTCACCAATGTTATCAGCCCGAAGTGTCCAGCCTTATGTCTCACCCAGCTCTGGGTGTAGATGTGGTAAATCCAGGTTGCATCACAAGCCCTGAATGAATTATTTAAGAATTGCTCTCTATTTCACTGTCATTGTGTTTTGTTTGTGAAATTTATTTTGATAATTGGATTTATCGGATTTTCACTGCTGCGTTTCAGCCGCTGTACACACGCTTGATTTCCTTATGGAGACATATAAATCCATGGGTCTTAAGATTCTTACTTGTCAGGTATATTCCCAGGCGTTGTATATGGTGTGTTGAGTCCATTTCGTTGAGCAAGGAGTAGGTCTTGTCTATTATATATTTGGCTTATGGAACGGTATCTGTGCTAATTTCAATCTCTGGTTTGATGCTGCACCCCAACTCACCTTTCCCCATAAGCAAGCATAAGTTGCTTTTCTAAATTTGAGACCCTGTTCTGTTTTGTAATTCAGTTCATGTGTAGCCAAGTTTACGTTCCGTGTATTTGTGATATCTTATGATGTTTCTTTTTCTGAGTGACTTATTTCGCGTAGAATCGTCGTACCTGAATCCACTCATTATGCCGCTACGGGCCTGATGACGTAGATCTCATTGCTGAGTGATATTCCATTGTACATACGTACCACAACTTCTTTATCCATTTTTTGCTTTCTCGGATATTTAACTTGTACCATAGACGAGGTTCTTGTAAACACAGCCGTCCCAAATTTTGGGGTGGCAGTGTGTTTTCGATTTTAATTTCCCTAAGCTATAGGACCCTAAGTGGAAGTGCCATAGGCTGTGTTGCTTTGTTTCCTACGTGTTTCAGGAAACACCATACACTTCTCCAGAGTTGCTGTTGGCAATTTACATCCCACCCATCAGCATAACAAGGCTCCCTGTTCTCCATGACCTGTCCTGCCTTTCTGGATATTACACATTTTTCAGATGGCCCGTTTGACCGGGGGGCAGTGAGACTTCATTGTAGTGCAGATTTCCTTTACATGCTTGATTGGTTGGCCAAAAAGGGCGTATGCGTTTTTTCCTGAATATATTCAGGAAAAAACGCATACGCCCTTTTTGGCCAAGTGCATCATTGTGGATATTCTGCCTCTTTTCCTATGCTTTAAGTGCAATTCCAGTCTACCCCCTGAAATCGTTTTCCTGAAATTCTGCCCCGCTTTCAAGTCCTCTTCGAAGACTTACTTCAATACATTTTTGGACGATAGCTGTCATTCATAACTCTGCAGGTTTGTGAATTACAGTGCCCCTGAGCTCCTTTCTTCAACTCACTTTCTTGTGAGCTGGCCGCAAAACCGCAGGATTGCTTCAGGCCCTCATCTGGTTCTGGCAGCGCACGCTGAGTCTTTGGTTAATTCCTCTTCCTGGTGAGAAATGAGCGTTCCATTTGCCCGTGCAGACACCTACAGCTAGTCTCTCATTGGTTCTCCCTATTCCTGTTCATCTTGCGCAGAAATTGCAAACTGTGCCAAACAGGAGGTTAAACTCACTGACTCTCCAAGTGGGGAGAATGTTAGTAAAGCGTCTGGAACGGTGAACCCGAGTACCAGGGGATGAAACCTGAGATGCATTTGAAAATGTTTCCCAATCACATGGTGGACCATACTCTGGGTTTCCCATGCATGTTTTAGCTGAAGGAATAATCCCTTAAACCTGGAGAGTTGGGACCCATGGAATGGCTACCATGCAGTATGACTTCAAAGGGTCTGCGTTTGCTCACAGAACCTCACCAATGTTATCAGCCCGAAGTGTCCAGCCTTATGTCTCACCCAGCTCTGGGTGTACATGTGGTAAATCCAGGTTGCATCACAAGCCCTGAATGAATTATTTAAGAATTGCTCTCTATTTCACTGTCATTGTGTTTTGTTTGTGAAATTTATTTTGATAATTGGATTTATCGGATTTTCACTGCTGCGTTTCAGCCGCTGTACACACGCTTGATTTCCTTATGGAGACATATAAATCCATGGGTCTTAAGATTCTTACTTGTCAGGTATATTCCCAGGCGTTGAATATGGTGTGTTGAGTCCATTTCGTTGAGCAAGGAGTAGGTCTTGTCTATTATATATTTGGCTTATGGAACGGTATCTGTGCTAATTTGAATCTCTGGTTTGATGCTGCACCCCAACTCACCTTTCCCCATAAGCAAGCATAAGTTGGTTTTCTAAATTTGAGACCCTGTTCTGTTTTGTAATTCAGTTCATGTGTAGCCAAGTTTACGTTCCGTGTATTTGTGATATCTTATGATGTTTCTTTTTCTGAGTGACTTATTTCTCGTAGAATCGTCGTACCTGAATCCACTCATTATGCCGCTACGGGCCTGATGACGTAGAACTCATTGCTGTGTGATATTCCATTGTACGTACGTACCACAACTTCTTTATCCATTTTTTGCTTTCTCGGATATTTAACTTGTACCGTAGACGAGGTTCTTGTAAACAGAGCCCTCCCAAACTTTGGGGTCGCTCTGAGTTTTTGATTTTAATTTCCCTAAGCTATAGGACCATAAGTGGAAGTGCCATAGGCTGTGTTGCATTGTTTCCTACGTGTTTCAGGAAACACCATACACTTCTCCAGAGTGGCTGTTGGCAATTTACATCCCGCCCATCAGCATAACAAGGCTCCCTGTTCTCCATGACCTGTCCTGCCTTTCTGCATTTTACACTTTTTTCAGATGGCCCTTTTGACCGGGGGGCAGTGAGACTTCATTGTAGTGCAGGTTTCCTTTACACGCTTGCTTGGTTGGCCAACAAGTGCGTATGCGTTTCTTCCTGAATATATTCAGGAAAAAACGCATACGCTCATTTTGGCCAAGTGCATCATTGTCGACATTCTGCCTCTTTTCCTATGCTTTAAGTGCAATTCCTTTCTACGCCCTGAAATCGTTTTCCTGAAATTCTGCCCCGCTTTCTAGTCCTCTTCGAAGACTTACTTCAATACATTTTTGGACGATAGCTGTCATTCATAACTCTGCAGGTTTGTGAATTACAGTGCCCCTGAGCTCCTTTCTTCAACTCGCTTTCTTGTGAGCTGGCCGCAAAACCGCAGGATTGCTTCAGGCCCTAATCTGGTTCCGGCAGGGCACGCTGAGCCTTTGGTTAATCCCTCTTCCTGGTGGTAAGTGAGCGTTCCATTTGCTCTTGCAGACACCTACAGCTAGTCTCTCATTTGTTCTCCGTATTCCTGTTCATCTTGCGCAGAAATTGCAAACTGTGCCAAACAGGAGGTTAAAGGCACTGAGTCTCCCAGTGGGTAGAGTGTTAGTAAAGCGTCTGGAACGGTGAACCCGAGTACCAGGGGACGAAACCTGAGATGCATTTGAAAACGTTTCCCAATCACACGGTAGACATTACTCTGGGTTTCCCATGCATGTTTTAGCTGAAGGAAGAATCCCTTAAACCTGGAGAGTTGGGACCCATGGAATGGCTACCATGCAGTATGACTTCAAAGGGTCTGAGTTTGCTCACCGAAACTCACCAATGCTATCAGACCGAAGTGTACAGCCTTATGTCTCACCCAGCTCTGGGTGTAGATGTGGTAAATCCAGGTTGCATCAGAAGCCCTGAATGAATTATTTAAGAATTGCTCTCTATTTCACTGTCATTGTGTTTTGTTTTTGAAATTTATTTTAATAATGGGATTTATCGGATTTTCACTGCTGCGTTTAGGCCGCTGTACACACGCTTGATTTCCTTAGGGAGACATATAAATCCATGGGTCTTAAGATTCTTACTTGTCAGGTATATTTCCAGGCGTTGAATATGGGGTGTTGAGTCCATTTCGTTGAGCAAGGAGTAGGTCTTGTCTATTATATATTTGGCTTATGGAACGGTATCTGTGCTAATTTCAATCTCTTGTTTTATGCAGCACTCAAAATCACCTTTCCCCATAAGCTAGCATAAGTTCGTTTTCTAAATTTGAGACCCTGTTCTGTTTTGTAATTCAGTTCATGTGTAGCCAAGGTTACGTTCCGTGTATTAGTGTTATCTTATGATGTTTCTTTTTCTGTGTGTCTTATTTCTCGTAGAATCGTCGTACCTGAATCCACTCATTATGCCCCTACGGGCCTGATGACGTAGATCTCTTTGCTGAGTGATATTCCATTGTACGTACGTACCACAACTTCTTTATCCATTTTTTGCTTTCTCAGATATTTAACTTGTACCGTAGACGAGGTTCTTGTAAACAGAGCTGTCCCAAACTTTGGGGTGGCTGTGTGTTTTTGATTTTAATTTCCCTAAGCTATAGGACCCTAAGTGGAAGTGCCATAGGCTGTGTTGCTGTGTTTCCTACGTGTTTCAGGAAACACCATACACTTCTCCAGAGTGGCTGTTGGCAATTTACATCCTGACAATCAGCATAACAAGGCTCCCTGTTCTCCATGACCTGTCCTTCCTTTCTGGATTTTACACTTGTTTCAGATGGCCCTTTTGACCGGGGGGCAGTGAGACTTCATTGTAGTGCAGATTTCCTTTACAGGCTTGCTTTGTAGGCCAAAAAGGGCGTATGCGTTTTTTCATGAATATATTCAGGAAAAAACGCATACGCCCTTTTTGGCCAAGTGCATCATTGTCGACATTCTGCCTCTTTTCCTATGCTTTAAGTGCAATTCCAATTTACCCCCTGATATCGTTTTCCTGAAATTCTGCCCCGATTTCAAGTCCTCTTCGAAGACTTACTTCCATACATTTTTGGACGATAGCTGTCATTCATAACACTGCAGGTTTGTGAATTACAGTGCCCCTGGGCTCCTTTCTTCAACTCGCTATCTTGTGAGCTGGCCACAAAGCCGCAGGACTGCTTCAGGCCCTAATCTGGTTCCGGAAGGGCACGCTGAGCTTTTGTTTAATTCCTCTTCCTGGTGGGAAATGAGCGTTCCATTTGCCCGTGCAGACACCTACAGCTAGTCTCTCATTGGTTCTCCCTATTCCTGTTCATCTTGCGCAGAAATTGCAAAGTGTGCCAAACAGGAGGTTAAAGGCACTGACTCTCCAAGTGGGGAGAGTGTTAGTAAAGCGTCTGGAACGTTGCACCCGAGTACCAGGGGACGAAAACTGAGATGCATTTGAAACCGTTTCCCAATCACACGGTGGACCATACTCTGGGTTTCCCATGCATGTTTTAGCTGAAGGAAGAATCCCATAAACCTGGAGACTTGGGACCCATGGAATGGGTACCATGCAGTATGACTTCAAAGGGTCTGCGTTTGCTCACCAAACCTCACCAATGCTATCAGCCCAAAGTGTCCAGCCTTATGTCTCACCCAGCTCTGGGTGTAGATGTGGTAAATCCAGGTTGCAACACAAGCCCTGAATGAATTATTTAAGAATTGCTCTCTATTTCACTGTCATTGTGTTTTGTTTTTGAAATTTATTTTGTTAATGGGATTTATCGGATTTTCACTGCTGCGTTTAGGCCACTGTACACACGCTTGATTTCCTTATGGAGACATATAAATTCATGGGTCTTAAGATTCTTACTTGTCAGGTATATTCCCAGACGTTGAATATGGGGTGTTGAGTCCATTTCGTTGAGCAAGGAGTAGGTCTTGTCTATTATATATTTGGCTTATGGAACGGTATTTGTGCTAATTTCAATCTCTGGTTTGATGCAGAACCGCAACTCACCTTTCCCCATAAGCAAGCATAAGTTGGTTTTCTAAATTTGAGACCCTGTTCTGTTTTCTAATTCAGTTCATGTGTAGCCAAGTTTACGTTCCGTGTATTAGAGATATCTTATGATCTTTCTTTTTCTGTGTGACTTATTTCTCGTACAATCGTCGTACCTGCATCCACTCATTATGCCGCTACGGGCCTGATAACCTAGATCTCATTGCTGAGTGATATTCCATTGTACGTACGTACCACAACTTCTTTATCCATTTTTTGCTTTCTCGGATATTTAACTTGTACCGTAGACGAGGTTCTTGTAAACAGAGCCGTCCCAAACTTTGGGGTGGCTGTGTGTTTTTGATTTTAATTTCCCTAAGCTATAGGACCATAAGTGGAAGTGCCATAGGCTGTGTTGCTTTGTTTCCTACGTGTTTCAGGAAACACCATACACTTCTCCAGAGTGGCTGTTGGCAATTTACATCCCGCCCATCAGCATAACAAGGCTCCCTGTTCTCCATGACCTGTCCTGCCTTTCTGGATTTTACACTTGTTTCAGATGGCCCTTTTGACCGGGGGGCAGTGAGACTTCATTGTAGTGCAGATTTCCTTTACACGCTTGCTTGGTTGGCCAAAAAGTGCGTATGCGTTTTTTCCTGAATATATTCAGGAAAAAACGCATACGCACTTTTTGGCCAAGGGCATCATTGTGGACATTCTGCCTCTTTTCCTATGCTTTAAGTGCAATTCCAGTCTCCCCCCTGAAATCGTTTTCCTGAAATTCTGCCCCACATTCAAGTCCTCTTCGAAGACTTATTTCAATACATTTTTGGACGATAGCTGTCATTCATAACTCTGCAGGTTTGTGAATTACAGTGCCCCTAAGCTCCTTTCTTCAACTCGCTTTCTTGTGAGCTGGCCGCAAAACCGCAGGATTGCTTCAGGCCCTAATCTGGTTCGGGCAGGGCATGCAGAGCCTTTGGTTAATTCCTCTTCCTGGTGGGAAATGCGCCCTCCATTTGCCCGTGCAGACACCTAGAGCTAGTCTCTCATTTGTTCTCCCTATTCCTGTTCATCTTGCCCAGAAATTGCAAACTGTGCCAAACAGGAGGTTAAAGGCACTGACTCTCCAAGTGGGGAGAGTGTTAGTAAAGCGTTTGGAACGGTGAACCCGAGTACCAGGGAACTAAAACTGAGATGCATTTGAAAACGTTTCCCAATCACACGGTACACCATACTCTGGGTTTCCCATGCATGTTTTAGCTGAAGGAAGCATCCCTTAAACCTGGAGAGTTGGGACTCTTGGAATGGGTACCATGCAGTATGACTTCAAAGGGTCTGCGTTTGCTCACCGAACCTCACCAATGCTATCAGCCCGAAGTGTCCACCCTTATGTCTCACCCAGCTCTGGGTGGAGATGTAGTAAATCCAGGTTGCATCACAAGCCCTGAATGAATTTTTAAAGAAATGCTCTCTATTTCACAGTCATTGTGTTGTGTTTGTGAAATTTATTTCGATAATGGGATTTATCGCATTTTCACTGCTGCGTTTAGGCCACTGTACACATGCTTGACTTCCTTATGGAGACATATAAATCCATGGGTCTTAAGTTTCTTACTTGTCAGGTATATTCCCAGGCGTTGAATATGGGGTGTTGAGTCCATTTCGTTGAGCAAAGAGTAGGTCTTGTCTATTATATATTTGGCTTATGGAACGGTATCTGTGCTAATTTCAATCTCTGGTTTTATGCAGCACCCCAACACACCTTTCCCCATAAGCAAGCATAAGTTGGTGTTCTAAATTTGCGACCCTGTTCTGTTTTGTAATTCAGTTCATGTGTAGCCAAGTTTACGTTCCGTGTATTAGTGATATCTTATGATCTTTCTTTTTCTGTGTGACTTATTTCTCGTAGAATCGTCGTACCTGAATCCACTCATTATGCCGCTACGGGCCTGATGACGTAGATCTCATTGCTGAGTGATATTCCATTGTACGTACGTACCACAACTTCTTTATCGATTTTTTGCATTCTCGGATATTTAATTTGTACCATAGACGAGGTTCTTGTAAACAGAGCCGTCCCCAAACTTTGGGGTGGCTGTGTGTTTTTGATTTTAATTTCCCTAAGCTATAGGACCCTAAGTGGAAGTGCCATAGGCTGTGTTGCTTTGTTTCCTACGTGTTTCAGGAAACACCATACACTTCTCCAGAGTGGCTGTTGGCAATTTACATTCCGCCCATCAGCATAACAAGGCTCCCTGTTCTCCATGACCTGTCGTGCCTTTCTGGATTTTACACTTGTTTCAGATGGCCGTTTTGACCGGGGGGTAGTGAGACTTCACTGTAGTGCAGATTTCCTTTACACGCTTGCTTGGTTGGCCAAAAAGGGCGTATGCGTTTTTTCCTGAATATATTCAGGAAAAAACGCATACGCCCTTTTTGGCCAAGTGCATCATTGTGGACATTCTGCCTCTTTTCCTATGCTTTAAGTGCAATTCCAGTCTACCCCATGAAATCGTTTTCCTGAAATTCTGCCCCGATTTCAAGTCCTCTTCGAAGACTTACTTCAATACATTTTTGGATGATAGCTGTCATCCATAACTCTGCAGGTTTGTGAATTACAGTGCCGCTGGGCTCCTTTCTTCAACTCGCTATCTTGTGAGCTGGCCGCAAAACCGCAGGATTGCTTCAGGCCCTAATCTGGTTCCGGCAGGGCACGCTGAGCCTTTGGTTAATTCCTCTTCCTGGTGGGAAATGAGCGTTCCATTTGCCCGTGCAGACACCTACAGCTAGTCTCTCATTGGCTCTCCCTATTCCTGTTCATCTTGCGCAGAAATTGCAAACTGTGCCAAACAGGAGGTTAAAGGCACTGACTCTCCAAGTGGGGAGAGTGTTAGTAAAGCGTCTGGAACGGTGAACCCGAGTACCAGGGAACTAAAACTGAGATGCATTTGAAAACGTTTCCCAATCACACGGTGGACCATACTCTGGGTTTCCCATGCATGTTTTAGCTGAAGGAAGAATCCCTTAAACCTGGAGAGTTGGGACTCTTGGAATGGGTACCATGCAGTATGACTTCAAAGGGTCTGCGTTTGCTCACCGAACCTCACCAATGCTATCAGCCCGAAGTGTCCAGCCTTATGTCTCACCCAGCTCTGGGTGGAGATGTGGTAAATCCAGGTTGCATCACAAGCCCTGAATGAATTATTAAAGAAATGCTCTCTATTTCACAGTTATTGTGTTGTGTTTGTGAAATTTATTTTGATAATGGGATTTATCGCATTTTCACTGCTGCGTTTAGGCCACTGTACACATGCTTGACTTCCTTATGGAGACATATAAATCCATGGGTCTTAAGTTTCTTACTTGTCAGGTATATTCCCAGGCGTTGAATATGGGGTGTTGAGTCCATTTCGTTGAGCAAGGAGTAGGTCTTGTCTATTATATATTTGGCTTATGGAACGGTATCTGTGCTAATTTCAGTCTCTGGTTTTATGCAGCACCCCAACTCACCTTTCCCCATAAGCAAGCATAAGTTGATTTTCTAAATTTGAGACCCTGTTCTGTTTTGTAATTCAGTTCATGTGTAGCCAAGTTTACGTTCCGTGTATTAGTGATACCTTATGATCTTTCTTTTTCTGTGTGACTTATTTCTCGTAGAATCGTCGTACCTGAATCCACTCATTATGCCACTACGGGCCTGATGACGTAGATCTCATTGCTGAGTGATATTCCATTGTACGTACGTACCACAACTTCTTTATCGATTTTTTGCATTCTCGGATATTTAATTTGTACCGTAGAGGAGGTTCTTGTAAACAGAGCCGTCCCAAACTTTGGGGTGGCTGTGTGTTTTTGATTTTAATTTCCCTAAGCTATAGGACCCTAAGTGGAAGTGCCATAGGCTGTGTTGCTTTGTTTCCTACGTGTTTCAGGAAACACCATACACTTCTCCAGAGTGGCTGTTGGCAATTTACATCCCGCCCATCAGCATAACAAGGCTCCCTGTTCTCCATGACCTGTCCTGCCTTTCTGGATTTTACACTTGTTTCAGATGGCCCTTTTGACCGGGGGGCAGTGAGACTTCATTGTAGTGCAGATTTCCTTTACACGCTTGCTTGGTTGGCCAAAAAGTGCGTATGCGTTTTTTCCTGAATATATTCAGGAAAAAACGCATACGCCCTTTTTGGCCAAGTGCATCATTGTGGACATTCTGCCTCTTTTCCTATGCTTTAAGTGCAATTCCAGTCTACCCCATGAAATCGTTTTCCTGAAATTCTGCCCCGCTTTCAAGTCTTCTTCGAAGACTTACTTCAATACATTTTTGATGATAGCTGTCATTCATAACTCTGCAGGTTTGTGAATTACAGTGCCCCTGGGCTCCTTTCTTCAACACGCTATCTTGTGAGGTGTCCGCAAAACCGCAGGATTGCTTCAGGCCCTAATCTGGTTCCGGCAGGGCACGCTGAGCCTTTGGTTAATTCCTCTTCCTGGTGGAAAATGAGCGTTCCATTTGCCCGTGCAGACACCTACAGCTAGTCTCTCATTGGTTCTCCCTATTCCTGTTCATCTTGCGCAGAAATTGCAAACTGTGCCAAACAGGAGGTTAAAGGCAGTGACTCTCCAAGTGGGGATAGTGTTAGTAAAGCGTCTGAAACGGTGCACCCGAGTATCAGGGGACGAAACCTGAGATGCATTTGAAAACGTTTCCCAATCACACGGTGGACCATACTCTGGGTTTCCCATGCATGTTTTAGCTGAAGGAAGAATCCCTTAAACCTGGAGACTTGGGACCCATGGAATAGGTACCATGCAGTATGACTTCAAAGGGTCTGCGTTTGCTCACCGAACCTCACCAATGCTATCAGCCCGAAGTGTCCGGCCTTATGTTTCAACCAGCTCTGGGTGTAGATGTGGTAAATCCAGGTTGCATCACAAGGCCTGAGTGAATTATTTAAGAATTGCTCTCTATTTCACTGTCATTGTGTTTTGTTTTTGAAATTTATTTTGTTAATGGGATTTATCGGATTTTCACTGCTGCGTTTAGGCCACTGTACACACGCTTGACTTCCTTATGGAGACATATAAATCCATGGGTCTTAAGATTCTTACTTGTCAGGTATATTCCCAGACGTTGAATATGGGGTGTTGAGTCCATTTCGTTGAGCAAGGAGTAGGTCTTGTCTATTATATATTTGGCTTATGGAACGGTATCTGTGCTAATTTCAATCTCTGGTTTGATGCAGCACCCCAACTCACCTTCCCCATAAGCAAGCATAAGTTGGTTTTCTAAATTTAAGACCCTGTTCTGTTTTGTAATTCAGTTCATGTGTAGCCAAGTTTACGTTCCATGTATTAGTGATATCGTATGATCTTTCTTTTTCTGTGTGACTTATTTCTCGTAGAATCGTCGTACCTGAATCCACTCATTATGCCGCTACGGGCCTGATGACGTAGATCTCATTGCTGACTGATATTCCATTGTACGTACGTACCACCACTTCTTTATCCATTTTTTGCTTTCTCGGATATTTAACTTGTACCGTAGACGAGGTTCTTGTAAACAGAGCCGTCCCAAATTTTGGGGTGGCTCTGTGTTTTTGATTTTAATTTCCCTAAGCTATAGGACCCTAAGTGGAAGTGCCATAGGCTGTGTTGCTTTGTTTCCTACGTGTTTCAGGAAACTCCATTCACTTCTACAGATTGGATGTTGGCAATTTACATCCCGCCCATCAGCATAACAAGGCTCCCTGTTCTCCATGACCTGTCCTGCCTTTCTGGATTTTACACTTGTTTCAGATGGCCCTTTTGACCGGGGGCCAGTGAGACTTCATTGTAGTGCAGATTTCATTTACACCCTTGCTTGGTTGGCCAAAAAGTGGTGTATGCGTTTTTTGCTGAATATATTCAGGAAAAAATGCATACGCCCTTTTTGGCCAAGTGCATCATTGTGGACATTCTGCCTCTTTTCCTATGCTTTAAGTGCAATTCCAGTCTACCCCCTGAAATCGTTTTCCTGAAATTCTGCCCCACTTTCAAGTCCTCTTCGAAGACTTACTTCAATACATTTTTGGACGATATCTGTCATTCATAACTCTGCAGGTTTGTGAATTACAGTGCCCCTGAGCTCCTTTCTTCATCTCGTTTTCTTGTGAGCTGGCCGCAAACCCGCAGGATTGCTTCAGGCCCTAATCTGGTTCCGGCAGGGCACACTGAGCCTTTGGTTAATTCCTCTTCCTGGTGGGAAATGAGCGTTCCATTTGCCCGTGCAGACACCTACAGCTAGTCTCTCATTGGTTCTCCCTATTCCTGTTCATCTTGCCCAGAAATTGCAAACTGTGCCAAACAGGAGGTTAAAGGCACTGACTCTCCAAATGGGGATAGTGTTAGTAAAGCGTCTGGAACGGTGCACCCGAGTACCAGGAGACGAAACCTGAGATGCATTTGAAAACGTTTCCCAATCACACAGTGGACCATACTCTGGGTTTCCCATGCATGTTTTAGCTGAAGGAAGAATCCCTTAAACCTGGAGAGTTGGGACCCATGGAATGGGTACCATGCAGTATTATTTCAAAGGGTCTGCCTTTGCTCACCGAACCTCAACAATGCTATCAGCCCGAAGTTTCCAGCCTTATGTCTCAACCAGCTCTGGGTGTAGATGTGGTAAATCCAGGTTGCATCACAAGGCCTGAATGAATTATTTAAGAATTGCTCTCTATTTCACTGTCATTGTGTTTTGTTTTTGAAATTTATTTTGTTAATGGGATTTATCGGATTTTCACTGCTGCGTTTAGGCCACTGTACACACGCTTGACTTCCTTATGGATACATATAAATCCATGGGTCTTAAGATTCTTACTTGTCAGGTATATTTCCAGACGTTGAATATGGGGTGTTGAGTCCATTTCGTTGAGCAAGGAGTAGGTCTTGTCTATTATATATTTGGCTTATGGAACGGTATCTGTGCTAATTTCAATCTCTGGTTTTATGCTGCACCCCAACTCACCTTTCCCCATAAGCAAGCATAAGTTGGTGTTCTAAATTTGAGACCCTGTTCTGTTTTCTACTTCAGTTCATGTGTAGCCAAGTCTACGTTCCGTGTATTAGTGATATCTTATGATCTTTCTTTTTCTGTGTGACTTATTTCTCGTAGAATCGTCGTACCTGAATCCACTCATTATGCCGCTACGGGCCTGATGACGTAGATCTCATTGCTGAGTGATATTCCATTGTACGTACGTACCACAACTTCTTTATCCATTTTTTGCTTTCTCGGATATTTAACTTGTACCGTAGACGAGGTTCTTGTAAACACAGCCGTCCCAAACTTTGGGGTGGCTGTGTGTTATTGATTTTAATTTACCTAAGCTATAGGACCATAAGTGGAAGTGCCATAGGCTGTGTTGCTTTGTTTCGTACGTGTTTCTGGAAACACCATACACTTCTCCAGAGTGGCTGTTGGCAATTTACATCCCGCCCATCAGCATAACAAGGCTCCCTGTTCTCCATGACCTGTCCTGCCTTTCTGAATTTTACACTTGTTTCAGATGGCCCTTTGGACCGGGGGGCAGTGAGACTTCATTGTAGTGCAGATTTCATTTACACGCTTGCTTGGTTGGCCAAAAAGGGCGTATGCGTTTTTTCCTGAATCTATTCAGGAAAAAACGCATACGCCCTTTTTGGCCAAGTGCATCATTGTCGACATTCTGCCTCTTTTCCTATGCTTTAAGTGTAATTCCAGTCTACACCCTGAAATCGTTTTCCTGACATTCTGCCCCACTTTAAATTCCTCTTCGAAGACTTACTTCAATACATTTTTGAACGATAGCTGTCACTCATAACTCTGCAGGTTTGTGAATGACAGTGCCCCTGAGCTCCTTTCTTCAACTCGCTATCTTGTGAGCTGGCCGCAACACCGCAGGATTGCTTCAGGCCCTAATCGGGTTACGGCAGGGCACGCTAAGCCTTTGGTTAATTCCTCTTCCTGGTGGTAAATGAGCGTTCCATTTGCCCGTGCAGACACCTACAGCTAGTCTCTAATTTGTTCTCCCTATTCCTGTTCATCTTGCGCAGAAATTGCAAACTGTGCCAAACAGGAGGTTAAAGGCACTGACTCTCCAAGTGGGGAGAGTGTTAGTAAAGCGTCTAGAACGGTGAACCCTTGTACCAGGGGACGAAACCTGAGATGCATTTGAAAACGTTTCCCAGTCACACGGTGGACCATACTCTGGGTTTCCCATTCATGTTTTAGCTGAAGGAAGAATCCCTTAAACCTGGAGAGTTGGGACCCATGGAATGGGTACCATGCAGTATGAATTCAAAGGGTCTGCCTTTGCTCACCGAACCTCACCAATGCTATCAGCCCGAAGTGTCCAGCCTTATGTCTCACCCAGATCTGGGTGTAGATGTGGTAAATCCAGGTTGCATCACAAGCCCTGAATGAATTATCTAAGAATTGCTCTCTATTTCACTGTCAATGTGTTGTGTTTGTGAAATTTATTTTGATAATGGGATTTATCGGATTTTCACTGCTGCGTTTAGGCCACTGTACACACGCTTGATTTCCTTATGGAGACATATAAATCCATGGGTCTTAAGATTCTTACTTGTCAGGTATATTCCCAGGCGTTGAATATGGGGTGTTGAGTCCTTTTCGTTGAGCAAGGAGTAGGTCTTGTCTATTATATATTTGGCTTATGGAACAGTATCTGTGCTAATTTCAATCTCTGGTTTTATGCAGCACCCAAACTCACCTTTCCCCATAAGCAAGCATAAGTTGGTTATCTAAATTTGAGACACTGTTCTGTTTTGTAATTCAGTTCATGTGTAGCCAAGTTTACATTCCGTGTATTAGTGATATCTTATGATGTTTCTTTTTCTGTGTGTCTTATTTCTCATAGAATCGTCGTACCTGACTCCACTCATTATGCTGCTATGTTCTGATGACGTAGATTGCATTGCTGAGTGATATTCCATTGTACGTACGTACCACAATTTCTTTATCCATTTTTTGCTTTCTCGTATATTTAACTTGTACCGTAGACGAGGTTCTTGTAAACAGAGCCGTCCCAAATTTTGGGGTGCCTGTGTGTTTTTGATTTTAATTTCCCTAAGCTATAGGGCCATAAGTGGAAGTGCCATAGGCTGTGTTGCTTTGTTTCCTACGTGTTTCAGGAAACACCATACACTTCTCCAGAGTGGCTGTTGGCAATTTACATCCCGCCCATCAGCATAACAAGGCTCCCTGTTCTCCATGACCTGTCCTGCCTTTCTGGATTTTACACTTTTTTCAGATGGCCCCTTTGACCGAGGGGCAGTGAGACTTCATTGTAGTGCAGATTTCCTTTACACGCTTGCTTGGTAGGCCAAAAAGGGCGTATGCGTTTTTTCCTGAATATATTCAGGAAAAAACGCATACGCACGTTTTGGCCAAGTGCATCATTGTCGACATTCTGCCTCTTTTCCTATGCTTTAAGTGCAATTCCAGTCTACCCCCTGAAATCGTTTTCCTGAAATTCTGCCCCGCTTTCAAGTCCCCTTCGAAGACTTACTTCAATACATGTTTGGACAATAGCTGACATTCATAACTCTGCAGGTTTGTGAATTACAGTGCCCCTGAGCTCCTTTCTTCAACTCGCTTTCTTGTGAGCTGGCCGCAAAACCGCAGGATTGCTTCAGGCCCTAATCTGGTTCCAGCAGGGCACGCTGATCCTTTGGTTAATTCCTCTTCCTGGTGGGAAATGAGCGTTCCATTTGCCCGTGCAGACACCTACAGCTGGTCTCTCATTGTTTGTCCCTATTCCTGTTCATCTTGCGCAGAAATTGCAAACTGTGACAAACAGGAGGTTAAAGGCACTGACTCTCCAAGTGGGGAGAGTGTTAGTAAAGCGTCTGGAACGGTGCACCCGAGTACCAGGGGTCGAAACCTGATATGCATTTGAAAACGATTCCCAATCACACGGTGGACCATGCTCTGGGTTTCGCATGCATGTTTTAGTTGAAGGTAGAATCCCTTAAACCTGGAGAGTTGGGACCCATGGAATGGGTACCATGCAGTATGACTTGAAAGGGTCTGCCTTTGCTCACCGAACCTCACCAATGCTATCAGCCCGAAGTGTCCAGCCTTATGTCTCACCCAGCTCTGGGTGTAGATGTGGTAAATCCAGGTTGTATCACAAGCCCTGAATAAATTATCTAAGAATTGCTCTCTATTTCACTGTCATTGTGTTTTGTTTTTGAAATTTATTTTGATAATGGGATTTATCGGATTTTCACTGCTGCGTTTAGGCCGCTGTACACATGCTTGATTTCCTTATGGAGACATATAAATCCATGGCTCTTAAGATTCTTACTTGTCAGGTATATTCCCAGGCGTTGAATATGGGGTGTTGAGTCCATTTTGTTGAGAAAGAAGTAGGTCTTGTCTATTATATATTTGGCTTATGGAACGGTATCTGTGCTAATTTCAATCTCTGATTTTATGCATCACCTCAACTCACCTTTCCCGATAAGCAAGCATAAGTTTGTTTTCTAAATTTGAGATCCTGTTCTGTTTTGTAATTCATTTCATGTGTAGCCAAGTTTACGTTCCGTGTATTAGTGATATCTTAGGATGTTTCTTTTTCTGTGTGACTTATTTCTCGTAGAATCGTCGTACCTGAATCCACTCATTATGCCGCTATTGGCCTGATGACGTAGATTTCATTGCTGAGTGATATTCCATTGTACGTACGTACCACAATTTCTTTATCCATTTTTTGCTTTCTCGGATATTTAACTTATACCGTAGACGAGGTTCTTGTAAACAGAGCCGTCCCAAACTTTGGGGTGGCTGTGTGTTTTTGATTTTAATTTCCCTAAGCTATAGGACCCTAAGTGGAAGTGCCATAGGCTGTGTTGTTTTGTTTCCTAAGTGTTTCAGGAAACACCATACACTTCTCCAGATTGGCTGTTGGCAATTTACATCCCGCCAAGCAGCATAACAAGGCTCCCTGTTCTCCATGACCTGTCCTGCCTTTCTGGATTTTACACTTGTTTCAGATGGCCCTTTTGACCGTGGGGCAGTGAGACTTCATTGTAGTGCAGATTTCCTTTACACGCTTGCTTGGTTGGCCAAAAAGGGCGTATGCGTTTTTTCCTGAATATATTCAGGAAAAGAAGCATACGCCCATTTTGGCCAAGTGCATCATTGTGGACATTCTGCCCCTTTTCCTATGCTTTAAGTGTAATTCCAGTCTACCCCCTGAAATCGTTTTCCTGAAATTCTGCCCCGCTTTCAAGTCCTCTTCGAAGACTAACTTCAATACATTTTTGGACGATAGCTGTCGATCATAACTCTGCAGGTTTGTGAATGACAGTGCACCTGAGCTCCTTTCTTCAACTCGCTTTCTTGTGAGCTGGCCGCAAACCCGCAGGATTGCTTCAGGCCCTAATCTGGTTCCCGCAGGGCATGCTGAGCCTTTGGTTAATTCCTCTTCCTGGTGGGAAGTGAGGATTCCATTTGCCCGTGCAGACACCTACAGCTAGTCTCTCATTGGTTCTCCCTATTCCTGTTCATCTTGCGCAGAATTTGGAAACTGTGACAAACAGGAGTTTAAAGGCACTGACTCTCCAAGTGGGCAGAGTGTTAGTAAAGCGTCTGGAACGGTGAACCCAAGTACCAGGGGACGAAACCTGAGATGCATATGAAAACGTTTCCCAATAACACGGTGGAACATATGCTCGGTTTCCCATGCATGTTTTAGCTGAAGGAAGAATCCCTTAAACATGGAGAGTTGGGACCCATGGAATGGGTACCATGCAGTATGACTTCCAAGGGTCTGCATTTGCTCACCGAACCTCACCAATGCTATCAGCCCGAAGTGTCCAGCCTTATGTCTCACAGAGCTCTGAGTGTAGATGTGGTAAATCCAGGTTGAATCACAAGCCCTGAATGAATTATTTAAGAATTGATCTCTATTTCACTGTCATTGTGTTGTGTTTGTGAAATTTATTTAGATAATGGGATTTATCAGATTTTCACTGCTGCGTTTAGCCGCTGTACACACGCTTGATTTCCTTATGGAGATATATAAATCCATGGGTCTTAAGATTCTTACTTGTCACGTATATTCCCAGGCGTTGAATATGGTGTGTTGAGTCCATTTCGTTGAGCAAGGAGTAGGTCTTGTCTGTTATATATTAGGCTTATGGAACGGTATCTGTGCTAATTTCAATCTCTGGTTTGATGCAGCACCCCAACTCACCTTTCCGCATTAGCAAGCATAAGTTGGCTTTCTAAATTTGAGACCCTGTTCTGTTTTGTAATTCAGTTCATGTGTAGCCAAGTTTACGTTCCGTGTATTAGTGATAACTTATGATGTTTCTATTTCTGTGTGACTTATTTCTCGTAGAATCGTCGTACCTGAATCCACTCATTATGCCGCTACGGGCCTGATGACGTAGATCTCATTGCTGAGTGATATTCCATTGTACGTACGTACCACAACTTCTTTATCCATTTTTTGCTTTCTCGGATATTTAACTTGTACCGTAGACGAGGTTCTTGTAAACAGAGCCGTCCCAAACTTTGGGATGGCTGTGTGTTTTTGATTTTAATTTCCCTAAGCTATAGGTCCATAAGTGGAAGTGCCATAGGCTGTGTTGCTTTGTTTCCTACGTGTTTCAGGAAACACCATACACTTCTCCAGAGTGGCTCTTGGCAATTTACATCCCGCCCATCAGCATAACAAGGCTCCCTGTTCTGCATGACGTCTCCTGCCTTTCTGGATTTTACACTTGTTTCAGATGGCCCTTTGGACCGGGGGGCAGTGAGACTTCATTGTAGTGCAGATTTCTTTTACATGCTTGCTTGGTTGGCCAAAAAGGGCGTATGCGTTTTTTCCTGAATATATTCAGGAAAAAACGCATACGCCATTTTTGGCCAAGTGCTTCATTGTCGACATTCTGCCTCTTTTCCTATGCTTTAAGTGCAATTCCAGTCTATCCCCTGAAATCGTTTTCCTGAAATTCTGCCCCGCTTTCAAGTCCACTTCGAAGACTTACTTCAATACATTTTTGGACGATAGCTGTCATTCATAACTCTGCAGGTTTGTGAATTACAGTGCCCCTGAGCTCCTTTTTCAACTCGCTTTCTTCTGAGCTGGCCGCAAAACCGCAGGATTGCTTCAGGCCCTAATCTGGTTCCGGCAGGGCACGCTGAGCCTTTGGTTAATCCCTCTTCCTGGTGGGAAATGAGCATTCCATTTGCCCGTGCGGACACCTACAGCTAGTCTCTCATTGGTTCTCCCTATTCCTGTTCATCTTGCGCAAAAATTGCAAACTGTGCCAAACAGGAGGTTAAAGGCACTGACTCTCCAAGTGGGGAGAGTGTTAGTAAAGCGTCTGGAACGGTGAACCCGAGTACCAGGGGACGAAACCTGAGATGCATTTGAAAACGTTTCCCAGTCACACGGTGGACCATACTCTGGGTTTCCCATGCATGTTTTAGCTGAAGGAAGAATCACTTAAACCTGGAGAGTTGCGACCCATGGAATGGGTACCATGCAGTATGACTTCAAAGGATCTGCGTTTGCTCACCGAACCTCACCTATGCTATCAGCCCGAAGTGTCCAGCCTTATGTCTCACCCAGCTCTGGGTGTAGATGTGGTAAATCCAGGTTGCATCACAAGCCCTGAATGAATTATTTAAGAATTGCTCTCTATTTCACTGTCATTGTGATTTGTTTGTGAAATTTATTTTGATAATGGGATTTATCGGATTTTCACTGCTGCGTTTAGGCCGCTGTACACACGCTTGATTTCCTTATGGAGACATATAAATCCATGGGTCTTAAGATTCTTACTTGTCAGGTATATTCCCAGGCGTTGAATATGGGGTGTTGAGTCCATTTCGTTGAGCAAGGAGTAGGTCTTGTCTATTATATATTTGGTTTATGGAATGGTATCTGTGCTAATTTCAATCTCTGGTTTGATGCAGCACCCCAACTCACCTTTCCCCATAAGCAAGCATAAGTTGGTTTTCTAAATTTGAGACCCTGTTCTGTTTTGTAATTCAGTTCATGTGTAGACAAGTTTACGTTCCGTGTATTAGTGATATCTTATGATGTTTCTATTTTTGTGTGACTTATTTCTCATAGAATCGTCGTACCTGAATCCACTCATTATGCCGCTACGGGCCTGATGACGTAGATCTCATTGCTGAGTGATATTCCATTGTACATACGTACCACAACTTCTTTATCCATTTTTTGCTTTCTCGCATATTTAACTTGTACCGTAGACGAGGTTCTTGTAAACAGAGCAGTCCCAAACTTTGGGGTGGCTGTGTGTTTTTGATTTTAATTTCCCTAAACTATATAGGACCCTAAGTGGAAGTGCCATAGGCTGTGTTGCTTTGTTTCCTACGTGTTTCAGGAAACACCATACACTTCTCCAGAGTGGCTGTTGGCCATTTACATCCCGCCCATCAGCATAACAGTGCTCCCTGTTCTCCATGACCTGTCCTGCCTTTCTGGATTTTACACTTGTTTCAGATGGCCGTTTGGACCGGGGGGCCGTGAGACTTCATTGTAGTGCAGATTTCCTTTACACGCTTGCTTGGTTGGCCAAAAAGGGCGTATGCGTTTTTTCCTGAATATATTCAGGAAAAAACGCATATGCCCTTTTTGGCCAAGTGCATCATTGTCGACATTCTGCCTCTTTTCCTATGCTTTAAGTGCAATTCCAGTCTACCCCATGCAATCGTTTTCCTGAAATTCTGCCCCGCTTTCAAGTCCTCTTCGAAGACTTACTTCAATACATTTTTGGATGATAGCTGTCATTCATAACTCTGCAGGTTTGTGAATTACAGTGCCCCTGGGCTCCTTTCTTCAACTCGCTATCTTGTGAGCTGGCCGCAAAACCGCAGGATTGCTTCAGGCCCTAATCTGGTTCCGGCAGGGCACGCTGAGCCTTTGATTAATTCCTCTTCCTGGTGGGAAATGAGAGTTCCATTTGCCCGTGCAGACACCTACAGCTAGTCTCTCATTTGTTCTCCCTATTCCTGTTCATCTTGCGCAGAAATTGCAAACTGTGACAAACAGGAGGTTAAAGGCACTGACTCTCCAAGTGGGGATAGTGTTAGTAAAGGGTCTGGAACGGTGCACCCGAGTACCAGGGGACGAAACCTGAGATGCATTTGAAAACGTTTCCCAATCACACGGTGGACCATACTCTGGGTTTCCCATGCATGTTTTAGCTGAAGGAAGAATCCCTTAAACCTGGAGAGTTGGGACCCATGGAATGGGAACCATGCAGTATGACTTCAAAGGGTCTGCGTTTGCTCACCAAACCTCACCAATGCTATCAGCCCGAAGTGTCCAGCCTTATGTCTCAACCAGCTCTGGGTG
This sequence comes from Delphinapterus leucas, assembly GCF_059928025.1. Classification (NCBI taxonomy): domain Eukaryota; kingdom Metazoa; phylum Chordata; class Mammalia; order Artiodactyla; family Monodontidae; genus Delphinapterus; species Delphinapterus leucas. The sequence continues at coordinate 20,129,883 of NW_028322232.1, forward strand.
TAGATGTGGTAAATCCAGGTTGCATCACAAGGCCTGAATGAATTATTTAAGAATTGCTCTCTATTTCACTGTCATTGTGTTTTGTTTGTGAAATTTAGTTTGTTAATGGGATTTATCGGATTTTCACTGCTGCCTTTAGGCCACTGTACACACGCTTGACTTCCTTATGGAGACATATAAATCCATGGGTCTTAAGATTCTTACTTGTCAGGTATATTCCCAGACGTTGAATATGGGGTGTTGAGTCCATTTCGTTGAGCAAGGAGTAGGTCTTGTCTATTATATATTTGGCTTATGGAACGGTATCTGTGCTAATTTCAATCTCTGGTTTGATGCAGCACCCCAACTCACCTTTCCCCATAAGCAAGCATAAGTTGGTTTTCTAAATTTGAGACCCTGTTCTGTTTTGTAATTCAGTTCATGTGTAGCCAAGTTTACGTTCCGTGTATTAGTGATATCTTATGATATTTCTTTTCCTGTGTGACTTATTTCTCGTAGAATCGTCGTACCTGAATCCACTCATTATGCCGCTACGGGCCTGATGACGTAGATCTCATTGCTGAGTGATATTCCATTGTACGTACGTACCACAACTTCTTTATCGATTTTTTGCTTTCTCGGATATTTAATTTGTACTGTAGACGAGGTTCTTGTAAACAGAGCCGTCCCAAACTTTGGGGTGGCTGTGTGTTTTTGATTTTAATTTCCCTAAGCTATAGGACCCTAAGTGGAAGTGCCATAGGCTGTGTTGCTTTGTTTCCTACGTGTTTCAGGAAACACCATACAGTTCTCCAGAGTGGCTGTTGGCAATTTAAATCCCACCCATCAGCATAACAAGGCCCCCTGTTCTCCATGACCTGTCCTGCCTTTCTGGATTTTACACATTTTCAGATGGCCCTTTTGACCGGGGGCCAGTGAGACTTCATTGTAGTGCAGATTTCCTTTACACGCTTCCTTGGTTGGCCAAAAAGGGTCGTATGAGTTTTTTGCTGAATATATTCAGGAAAAAACGCATACGCCCTTTTTGGCCAAGTGCATCATTGTGGACATTCTGCCTCTTTTCCTATGCTTTAAGTGCAATTCCAATCTACCCCCTGAAATCGTTTTCCTGAAATTCTGCCCCGCTTTCAAGTCCTCTTCGAAGACTTACTTCAATACATTTTTGGACGATAGCTGCCATTCAGAACTCTGCAGGTTTGTGAATTACAGTGCCCCTGAGCTCGTTTCTTCAACTCGCTTTCTTGTGAGCTGGCCGCAAAACGGCAGGATTGCTTCAGGCCCTAATCTGGTTCCGGCAGGACACACTGAGCCTTTGGTTAATTCCTCTTCCTGGTGGGAAATGAGCGTTCCATTTGCCCGTGCAGACACCTACAGCTAGTCTCTCATTGGTTCTCCCTATTCCTGTTCATCTTGCGCAGAAATTGCAAACTGTGCCAAACAGGAGATTAAAGGCACTGACTCTCCAAGTGGGGAGAGTGTTAGTAAAGCGTCCTGAACGGTGCACCCGAGTACCAGGGTTCGAAACCTGAGATGCATTTGAAAACGTTTCCCAATCACACGGTGGACCATACTCTGCGTTTCCCATGCATGTTTTAGCTGAAGGAAGAATCCCTTAAACCTGGAGAGTTGGGACCCATGGAATGGGTACCATGCATTATGACTTCAAAGGGTCTGCGTTTCCTCACCAAACCTCACCAATGCTATCAGCCAGATGTGTCCAGCCTTATGTCTCAACCAGCTCTGGGTGTAGATGTGGTAAATCCAGGTTGCATCACAAGCCCTGAATGAATTATTTAAGAATTGCTCTCTATTTCACTGTCATTGTGTTTTGTTTTTGAAATTTATTTTGTTAATGGGATTTATCGGATTTTCACTGCTGCGTTTAGGCCACTGTACACATGCTTGACTTCCTTATGGAGACATATAAATCCATGGGTCTTAAGTTTCTTACTTGTCTGGTATATTCCCAGGCGTTGAATATGGGTGTTGAGGTCATTTCGTTGAGCAAGGAGTAGGTCATGTCTATTATATATTTGCCTTATGGAACGGAATCTGTGCTAATTTCAATCTCTGGTTTTATGCAGCACCCCAACTCACCTTTCCCCATAAGCAAGCATAAGTTGGTTTTCTAAATTTGAGACCCTGTTCTGTTTTGTAATTCAGTTCATGTGTAGCCAAGTTTACGTTCCGTGTATTAGTGATATCTTATGATGTTTCTTTTTCTGTGTGACTTATTTCTCGTAGAATCGTCGTACCTGAATCCACTCATTATGCCGCTACGGGCCTGATGACGTGGATCTCATTGCTGAGTGATATTCCATTGTATGTACGTACCACAACTTCTTTATCCATTTTTTGCTTTCTCGGATATTTAACTTGTACCGTAGACGAGGTTCTTGTAAACAGAGCCGTCCCAAACTTTGGGGTGGCAGTGTGGTTTTGAATTTAATTTCCCTAAGCTATAGGACCGTAAGTGGAAGTGCCATAGCCTGTGTTGCTTTGTTTCCTCCGTGTTTCAGGAAACACCATACAGTTCTCCAGAGTGGCTGTTGGCCATTTACATCCCGCCCATCAGCATAACAAGGCTCCCTGTTCTCCATGACCTGTCCTGCCTTTCTGGATTTTACACTTGTTTCAGATGGCCGTTTGGACCGGGGTTAGTGAGACATCATTGTGGTGGAGATTTCCTTTACACGCTTGCTTGGTTGGCCAAAAAGGGCGTATGCGTTTTTTCCTGAATATATTCAGGAATAAACTCATACGCCCTTTTTGGCCAAGTGCACCACTGTCGACATTCTGCATCTTTTCCTATGTTTTAATTGCAATTCCAGTCTACCCCCTGAAATCGTTTTCCTGAAATTCTGCCCCGCTTTCAAGTCCTCTTCGAAGACTTACTTCAATAAATTTTTGGACGATAGCTGTCATTCATAACTCTGCATGTTTGTGAATTACAGTGCCCCTGAGCTCCTTTCTTCAACTCGCTTTCTTGTGCGCTGGCCGCAAAACCGCAGGAATGCTTCAGGCCCTAATCTGGTTCCGGCAGGGCACACTGAGTCTTTGGTTAATCCGTCTTCCTGGTGGGAAATGAGCGTTCCATTTGCCCGTGCAGACACCTACAGCTAGTCTCTCATTGGTTCTCCCTATTCCTGTCGATCTTGCGCAGAAATTGCAAACTGTGCCAAACAGGAGGTTAAAGGCAATTACTCTCCAAGTGGGGAGAGTGTTAGTAAAGCGTCTGGAATGGTGAACCCGAGTACCAGGGGACGAAAACTGAGACGCATTTAAAAACGTTTCCCGGTCACACGGTGGACCATACTCTGGGATTCCCATGCATGTTTTAGCTGAAGGAAGAATCCCTTAAACCTGGAGAGTTGGGACCCATGGAATGTGTACCATGCAGTATGACTTCAAAGGGTCTGCATTTGCTCACTGAACCTCACCAATGTTATCCGCCCGAAGTGTCCAGCCTTATGTCTCACCCAGCTCTAGGTGTAGATGTGGTAACTCCAGATTGCATCACAAGCCCTGAATGAATTATTTAAGAATTGCTCTCTATTTCACTGTCATTGTGTTTTGTTTTTGTAATTTATTTTGATAATGGGATTTATCGGATTTTCACGGCTGCATTTATGGCGCTGTACACATGCCTGATTCTCTTACGGAGACACATAAATCCATTGGTGTTAAGATTCTTAATTGGCAGGTGTATTCCTAGGCATTGAATATGGGGTGTTTAGTCCATTTCGTTGAGCAAGGAGTAGGTCTTGACTATTAAATATTTGGGTTATGGAAGGGTATCTGTTCTAATTTCAATCTCTGGTTTTATGCAGCACCCCAACTCACCATTCCCCTTAAGCAAGCATAAGTTGGTTTTCTAAATTTGAGACCCTGTTCTGTTTTGTAATTCAGTTCATGTGTAGCCAAGTTCACATTCGGTGTATTAGTGATATCTTAATGTTTCTTTTTCTGTGTGACTTATTTCACTTAGAATCATCGTATCTGAATCCACTCATTATGCCGCGACGGACCTGATGACATAGATTTCATTGCTGAGTGATATTCCATTGTACGTATGTACCACAAATTCTTTATCCATTTTTCGCATTCTGGGATATTTAACTTGTACCGTAGACGAGGTTCTTGTAAAAAGAGCCATCCATAACATTGGGGTGGCTGTGTGTTTTTGAATTTAATTTCCCTAAGCTATAGGACCCTAAGTGGAAGTGCCATAGGCTGTGTTGCTTTGTTTCCTACGTGTTTCAGGAAACACCATACACTTCTCCAGAGTGGCTGTTGGCAATGTACATCACGCCCATCAGCATAACAAGGCTCCCTGTTCTCCATGACCTGTCCTGCCTTTCTGGATTTTACACTTTTTTCAGATGGCCCGTTTGACCGGGGGGCAGTGAGACTTCATTGTAGTGCAGATTTCCTTTACACGCTTGCTTGGTTGGCCAAAAAGGGCGTATGCGTTTTTTCCTGAATATATTCAGGAAAAAACGCATACGCCCTTTTTGGCCAAGTGCATCATTGTCGACATTCTGCCTCTTTTCCTATGCTTTAAGTGCAATTCCAGTCTTCCCCCTGAAATCGTTTTCCTGAAATTCTGCCCCGCTTTCAAGTCCTCTTTGAAGACTTACTTCAATACATTTTTGGACGATAGCTGTCATTCATAACTCTGCAGGTTTGTGAATTACAGTGCCCCTGAGCTCCTTTTTCAACTCGCTTTCTTCTGAGCTGGCCGCAAAACCGCAGGATTGCTTCAGGCCCTAATCTGGTTCCGGCAGGGCACGCTGAGCCTTTGGTTAATCCCTCTTCCTGGTGGGAAATGAGCATTCCATTTGCCCGTGCGGACACCTACAGCTAGTCTCTCATTGGTTCTCCCTATTCCTGTTCATCTTGCGCAAAAATTGCAAACTGTGCCAAACAGGAGGTTAAAGGCACTGACTCTCCAAGTGGGGAGAGTGTTAGTAAAGCGTCTGGAACGGTGAACCCGAGTACCAGGGGACGAAACCTGAGATGCATTTGAAAACGTTTCCCAGTCACACGGTGGACCATACTCTGGGTTTCCCATGCATGTTTTAGCTGAAGGAAGAATCACTTAAACCTGGAGAGTTGCGACCCATGGAATGGGTACCATGCAGTATGACTTCAAAGGATCTGCGTTTGCTCACCGAACCTCACCTATGCTATCAGCCCGAAGTGTCCAGCCTTATGTCTCACCCAGCTCTGGGTGTAGATGTGGTAAATCCAGGTTGCATCACAAGCCCTGAATGAATTATTTAAGAATTGCTCTCTATTTCACTGTCATTGTGATTTGTTTGTGAAATTTATTTTGATAATGGGATTTATCGGATTTTCACTGCTGCGTTTAGGCCGCTGTACACACGCTTGATTTCCTTATGGAGACATATAAATCCATGGGTCTTAAGATTCTTACTTGTCAGGTATATTCCCAGGCGTTGAATATGGGGTGTTGAGTCCATTTCGTTGAGCAAGGAGTAGGTCTTGTCTATTATATATTTGGCTTATGGAATGGTATCTGTGCTAATTTCAATCTCTGGTTTGATGCAGCACCCCAACTCACCTTTCCCCATAAGCAAGCATAAGTTGGTTTTCTAAATTTGAGACCCTGTTCTGTTTTGTAATTCAGTTCATGTGTAGACAAGTTTACGTTCCGTGTATTAGTGATATCTTATGATGTTTCTATTTTTGTGTGACTTATTTCTCATAGAATCGTCGTACCTGAATCCACTCATTATGCCGCTACGGGCCTGATGACGTAGATCTCATTGCTGAGTGATATTCCATTGTACATACGTACCACAACTTCTTTATCCATTTTTTGCTTTCTCGCATATTTAACTTGTACCGTAGACGAGGTTCTTGTAAACAGAGCAGTCCCAAACTTTGGGGTGGCTGTGTGTTTTTGATTTTAATTTCCCTAAACTATATAGGACCCTAAGTGGAAGTGCCATAGGCTGTGTTGCTTTGTTTCCTACGTGTTTCAGGAAACACCATACACTTCTCCAGAGTGGCTGTTGGCCATTTACATCCCGCCCATCAGCATAACAGTGCTCCCTGTTCTCCATGACCTGTCCTGCCTTTCTGGATTTTACACTTGTTTCAGATGGCCGTTTGGACCGGGGGGCCGTGAGACTTCATTGTAGTGCAGATTTCCTTTACACGCTTGCTTGGTTGGCCAAAAAGGGCGTATGCGTTTTTTCCTGAATATATTCAGGAAAAAACGCATACGCCCTTTTTGGCCAAGTGCATCATTGTCGACATTCTGCCTCTTTTCCTATGCTTTAAGTGCAATTCCAGTCTACCCCATGCAATCGTTTTCCTGAAATTCTGCCCCGCTTTCAAGTCCTCTTCGAAGACTTACTTCAATACATTTTTGGATGATAGCTGTCATTCATAACTCTGCAGGTTTGTGAATTACAGTGCCCCTGGGCTCCTTTCTTCAACTCGCTATCTTGTGAGCTGGCCGCAAAACCGCAGGATTGCTTCAGGCCCTAATCTGGTTCCGGCAGGGCACGCTGAGCCTTTGATTAATTCCTCTTCCTGGTGGGAAATGAGAGTTCCATTTGCCCGTGCAGACACCTACAGCTAGTCTCTCATTTGTTCTCCCTATTCCTGTTCATCTTGCGCAGAAATTGCAAACTGTGACAAACAGGAGGTTAAAGGCACTGACTCTCCAAGTGGGGATAGTGTTAGTAAAGGGTCTGGAACGGTGCACCCGAGTACCAGGGGACGAAACCTGAGATGCATTTGAAAACGTTTCCCAATCACACGGTGGACCATACTCTGGGTTTCCCATGCATGTTTTAGCTGAAGGAAGAATCCCTTAAACCTGGAGAGTTGGGACCCATGGAATGGGAACCATGCAGTATGACTTCAAAGGGTCTGCGTTTGCTCACCAAACCTCACCAATGCTATCAGCCCGAAGTGTCCAGCCTTATGTCTCAACCAGCTCTGGGTGTAGATGTGGTAAATCCAGGTTGCATCACAAGGCCTGAATGAATTATTTAAGAATTGCTCTCTATTTCACTGTCATTGTGTTTTGTTTGTGAAATTTAGTTTGTTAATGGGATTTATCGGATTTTCACTGCTGCCTTTAGGCCACTGTACACACGCTTGACTTCCTTATGGAGACATATAAATCCATGGGTCTTAAGATTCTTACTTGTCAGGTATATTCCCAGACGTTGAATATGGGGTGTTGAGTCCATTTCGTTGAGCAAGGAGTAGGTCTTGTCTATTATATATTTGGCTTATGGAACGGTATCTGTGCTAATTTCAATCTCTGGTTTGATGCAGCACCCCAACTCACCTTTCCCCATAAGCAAGCATAAGTTGGTTTTCTAAATTTGAGACCCTGTTCTGTTTTGTAATTCAGTTCATGTGTAGCCAAGTTTACGTTCCGTGTATTAGTGATATCTTATGATATTTCTTTTCCTGTGTGACTTATTTCTCGTAGAATCGTCGTACCTGAATCCACTCATTATGCCGCTACGGGCCTGATGACGTAGATCTCATTGCTGAGTGATATTCCATTGTACGTACGTACCACAACTTCTTTATCCATTTTTTGCTTTCTCGGATATTTAACTTGTACCGTAGACGAGGTTCTTGTAAACAGAGCCGTCCCAAACTTTGGGGTGGCTGTGTGTTTTTGATTTTAATTTCCCTAAGCTATAGGACCCTAAGTGGAAGTGCCATAGGCTGTGTTGCTTTGTTTCCTACGTGTTTCAGGAAACACCATACAGTTCTCCAGAGTGGCTGTTGGCAATTTAAATCCCACCCATCAGCATAACAAGGCCCCCTGTTCTCCATGACCTGTCCTGCCTTTCTGGATTTTACACATTTTCAGATGGCCCTTTTGACCGGGGGCCAGTGAGACTTCATTGTAGTGCAGATTTCCTTTACACGCTTCCTTGGTTGGCCAAAAAGGGTCGTATGAGTTTTTTGCTGAATATATTCAGGAAAAAACGCATACGCCCTTTTTGGCCAAGTGCATCATTGTGGACATTCTGCCTCTTTTCCTATGCTTTAAGTGCAATTCCAATCTACCCCCTGAAATCGTTTTCCTGAAATTCTGCCCCGCTTTCAAGTCCTCTTCGAAGACTTACTTCAATACATTTTTGGACGATAGCTGCCATTCAGAACTCTGCAGGTTTGTGAATTACAGTGCCCCTGAGCTCGTTTCTTCAACTCGCTTTCTTGTGAGCTGGCCGCAAAACGGCAGGATTGCTTCAGGCCCTAATCTGGTTCCGGCAGGACACACTGAGCCTTTGGTTAATTCCTCTTCCTGGTGGGAAATGAGCGTTCCATTTGCCCGTGCAGACACCTACAGCTAGTCTCTCATTGGTTCTCCCTATTCCTGTTCATCTTGCGCAGAAATTGCAAACTGTGCCAAACAGGAGGTTAAAGGCACTGACTCTCCAAGTGGGGAGAGTGTTAGTAAAGCGTCCTGAACGGTGCACCCGAGTACCAGGGTTCGAAACCTGAGATGCATTTGAAAACGTTTCCCAATCACACGGTGGACCATACTCTGCGTTTCCCATGCATGTTTTAGCTGAAGGAAGAATCCCTTAAACCTGGAGAGTTGGGACCCATGGAATGGGTACCATGCATTATGACTTCAAAGGGTCTGCGTTTCCTCACCAAACCTCACCAATGCTATCAGCCAGATGTGTCCAGCCTTATGTCTCAACCAGCTCTGGGTGTAGATGTGGTAAATCCAGGTTGCATCACAAGCCCTGAATGAATTATTTAAGAATTGCTCTCTATTTCACTGTCATTGTGTTTTGTTTTTGAAATTTATTTTGTTAATGGGATTTATCGGATTTTCACTGCTGCGTTTAGGCCACTGTACACATGCTTGACTTCCTTATGGAGACATATAAATCCATGGGTCTTAAGTTTCTTACTTGTCAGGTATATTCCCAGGCGTTGAATATGGGGTGTTGAGTCCATTTCGTTGAGCAAGGAGTAGGTCTTGTCTATTATATATTTGGCTTATGGAACGGTATCTGTGCTAATTTCAATCTCTGGTTTTATGCAGCACCCCAACTCACCTTTCCCCATAAGCAAGCATAAGTTGGTTTTCTAAATTTGAGACCCTGTTCTGTTTTCTAATTCAGTTCATGTGTAGCCAAGTTTACGTTCCGTGTATTAGTGATATCTTATGATCTTTCTTTTTCTGTGTGGCTTATTTCTCGTAGAATCGTCGTACCTGAATCCACTCATTATGCCGCTACGGGCCTGATGACGTAGATCTCATTGCTGAGTGATATTCCATTATACGTACGTACCACAACTTCTTTATCGATTTTTTGCTTTCTCGGATATTTAATTTGTACTGTAGACGAGGTTCTTGTAAACAGAGCCATCCCAAACTTTGGGGTGGCTGTGTGTTTTTGATTTTATTTTCCCTAAGCTATAGGACCCTAAGTGGAAGTGCCATAGGCTGTGTTGCTTTGTTTCCTACGTGTTTCAGGAAACACCATACACTTCTCCAGAGTGGCTGTTGGCAATTTACATCCCGCCCATCAGCATAACAAGGCTCCCTGTTCTCCATGACCTGTCCTGCCTTTCTGGATTTTACACTTGTTTCAGATGGCCCTATTGACCGGGAGGCAGTGAGACTTCATTGTAGTGCAGATTTCCTTTACACGCTTGCTTGGTTGGCCATAAAGTGCGTATACGTTTTTTCCTGAATATTTTCAGGAAAAAACGCATACGCCCTTTTTGGCCAAGTGCATCATTGTCGACATTCTGCCTCTTTTCCTATGCTATAATTGCAATTCCAGTCTACCCCATGAAATCGTTTTCTGAAATTCTGCCCCGCTTTCAAGTCCTCTTCGAAGACTTACTTCAATACATTTTTGGATGATAGCTGTCATTCATAACTGTGCAGGTTTGTGAATTACAGTGCCCCTGAGCTCCTTTCTTCAACTCGCTTTCTTGTGAGCTGGCCGCAAAACCGCAGGATTGCTTCAGGCCCTAATCTGGTTCCGGCAGGGCATGCTGAGCCTTTGGTTAATCCCTCTTCCTGGTGGGAAGTGAGCGTTCCATTTGCTCTTGCAGACACCTACAGCTAGTCTCTCATTGGTTCTCCCTATTCCTGTTCATCTTGCGCAGAAATTGCAAACTGTGCCAAACAGGAGGTTAAAGGCACTGACTCTCCAAATGGGGATAGTGTTAGTAAAGCGTCTGGAACGGTGCACCCGAGTACCAGGGGACGAAACCTGAGATGCATTTGAAAACGTTTCCCAATCACACGGTGGACCATACTCTGGGTTTCCCATGCATTTTTTAGCTGAAGGAAGAATCCCTTAAACCTGGAGAGTTGGGACCCATGGAATGGGTACCATGCAGTATGATTTCAAAGGGTCTGCCTTTGCTCACCGAACCTCACCAATGCTATCAGCCCGAAGTGTCCAGCCTTATGTCTCAACCAGCTCTGGGTGTAGATGTGGTAAATCCAGGTTGCATCACAAGGCCTGAATGAATTATTTAAGAATTGCTCTCTATTTCACTGTCATTGTGTTTTGGTTTTGAAATTTATTTTGTTAAGGGGATTTATCGGATTTTCACTGCTGCGTTTAGGCCGCTGTACACACGCTGGATTTTCTTATGGAGACATATAAATCCATGGGTCTTAAGATTTTTACTTGTCAGGTATATTTCCAGGCGTTGAATATGGGGTGTTGAGTCCATTTCGTTGAGCAAGGAGTAGGTTTTGTCTCTTATATATTTGGCTTATGGAATGGTATCTGTGCTAATTTCAATCTCTGGTTTGATGCAGCACCCGAACTCACCTTTCCCCATAAGCAAGCATAAGTTGGTTTTCTAAATTTGAGACCCTGTTCTGTTTTGTAATTCAGTTCATGTGTAGCCAAGTTTACGTTCCGTGTATTAGTGATATCTTATGATGTTTCTTTTTCTGTGTGACTTATTTCTCTTCGAATCATCGTACCTGAATCCACTCGTTATGCCACTATGGGCCTGATGACGTAGATCTCATTGCTGAGTGATATTCCATTGTACGTACGTACCACAATTTCTTTATCCATTTTTTGCTTTCTCAGATAATTAACTTTTACCGTAGACGAGGTTCTTGTAAACAGAGCCGTCCCAAACTTTGGGGTGGCTGTGTGTTTTTGAGTTTAATTTCCCTAAGCTATAGGACCCTAAGTGCAAGTGCCATAGGTTGTGTTGCTTTGTTTCCTACGTGTTTCAGGAAACACCATACACTTTTCCAGAGTGGCTGTTGGCAATTTACCTCCCGCCCATCAGCATAACAAGGCTCCCTTTTCTCCATGACCTGTCCTGCCTTTCTGGATTTTACACTTTTTTCAGATGGCCGTTTGGACCATGGGGCAGTGAGACTTCATTGTATTGCAGATTTCCTTTACACGCTTGCTTGGTTGGCCAAAAAGGGCGTATGCATTTTTTCCTGAATATATTCAGGAGAAAACGCATACGCCCTTTTTTGCCAAGTGCATCACTCTCGACATTCTGCCTCTTTTCCTATGCTTTAAGTGCAATTCCAGTCTACCCCCTGAAATCGTTTTCCTGAAATTCTGCCCCACTTTCAAGTCCTCTTTGAAGACTTACTTCAATATATTTTTAGGCGATAGCTGTCATTCATAACTCTGCAGGTTTGTAAATTACAGAGCCCCTGAGCTCCTTTCTTCAACTCGCTTTCTTGTGAGCTGGCCGCAAAACCGCAGGATTGCTTCAGGCCCTAATCTGGTTCCGGAAGGGCACGCTGAGCCTTTGGTTAATCCCTCTTCCTGGTGGGAAATGAGCGTTCCATTTGCCCGTGCAGACACCTACAGCTAGTCTCTCATTGGTTCTCCCTATTCCTGTTCATCTTGCGCAGAAATTGCAAACTGTGCCAAACAGGAGGTTACAGGCACTGACTCTCCAAGTGGGGAGAGTGTTAGTAAAGCGTCTGGAAAGGTGAAACCAAGTACCAGGGCACGAAACCTGAGATGCATTTGAAAACGTTTCCCAATCACACGGTGGACCATACTCTGGGTTTCCCATGCATGTTTTAGCTGAAGGAAGAATCCCTTAAACCTGGAGAGTTGGGACCCATGGAATGGGTACCATGCAGTATGACTTCAAAGGGTCTGCGTTTGTTCACCGAACCTCACCAATGCTATCAGCCCGATGTGTCCAGCCTTATGTCTCAACTAGCTCTGGGTGTAGATGTGGTAAATCCAGGTTGCATCACAAGCCCTGAATGAATTATTTAATCCTTGCTCTCTATTTCACTGTCATTGTGTTTTGTTTTTGAAATTTATTTTGTTAATGGGATTTATCGGATTTTCACTGCTGCGTTTAGGCCGCTGTACACACGCTGGATTTCCTTATGGAGACATATAAATCCATGGGTCTTAAGATTCTTACTTGTCAGGTATATTACCAGGCGTTGAATATGGGGTGTTGAGTCCATTTCGTTGAGCAAGGTGTAGGTCTTGTCTCTTATATATTTGGCTTATGGAACGGTATCTGTGCTAATTTCAATCTCTGGTTTGACGCAGCACCCGAACTCACCTTTCCCCATAAGCAAGCATAAGTTGGTTTTCTAAATTTGAGACCGTGTTCTGTTTTGTAATTCGGTTCATGTGTAGCCAAGTTTACGTTCCGTGTATTAGTGATATCTTATGATGTTTCTATTTCTCTGTGACTTATTTCTCGTCGAATCATCGTACCTGAATGCACTCATTATGCCGCTACGGGCCTGATGACGTAGATCTCATTGCTGAGTGATATTCCATTGTACGTACGTATGACAACTTCTTTATCCATTTTTTGCTTTCTCGGATATTTAACTTGTACCGTAGAGGAGGTTCTTGTAAACAGAGCCGTCCCAAACTTTGGAGTGCCTGTGTATTTTTGATTTTAATTTCCCTAAGCTATAGGACCATATGTGGAAGTGCCATAGGCTGTGTTGCTTTGTTTCCTACGTGTTTCAGGAAACACCATACACTTTTCCAGAGTGGCTGTTGGCAATTTTCATCCCGCCCATCAGCATAACAAGGCTCCCTGTTCTCCATGACCTGTCCTGCCTTTCTGGATTTTACACTTTTTTCAGATGGCCCTTTTGACAGGGGGGCAGTGAGACTTCATTGTAGTGCAGATTTCCTTTACACGCTTGCTTGGTTGGCCAAAAAGGGCGTATGCGTTTTTTCCTTCAGGAAAAAAGGCATACGCCCTTTTTGGCCAAGTGCATCATTGTGGACATTCTGCCTCTTTTCCTATGCTTTAAGTGCAATTCCAGTCTACCCCCTGAAATCGTTTTCCTGAAATTCTGCCCCGCTTTCAAGTCCTCTTCGAAGACTTACTTCAATACATTTTTGGACGATAGCTGTCATTCATAACTCTGCAGGTTTGTGAATTACAGTGCCCCTGAGCTCCTTTCTTCAACTCGCTTTCTTGTGAGCTGGCTGCAAAACCGCAGGATTGCTTCAGGCCCTAATCTGGTTCCGGCAGGGCACGCTGAGCCTTTGGTTAATCCCTCTTCCTGGTGGGAAATGAGCGTTCCATTTGCCCGTGCAGACACCTACAGCTAGTCTCTCATTCGTTGTCCCTATTCCTGTTAATATTGCGCAGAAATTGCAAACTGTGCCAAACAGGAGGTTACAGGCACTGACTCTCCAAGTGGGGAGAGTGTTAGTAAAGCGTCTGGAACGGTGAACCCGAGTACCAGGGGTCGAAACCTGAGACGCATTTGAAAACGTTTCCCAATCACATGGTGGACATTACTCTGGGTTTCCCATGCATGTTTTAGCTGAAGGAAGAATCGCTTAAACCTGGAGAGTTGGGACCCATGGGATGGGTACCATGCAGTATGACTTCAAAGTGTCTGCGTTTGCTCACCGAACCTCACCAATGCTATCAGCCCGAAGTGTCCAGCCTTATGTCTCACCCAGCTCTGGGTGTAGATGTGGTAAATCCAGGTTGCATCACAAGCCCTGAATGAATTATTTAAGAATTGTTCTCTATTTCACTGTCATTGTGTTTTGTTTTTGAAATATATTTTGATAATGGAATTTATCGGATTTTCACTGCTGCGTTGAGGCCGCTGTACACACACTTGATATCCTTATGGAGACATATAAATCCATGGGTCTTAAGTTTCTTACTTGTCTGGTATATTCCCAGGCGTTGAATATGGGTGTTGAGGTCATTTCGTTGAGCAAGGAGTAGGTCATCTCTATTATATATTTGCCTTATGGAACGGAATCTGTGCTAATTTCAATCTCTGGTTTTATGCAGCACCCCAACTCACCTTTCCCCATAAGCAAGCATAAGTTGGTTTTCTAAATTTGAGACCCTGTTCTGTTTTGTAATTCAGTTCATGTGTAGCCAAGTTTACGTTCCGTGTATTAGTGATATCTTATGATGTTTCTTTTTCTGTGTGACTTATTTCTCGTAGAATCGTCGTACCTGAATCCACTCATTATGCCGCTACGGGCCTGATGACGTGGATCTCATTGCTGAGTGATATTCCATTGTATGTACGTACCACAACTTCTTTATCCATTTTTTGCTTTCTCGGATATTTAACTTGTACCGTAGACGAGGTTCTTGTAAACAGAGCCGTCCCAAACTTTGGGGTGGCAGTGTGGTTTTGAATTTAATTTCCCTAAGCTATAGGACCGTAAGTGGAAGTGCCATAGCCTGTGTTGCTTTGTTTCCTCCGTGTTTCAGGAAACACCATACAGTTCTCCAGAGTGGCTGTTGGCAATTTACATCCCGCCCATCAGCATAACAAGGCTCCCTGTTCTCCATGACCTGTCCTGCCTTTCTGGATTTTACACTTTTTTCAGGTGGCCCTTTTGACCGGGAGTAGTGAGACTTCATTGTAGTGCAGATTTCCTTTACACGCTTGCTTGGTTGGCCAAAAAGGGCGTATGCGTTTTTTCCTGAATATATTCAGGAAAAAACGCATATGCACTTTTTGGCCAAGTGCATCATTGTGGACATTCTGCCTCTTTTCCTATACTTTAAGTGCAATTCCAGTCTACCCCCTGAATTCGTTTTCCTGAAATTCTGCCCCGCTTTCAAGTCCTCTTCGAAAACTTACTTCAATACATTTTTGGACGATAGCTGTCATTCATAACTCTGCAGGTTTGTGAATTACAGTGCCCCTGAGCTCCTTTCTTCAACTCGCTTTCTTGTGAGCTGGCCGCAAAACCGCAGGATTGCCTCAGGCCCTAATCTTGTTCCGGAAGGGCACGCTGAGCCTTTGGTTAATTCCTCTTCCTGTTGGGAAATGAGCGTTCCATTTGCCCGTGCAGACACCTACAGCTAGTCTCTCATTGGCTCTCGCTATTCCTGTTCATCTTGTGCCGAAATTGCAAACTGTGCCAAACAGGAGGTTAAAGACACTGACTCTCCAAGTGGGGAGAGTGTTAGTAAAGCGTCTGGAACGGTGAACCCGAGTACCAGGGGTCGAAAACTGAGATGCATTTGAAAACGTTTCCCAATCACACGGTGGACCATACTCTGGGTTTCCCATGCATGTTTTAGCTGAAGGAGGAATCCCTTAAACCTGGAGAGTTGGGACCCATGGAATGGGTACCATGCAGTATGAGTTCAAAGGGTCTGCGTTTGCTCACCAAACCTCACCAATACTATCAGCTCGATGTGTCCAGCCTTATGTCTCAACCAGCTCTGGGTGTAGATGTGGTAAATCCAGGTTGCATCACAAGCCCTGAATGAATTATTTAAGAATTGCTCTCTATTTCACTGTCATTGTGTTTTGTTTGTGAAATTTATTTTGTTAATGGGATTTATCGGATTTTCACTGCTGCGTTTAGGCCGCTGTACACACGCTTGACTTCCTTATGGAGACATATAAATCCATGGGTCTTAAGTTTCTTACTTGTCAGGTATATTCCCAGGTGTTGAATATGGGGTGTTGAGTCCATTTCGTTGAGCAAGGAGTAGGTCTTGTCTATTATATATTTGGCTTATGGAACGGTATCTGTGCTAATTTCAATCTCTGGTTTGATGCAGCACCCCAACTCAACTTTCCCCATAAGCAAGCATAAGTTGGTTTTCTAAATTTGAGACCCTGTTCTGTTTTGTAATTCAGTTCATGTGTAGCCAAGTTTACGTTCCGTGTATTAGTGATATCTTATGATATTTCTTTTCCTGTGTGACTTATTTCTCGTAGAATCGTCGTACCTGAATGCACTCATTATGCCGCTACGGGCCTGATGACGTAGATCTCATTGCTGAGTGATATTCCATTGTACGTACGTACCACAACTTCTTTATCCATTTTTTGCTTTCTCGGATATTTAACTTGTACCGTAGATGAGGTTCTTGTAAACAGAGCCGTCCCAAACTTTGGGGTGGCTGTTTGTATTTGATTTTAATTTCCCTAAACTATAGGACCATAAGTGGAAGTGCCATAGGCTGTGTTGCTTTGTTTCCTACGTGTTTCAGGAAACACCATACACTTCTCCAGAGTGGCTGTTGGCAATTTAAATCCCGCCCATCAGCATAACAAGGCTCCCTGTTCTCCATGACCTGTCCTGCCTTTCTGGATTTTACACTTTTTTCAGATGGCCCTTTTGACCGGGGGGCAGAGAGACTTCATTGTAGTGCAGATTTCCTTTACACGCTTGCTTGGTTGGCCAAAAAGGGCGTATGCGTTTTTCCCTGAATATATTCAGGTAAAAACGCATACGCCCTTTTTGGCCAAGTGCATCATTGTGGACATTCTGCCTCTTTTCCTATGCTTTAAGTGCAATTCCAGTCTACCCCCTGAAATCGTTTTCCTGAAATTCTGCCCCGCTTTCAAGTCCTCTTCAAAGACTTACTTCAATATAATTTTGGACGATAGCTGTCATTCATAACTCTGCAAGTTTGTGAATTACAGTGCCCCTGAGCTCCTTTCTTCAACTCGCTTTCTTGTGAGCTGGCCGCAAAACCGCAGGATTGCTTCAGGCCCTAATCTGGTTCCGGCAGGGCACGCTGAGCCTTTGGTTAGTCCCTCTTCCTGGTGGGAAATGAGCGTTCCATTTACCCGTGCAGACACCTACATCTAGTCTCTCATTCGTTGTCCCTATTCCTGTTAATATTGCGCAGAAATTGCAAACTGTGCCAAACAGGAGGTTAAAGGCACTGACTCTCCAGGTAGGGAGAGTGTTAGTAAAGCGTCTGGAACGTTGAACCCGAGTACCAGGGGTCGAAACCTGAGACGCATTTGAAAACGTTTCCCAATCACATGGTGAACATTACTCTGGGTTTCCCATGCATGTTTTAGCTGAAGGAAGAATCGCTTAAACCTGGAGAGTTGGGACCCATGGGATGGGTACCATGCAGTATGACTTCAAAGGGTCTGCGTTTGCTCACCGAACCTCACCAATGCTATCAGCCCGAAGTGTCCAGCCTTATGTCTCACCCAGCTCTGGGTGTAGATGTGGTAAATCCAGGTTGCATCACAAGCCCTGAATGAATTATTTAAGAATTGTTTTCTATTTCACTGTCATTGTGTTTTGTTTTTGAAATATATTTTGATAATGGAATTTATCGGATTTTCACTGCTGCGTTGAGGCCGCTGTACACACGCTTGATATCCTAATGGAGACATATAAATCCATGGGTCTTAAGTTTCTTACTTGTCTGGTATATTCCCAGGCGTTGAATATGGGTGTTGAGGTCATTTCGTTGAGCAAGGAGTAGGTCATCTCTATTATATATTTGCCTTATGGAACGGAATCTGTGCTAATTTCAATCTCTGGTTTTATGCAGCACCCCAACTCACCTTTCCCCATAAGCAAGCATAAGTTGGTTTTCTAAATTTGAGACCCTGTTCTGTTTTGTAATTCAGTTCATGTGTAGCCAAGTTTACGTTCCGTGTATTAGTGATATCTTATGATGTTTCTTTTTCTGTGTGACTTATTTCTCGTAGAATCGTCGTACCTGAATCCACTCATTATGCCGCTACGGGCCTGATGACGTGGATCTCATTGCTGAGTGATATTCCATTGTATGTACGTACCACAACTTCTTTATCCATTTTTTGCTTTCTCGGATATTTAACTTGTACCGTAGAGGAGGTTCTTGTAAACAGAGCCGTCCCAAACTTTGGGGTGGCAGTGTGGTTTTGAATTTAATTTCCCTAAGCTATAGGACCGTAAGTGGAAGTGCCATAGGCTGTGTTGCTTTGTTTCCTCCGTGTTTCAGGAAACACCATACAGTTCTCCAGAGTGGCTGTTGGCAATTTACATCCCGCCCATCAGCATAACAAGGCTCCCTGTTCTCCATGACCTGTCCTGCCTTTCTCGATTTTACACTTTTTTCAGGTGGCCCTTTTGACCGGGGGTAGTGAGACTTCATTGTAGTGCAGATTTCCTTTACACGCTTGCTTGGTTGGCCAAAAAGGGCGTATGCGTTTTTTCCTGAATATATTCAGGAAAAAACGCATATGCACTTTTTGGCCAAGTGCATCATTGTGGACATTCTGCCTCTTTTCCTATGCTTTAAGTGCAATTCCAGTCTACCCCCTGAATTCGTTTTCCTGAAATTCTGCCCCGCTTTCAAGTCCTCTTCGAAAACTTACTTCAATACATTTTTGGACGATAGCTGTCATTCATAACTCTGCAGGTTTGTGAATTACAGTGCCCCTGAGCTCCTTTCTTCAACTCGCTTTCTTGTGAGCTGGCCGCAAAACAGCAGGATTGCCTCAGGCCCTAATCTTGTTCCGGAAGGGCACGCTGAGCCTTTGGTTAATTCCTCTTCCTGTTGGGAAATGAGCGTTCCATTTGCCCGTGCAGACACCTACAGCTAGTCTCTCATTGGCTCTCGCTATTCCTGTTCATCTTGTGCCGAAATTGCAAACTGTGCCAAACAGGAGGTTAAAGACACTGACTCTCCAAGTGGGGAGAGTGTTAGTAAAGCGTCTGGAACGGTGAACCCGAGTACCAGGGGTCGAAAACTGAGATGCATTTGAAAACGTTTCCCAATCACACGGTGGACCATACTCTGGGTTTCCCATGCATGTTTTAGCTGAAGGAGGAATCCCTTAAACCTGGAGAGTTGGGACCCATGGAATGGGTACCATGCAGTATGAGTTCAAAGGGTCTGCGTTTGCTCACCAAACCTCACCAATACTATCAGCTCGATGTGTCCAGCCTTATGTCTCAACCAGCTCTGGGTGTAGATGTGGTAAATCCAGGTTGCATCACAAGCCCTGAATGAATTATTTAAGAATTGCTCTCTATTTCACTGTCATTGTGTTTTGTTTTTGAAATTTATTTTGTTAATGGGATTTATCGGATTTTCACTGCTGCGTTTAGGCCCCTGTACACACGCTTGACTTCCTTATGGAGACATATAAATCCATGGGTCTTTAGATTCTTACTTGTCAGGTATATTTCCAGGCGTTGAATATGGGGTGTTGAGTCCATTTCGTTGAGCAAGGTGTAGGTCTTGTCTCTTATATATTTGGCTTATGGAACGGTATCTGTGCTAATTTCAATCTCTGGTTTGACGCAGCACCCGAACTCACCTTTCCCCATAAGCAAGCATAAGTTGGTTTTCTAAATTTGAGACCCTGTTCTGTTTTGTAATTCAGTTCATGTGTAGCCAAGTTTACGTTCCGTGTATTAGTGATATCTTATGATGTTTCTTTTTCTCTGTGACTTATTTCTCGTCGAATCATCGTACGTGAATGCACTCATTATGCCGCTACGGGCCTGATGACGTAGATCTCATTGCTGAGTGATATTCCATTGTACGTACGTACCACAACTTCTTTATCCATTTTTTGCTTTCTCGGATATTTAACTTGTACCGTAGAGGAGGTTCTTGTAAACAGAGCCGTCCCAAACTTTGGGGTGGCTGTGTGTTTTTGATTTTAATTTCCCTAAGCTATAGGACCCTAAGTGGATGTGCCATAGGCTGTGTTGCTTTGTTTCCTACGTGTTTCAGGAAACACCATACATTTCTCCAGAGTGGCTGTTGGCAATTTACATCCCGCCCATCAGCATAACAAGGCTCCCTGTTCTCCATGACCTGTCCTGCCTTTCTGGATTTTACACTTGTTTCAGATGGCCGTTTGGACCGGGGGGCAGTGAGACTTCATTGTAGTGCAGATTTCCTTTACACGCTTGCTTCGTTGGCCAAAAAGTGCGTATGAGTTTTTTCCTGAATATATTCAGGAAAAAACGCATACGCCCTTTTTGGCCAAGGGCATCATTGTGGACATTCTGCCTCTTTTCCTATGATTTAAGTGCAATTCCAGTCTACCCCCTGAAATCGTTTTCCTGAAATTCTGCCCCGCTTTCAAGTCCTCTTCGAAGACTTACTTCAATATATTTTTGGACGATAGCTGTCATTCATAACTCTGCATGTTTGTGAATTACAGTGCCCCTGAGCTCCTTTCTTCAACTCGCTTTCTTGTGAGCTGGCCGCAAAACCGCAGGATTGCTTCAGGCCCTAACCTGGTTCCCGCAGGGCACGCTGAGCTTTTGGTTAATCCCTCTCCCTGGTGGGAAATGAGCGTTCCATTTGCCCGTGCAGACACCTACAGCTAGTCTCTCATTGGTTCTCCCTATTCCTGTTCATCTTGCGCAGAAATTGCAAACTGTGCCAAACAGGAGGTTAAAGGCCCTGATTCTCCAAGTGGGGAGAGTGTTAGTAAAGCGTCTGGAACGGTGAACCCGAGTACCAGGGGACGAAACCTGAGATGCATTTGAAAACGTTTCCCAATCACACGGTGGAACATACTCTGGGTTTCCCATGCATGTTTTAGCTGAAGGAAGAATGCCTTAAACCTGGAGAGTTGGGACCCATGGAATGGCTACCATGCAGTATGACTTCAAAGGGTCTGCGTTTGTTCAACAAACCTCACCAATGCTATCAGCCCGATGTGTCCAGCCTTATGTCTCAACTAGCTCTGGGTGTAGATGTGGTAAATCCAGGTTGCATCACAAGCCCTGAATGAATTATTTAAGAATTGCTCTCTATTTCACTGTCATTGTGTTTTGTTTTTGAAATTTATTTTGTTAATGGGATTTATCGGATTTTCACTGCTGCGTTTAGGTCGCTGTACACACGCTTGACTTCCTTATGGAGACATATAAATCCATGGGTCTTAAGTTTCTTTCTTGTCAGGTATATTCCCAGGTGTTGAATATGGGGTGTTGAGTCCATTTCGTTGAGCAAGGAGTAGGTCTTGTCTATTATATATTTGGCTTATGGAACGGTATCTGTGCTAATTTCAATCTCTGGTTTTATGCAGCACCCCAACTCACCTTTCCCCATAAGCAAGCATAAGTTGGTTTTCTAAATTTGAGACCCTGTTCTGTTTTGTAATTCAGTTCATGTGTAGCCAAGTTTACGTTCCGTGTATTAGTGATATCTTATGATATTTCTTTTCCTGTGTGACTTATTTCTCGTACAATCGTCGTACCTGAATCCACTCAATATGCCGCTACGGGCCTGATGACGTAGATCTCATTGCTGAGTGATATTCCATTGTACGTACGTACCACAACTTCTTTATCCATTTTTTGATTTCTCGGATATTTAACTTGTACCGTAGACGAGGTTCTTGTAAACAGAGCCGTCCCAAACTTTGGGGTGGCTGTGTGTTTTTGATTTTAATTTCCCTAAGCTATAAGACCATAAGTGGAAGTGCCATAGGCTGTGTTGCTTTGTTTCCTACGTGTTTCAGGAAACACCATACACTTCTCCAGAGTGGCTGTTGGCCATTTACATCCCGCCCATCAGCATAACAGTGCTCCCTGTTCTCCATGACCTGTCCTGCCTTTCTGGATTTTACACTTGTTTCAGATGGCCGTTTGGACCGGGGTTAGTGAGACATCATTGTGGTGGAGATTTCCTTTACACGCTTGCTTGGTTGGCCAAAAAGGGCGTATGCGTTTTTTCCTGAATATATTCAGGAATAAACTCATACGCCCTTTTTGGCCAAGTGCACCACTGTCGACATTCTGCATCTTTTCCTATGTTTTAATTGCAATTCCAGTCTACCCCCTGAAATCGTTTTCCTGAAATTCTGCCCCGCTTTCAAGTCCTCTTCGAAGACTTACTTCAATAAATTTTTGGACGATAGCTGTCATTCATAACTCTGCATGTTTGTGAATTACAGTGCCCCTGAGCTCCTTTCTTCAACTCGCTTTCTTGTGCGCTGGCCGCAAAACCGCAGGAATGCTTCAGGCCCTAATCTGGTTCCGGCAGGGCACACTGAGTCTTTGGTTAATCCGTCTTCCTGGTGGGAAATGAGCGTTCCATTTGCCCGTGCAGACACCTACAGCTAGTCTCTCATTGGTTCTCCCTATTCCTGTCGATCTTGTGCAGAAATTGCAAACTGTGCCAAACAGGAGGTTAAAGGCAATTACTCTCCAAGTGGGGAGAGTGTTAGTAAAGCGTCTGGAATGGTGAACCCGAGTACCAGGGGACGAAAACTGAGACGCATTTAAAAACGTTTCCCGGTCACACGGTGGACCATACTCTGGGATTCCCATGCATGTTTTAGCTGAAGGAAGAATCCCTTAAACCTGGAGAGTTGGGACCCATGGAATGTGTACCATGCAGTATGACTTCAAAGGGTCTGCATTTGCTCACTGAACCTCACCAATGTTATCCGCCCGAAGTGTCCAGCCTTATGTCTCACCCAGCTCTAGGTGTAGATGTGGTAACTCCAGATTGCATCACAAGCCCTGAATGAATTATTTAAGAATTGCTCTCTATTTCACTGTCATTGTGTTTTGTTTTTGTAATTTATTTTGATAATGGGATTTATCGGATTTTCACGGCTGCATTTATGGCGCTGTACACATGCCTGATTCTCTTACGGAGACACATAAATCCATTGGTGTTAAGATTCTTAATTGGCAGGTGTATTCCTAGGCATTGAATATGGGGTGTTTAGTCCATTTCGTTGAGCAAGGAGTAGGTCTTGACTATTAAATATTTGGGTTATGGAAGGGTATCTGTTCTAATTTCAATCTCTGGTTTTATGCAGCACCCCAACTCACCATTCCCCTTAAGCAAGCATAAGTTGGTTTTCTAAATTTGAGACCCTGTTCTGTTTTGTAATTCAGTTCATGTGTAGCCAAGTTCACATTCGGTGTATTAGTGATATCTTAATGTTTCTTTTTCTGTGTGACTTATTTCACTTAGAATCATCGTATCTGAATCCACTCATTATGCCGCGACGGACCTGATGACATAGATTTCATTGCTGAGTGATATTCCATTGTACGTATGTACCACAAATTCTTTATCCATTTTTCGCATTCTGGGATATTTAACTTGTACCGTAGACGAGGTTCTTGTAAAAAGAGCCATCCATAACATTGGGGTGGCTGTGTGTTTTTGAATTTAATTTCCCTAAGCTATAGGACCCTAAGTGGAAGTGCCATAGGCTGTGTTGCTTTGTTTCCTACGTGTTTCAGGAAACACCATACACTTCTCCAGAGTGGCTGTTGGCAATGTACATCACGCCCATCAGCATAACAAGGCTCCCTGTTCTCCATGACCTGTCCTGCCTTTCTGGATTTTACACTTTTTTCAGATGGCCCGTTTGACCGGGGGGCAGTGAGACTTCATTGTAGTGCAGATTTCCTTTACACGCTTGCTTGGTTGGCCAAAAAGGGCGTATGCGTTTTTTCCTGAATATATTCAGGAAAAAACGCATACGCCCTTTTTGGCCAAGTGCATCATTGTCGACATTCTGCCTCTTTTCCTATGCTTTAAGTGCAATTCCAGTCTTCCCCCTGAAATCGTTTTCCTGAAATTCTGCCCCGCTTTCAAGTCCTCTTTGAAGACTTACTTCAATACATTTTTGGACGATAGCTGTCATTCATAACTCTGCAGGTTTGTGAATTACAGTGCCCCTGAGCTCCTTTTTCAACTCGCTTTCTTCTGAGCTGGCCGCAAAACCGCAGGATTGCTTCAGGCCCTAATCTGGTTCCGGCAGGGCACGCTGAGCCTTTGGTTAATCCCTCTTCCTGGTGGGAAATGAGCGTTCCATTTGCCCGTGCGGACACCTACAGCTAGTCTCTCATTGGTTCTCCCTATTCCTGTTCATCTTGCGCAAAAATTGCAAACTGTGCCAAACAGGAGGTTAAAGGCCCTGACTCTCCAAGTGGGGAGAGTGTTAGTAAAGCGTCTGGAACGGTGAACCCGAGTACCAGGGGACGAAACCTGAGATGCATTTGAAAACGTTTCCCAGTCACACGGTGGACCATACTCTGGGTTTCCCATGCATGTTTTAGCTGAAGGAAGAATCACTTAAACCTGGAGAGTTGCGACCCATGGAATGGGTACCATGCAGTATGACTTCAAAGGATCTGCGTTTGCTCACCGAACCTCACCTATGCTATCAGCCCGAAGTGTCCAGCCTTATGTCTCACCCAGCTCTGGGTGTAGATGTGGTAAATCCAGGTTGCATCACAAGCCCTGAATGAATTATTTAAGAATTGCTCTCTATTTCACTGTCATTGTGATTTGTTTGTGAAATTTATTTTGATAATGGGATTTATCGGATTTTCACTGCTGCGTTTAGGCCGCTGTACACACGCTTGATTTCCTTATGGAGACATATAAATCCATGGGTCTTAAGATTCTTACTTGTCAGGTATATTCCCAGGCGTTGAATATGGGGTGTTGAGTCCATTTCGTTGAGCAAGGAGTAGGTCTTGTCTATTATATATTTGGCTTATGGAATGGTATCTGTGCTAATTTCAATCTCTGGTTTGATGCAGCACCCCAACTCACCTTTCCCCATAAGCAAGCATAAGTTGGTTTTCTAAATTTGAGACCCTGTTCTGTTTTGTAATTCAGTTCATGTGTAGACAAGTTTACGTTCCGTGTATTAGTGATATCTTATGATGTTTCTATTTTTGTGTGACTTATTTCTAGTAGAATCGTCGTACCTGAATCCACTCATTATGCCGCTACGGACCTGATGACGTAGATCTCATTGCTGAGTGATATTCCATTGTACATACGTACCACAACTTCTTTATCCATTTTTTGCTTTCTCGCATATTTAACTTGTACCGTAGACGAGGTTCTTGTAAACAGAGCCGTCCCAAACTTTGGGGTGGCTGTGTGTTTTTGATTTTAATTTCCCTAAACTATATAGGACCCTAAGTGGAAGTGCCATAGGCTGTGTTGCTTTGTTTCCTACGTGTTTCAGGAAACACCATACACTTCTCCAGAGTGGCTGTTGGCCATTTACATCCCGCCCATCAGCATAACAGTGCTCCCTGTTCTCCATGACCTGTCCTGCCTTTCTGGATTTTACACTTGTTTCAGATGGCCGTTTGGACCGGGGGGCCGTGAGACTTCATTGTAGTGCAGATTTCCTTTACACGCTTGCTTGGTTGGCCAAAAAGGGCGTATGCGTTTTTTCCTGAATATATTCAGGAAAAAACGCATACGCCCTTTTTGGCCAAGTGCATCATTGTCAACATTCTGCCTCTTTTCCTATGCTTTAAGCGCAATTGCAGTCTACCCCCTGAAATCGTTTTCCTGCAATTCTGCCCCGCTTTCAAGTCCTCTTCGAAGACTTACTTCAATAAATTTTTGGACGATAGCTGTCATTCATAACTCTGCAGGTTTGTGAATTACAGTGCCCCTGAGCTCCTTTCTTCAACTCGCTTTCTTGTGAGCTGGCCGCAAAACCGCAGGATTGCTTCAGGCCCTAATCTGGTTCCCGCAGGGCACGCTGAGACTTTGGTTAATTCATCTTCCTGGTGGGAAATGAGCGTTCCGTTTGCCCGTGCAGACACCTACAGCTAGTCTCTCATTGGTTCTCCCTATTCCTGTTCACCTTGAGCAGAAATTGCAAAATGTGCCGAAGAGGAGGTTAAAGGCACTGACTCTCAAAGTGGGGAGAGTGTTAGTAAAACGTCTGGAATGGTGAACCGGAATACCAGGGGACGAAACCTGAGATGCATTTGAAAACGTTTCCCAATCACACGGTGGACCATACTCTGGGTTTCCCATGCATGTTTTAGCTGAAGGAAGAATCCCTTAAACCTGGAGAGTTGGGACCCATGGAATGGCTACAATGCAGTATGACTTGAAAGGGTCTGCGTTTGCTCACCGAACCTCACCAATGTTATCAGCCCGATGTGTCCAGCCTTATGTCTCAACTAGCTCTGGGTGTAGATGTGGTAAATCCAGGTTGCATCACAAGCCCTGAATGAATTATTTAAGAATTGCTCTCTATTTCACTGTCATTGTGTTTTGTTTTTGAAATTTATTTTGTTAATGGGATTTATCGGATTTTGTCTGCTGCGTTTAGGCCGCTGTACACACGCTTGACTTCCTTATGGAGACATATAAATCCATGGGTCTTAAGTTTCTTACTTGTCAGGTATATTCCCAGGTGTTCAATATGGGGTGTTGAGTCCATTTCGTTGAGCAAGGAGTAGGTCTTGTCTATTATATATTTGGCTTATGGAACGGTATCTGTGCTAATTTCAATCTCTGGTTTTATGCAGCACCCCAACTCACCTTTCCCCATAAGCAAGCATAAGTTGGTTTTCTAAATTTGAGACCCTGTTCTGTTTTGTAATTCAGTTCATGTGTAGCCAAGTTTACGTTCCATGTATTAGTGATATCTTATGATATTTCTCTTCCTGTGTGAATTATTTCTCGTAGAATCGTCGTACCTGAATCCACTCAATATGCCGCTACGGGCCTGATGACGTAGATCTCATTGCTGAGTGATATTCCATTGTACGTACGTACCACAACTTCTTTATCCATTTTTTGATTTCTCGGATATTTAACTTGTACGGTAGACGAGGTTCTTGTAAACAGAGCCGTCCCAAACTTTGGGGTGGCTGTGTGTTTTTGATTTTAATTTCCCTAAGCTATAAGACCATAAGTGGAAGTGCCATAGGCTGTGTTGCTTTGTTTCCTACGTGTTTCAGGAAACACCATACACTTCTCCAGAGTGGCTGTTGGCCATTTACATCACGCCCATCAGCATAACAGTGCTCCCTGTTCTCCATGACCTGTCCTGCCTTTCTGGATTTTACACTTGTTTCAGATGGCCGTTTGTACCGGGGTTAGTGAGACATCATTGTGGTGGAGATTTCCTTTACACGCTTGCTTGGTTGGACAAAAAGGGCGTATGCGTTTTTTCCTGAATATATTCAGGAATAAACTCATACGCACTTTTTGGCCAAGTGCACCACTGTCGACATTCTGCCTCTTTTCCTATGCTTTAAGTGCAATTCCAGTCTACCCACTGAAATCGTTTTCCTGAAATTCTGCCCCACTTTCAAGTCCTCTTCGAAGACTTACTTCAATACATTTTTGGACGATAGCTGTCATTCATAACTCTGCAGGTTTGTGAATTACAGTGCCCCTGAGCTCCTTTCTTCAACTCGCTTTCTTGTGCGCTGGCCGCAAAACCGCAGGAATGCTTCAGGCCTTAATCTGGTTCCGGCAGGGCACGCTGAGCCTTTGGTTAATCCGTCTTCCTAGTGGGAAATGAGCATTCCATTTGCCCGTGCAGACACCTACAGCTAGTCTCTCTTTGGTTCTCCCTATTCCTGTCGATCTTGCGCAGAAATTGCAAACTGTGCCAAACAGGAGGTTAAAGGCAATTACTCTCCAAGTGGGGAGAGTGTTAGTAAAGCGTCTGGAACGGTGAACCCGAGTACCAGGGGACGAAACCTGAGATGCATTTGAAAACGTTTCCCAATCACACGGTGGACCATACTCTGTGTTTCCCATGCATGTTTTAGCTGAAGGAAGAATCCCTTAAACCTGGAGAGTTGAGACCCATGGAATGGCTACCATGCAGTATGACTTCAAAGGGTCTGCGTTTGCTCACTGAACCTCACCAATGCTATCAGCCCGAAGTGTCCAGCCTTATGTCTCACCCAGCTCTGGGTGTAGATGTGGTAAATCCAGGTTGCATCCCAAGCCCTGAATGAATTATTTAAGAATTGCTCTCTATTTCACTGTCATTGTGTTTTGTTTGTGAAATTTATTTTGATAATGGGATTTTTACTGCTGCGTTTAGGCCGCTGTACACACGCTTGATTTCCTTATGGAGACATATAAATCCATGGGCCTTAAGATCCTTACTTGTCAGGTATATTCCCAGGAGTTGAATATGGGGTGTTGAGTCCATTTCGTTGAGCAAGGAGTAGGTCTTGTCTATTATATATTTGGCTTATGGAACGGTATCTGTGCTAATTTCAATCTCTGGTTTGATGCAGCACCCCAACTCACCTGTCCCCATAAGCAAGCATAAGTTGGTTTTCTAAATTTGAGACCCTGTTCTGTTTTGTAATTCAGTTCATTTGTAGCCAAGTTTACATTCCGTGTAGTAGTGATATCTTATGATGTTTCTTTTTCTGTGTGACTTATGTCTCGTAGTATCGTCATACCTGAATCCGCTCATTATGCCGCTACGGGGCTGATGACGTAGATCTCATTGCTGAGTGATATTCCATTGTACGTACATACCACAACTTCTTTATCCATTTTTTGCTTTCTCGGATATTTAACTTGTACCGTAGACGAGGTTCTTGTAAACAGAGCCGTCCCAAACTTTGGGGTGGCTGTGTGTTTTTCATTTTAATTTCCCTAAGCTATAGGTCCCTAAGTGGAAGTGCCATAGGCTGTGTTGCATTGTTTCCTACGTGTTTCAGGAAACACCATACACTTCTCCAGAGTGGCTGTTGGCAATTTACATCCCGCCCATCAGCATAACAGTGCTCCCTCTTCTCCATGACCTGTCCTGGCTTTCTGGATTTTACACTTTATTCAGATGGCCCTTTGGACCGGAGGGCAGTGAGACTTCATTGTAGTGCAGATTTCCTTTACACGCTTGCTTGGTTGGCCAAAAAGGGCGTATACGTTTTTTCCTGAATATATTCAGGAAAAAACGCATACGCCCTTTTTGACCAAGTGCATCATTGTCGACATTCTGCCTCTTTTCCTATGCTTTAAGTGCAATTCCAGTCTCCCCCCTGAAATCGTTTTCCTGAAATTCTGCCCCACTTTCAAGTCCTCTTCGAAGACTTACTTCAATACATTTTTGGACGATAGCTGTCTTTCATAACTCTGCAGGTTTGTGAATTACAGTGCCCCTGAGCTCCTTTCTTCACCTCGCTTTCCTGTGAGCTGGCCGCAAACCCACATGATTGCTTCAGGCACTAATCTGGTTCCGGCACGTCATGCTGAGCCTTTGGTTAATTCCTCTTCCTGGTGGGAAATGAGCATTAAATTTGCACGTGCAGACACGTACAGCTAGTCTCTGATTGGTTCTCCCTATTCCTGTTCACCTTCCGCAGAATTTCCAAACTGTGCCAAACAGGAGGTTAAAGGCACTGACTCTCCAAGTGGAGAGAGTGTTAGTAAAGGGTTTGGAATGGTGAACTCGTGTAAAAGGGGACGAAAACTGAGATGCATTTGAAAACGCTTCCCAGTCACACGGTGTACCATACTTTGTGTTTCCCATGCATGTTTTAGCTGAAGGAAGAGTCTCTTAAACCTGGAGAGTTGGGACCCATGGAATGGGTACCATGCAGTATGACTTGAAAGGGTCTGCATTTGCTCATCGTACCTCACCAGTGCTATCCGCCCGAAGTGTCCAACCTTATGTCTCACTCAGCTCTTGGTGCAGATGTGGTTAATCCAGGTTGCATCACAAGCTCTGAATGAATTATTTAAGAATAGCTCTCTATTTCACTGTCATTGTGTTTTGTTTTTGTAATTCATTTTGATAATTGGATTTATCGGATTTTCTCTGCTGCGTTCATAAATCTATACACACGCTTGATTCTCTTACAGAGACATATAAATCCATGGGTTTGAAGATTCTTACTAGTCAGGTGTATTCCTAGGCGTTGAATATGGGGTGTTTAGTCCATTTCGTTGAGCAACTGGTAGGTCTTGACTATTACATATTTGGCTTATGGAAAGGTATCTGTGCTAATTTCTATCTCTGGTTTTATGCAGCACCCCAACTCTCCTTTATCCTTAAGCAAGCATATGTTGGTTTTCTAAATTTGAGACCCCGTTCTGTTTTGTAATTCAGTTCATTTGTAGCCACGTTTACATTCCATGTATTAGTAATATCGTGTGTCTTTTTCTTTTTGAATTATGTGACTTCAAATGATCATACGTAACTCCTCTGTGGTTGTTACAACTGGCCATATTTCATTGATTTCCAGGCTGAGTAATATTCCACTCTACATAAGTGCCACATCTCTATCCATTTTTTCCCTCCAGAGACTTATAAATTATATCCTAGTCAAGGATCTTTTAAACATAGAGGCGGTAAATATTGGGGTGCCTGTGTCCTCTCGATTTTTGTTTTTCCCAAGATATACGTCCATGAGTGCAAGTGCCCTGTGCTCTGTAGCTCATTTTTTAGATGCTTTAGTAAACACAATACACTTCTCCAGAGTGACCGTTGGCAATATACATTTCCAGTATAAGCCTCAGAGGGCTCCCTTTTCTCCTTGCCCTGTCCTGCATTTCTGGTGTTTACACTTTATGAGGAAGGCTCTTCTGACTGATGCGAAGTGATATGTTTTGTAGTATTGATTTCCAGTGCCCACCTGTTTGGTTGGCTAAAAAAGTGTATGCCCTTTTCTTGAATACATACAGAAAAAGACGCATACACCCTTTTTGACCAATTGCAATGTTGGCAATGTTCAGCCCCTTTTCTTGTGCTTAATGGCAAGCCCTTTCTACCTCTTCCAATCCCTTTCCTGCCATTCTCCGTTGCTTACAAGTCCTTTCCTCTGACTTTCCTCAAGACATTTTTCAGTGATAGATATTTTCAACTCTGCAGTTTCGTGAATTTTAGTGTCCCTGAGTTCCATTTTTCAACTTGTGTTTATGGGAACTGGCCACAAAGCAGCGGAATTTCCTCAAGCCCTATTCTGTTTCCATGGGCAACCCTAGCCTTTGGTCAATTCGTCTTCCTGATTGGAAATAAGAGTGACATGTGCCTGTCCGAACACCTAGGACTTGTCTCTCATTGTTCCTCCTCCTTCTGCTTCATCCTCTGGACAAATTCCAAACTGTCTGCAACAGGATGTTGACAGTGCTGACATCTCCAAGTGGGGAGGCTGTTCGTAAAGACGCTGGAGGGGTGAACCCGAGCACCAGGAGATGAGGAGATGAGATGCCTTTTCCAAACTCTTCCCGATCAGACGGTATACCATCCTCTGGGTGTGACAGGCATGTTTTAGCTGTAGGAAGTGTCCCATTCATGTGAGGAGAACACCAGGGCTTTTACAAAATCAGTGTCTCTCCACAACCCAAACTGGGGAATTTTTTAAGCTACGGCTACACATATGTTCATTAAGGGCCTTGGGAAGTAGGCAGAGTCCAAACTTTAGATGATTGAAGTCTTCAGGGTCAGAAGCACTCACCACCGGCTTCCCTTAGGTTCCATTTTAACTGTCATTAATAGATGATGTCAATAAAAATATCTATTCTTTTTCAGATTATTTCCCCTTATAGGTTATTGTAAAATATTGAGTGTAGTTCCCGGGGCTATACAGTAGTTCCTTGTTGATGATCGATTTTATACATAGCAGTGTGTATGTGTTAATCCCAAACTGTTAATTTATCCCTCCTCCCACCTTTCCCCTTTGGTAATAATAAATTATAAGATTTTATACTTCTCAGAATTGGGGGAACTGAAAGAGAGGTATCATTTTCAATGGAAAAGCATTTAAAACAAGATTGAAGCTTTAACCAAGATTTTTAGATGTACATCCTTGGAAAGAAATCACTTCGTTTCTCTAATATTGACCTGACAAATAAGACAAACCTTTTCACTGAACTTGCTTATAATAAAGTGATGGAAATATCAAATGGGAGTGTTAGAAACATCTTATTTTACCCGAGCCTTATACACTGTTCTATGTTAATTACAGTTTGGCTCAAACATCTGTTCATTGAAGTTACAATGTTCTCAATTTCTGTTACTGATCCTCCAGAGTGGACCCCAACAAGTGTCCCCCTGCCCAGTGTCATTGGAGCCAACAGATTGAGACTGAGTTTGGTTCAGAAGCAAAGGAAACTTTATATTTTGATCAGAGAATGGAGAGGTGAGAGCATGTGCTACCCCGTGGGCTGTGGGCTGGGCTGCTGTGTAGAGATCCTGTCAGAGTCAGTGGGAGGGAGGGGGCGGAGCTCTCGAGGGCCCGGTTGGCTGCAGCTCAGGCTCTATATCGCGGAGTGTGCACTGTGTCCCAGGAGCTGAGGTGTCGACCCAGCCATTCCGCACTAGGAAATCTGGTCTGAAGTGCCGGCTGTTGAACCTCTGTATGCGGGACCCTAGGAGCACGTGAAATTAGACAAAGCACAAAGGATAAAAAAGGTTAGACTTTATTTTATTGCCCAGATTCTATTTTTATCTCCCAGGGATTTTTAAGGGGCTTTGCCTGGGAAAAAGCCCTCTTCTGCCTTTTTTCCCCTTCCTCATTCTTAGAGTGCTGAGGGTGCAGACCCTTCTTCTGTAGCTGTTGAGTGCTGAGTTAGGAGCCCTCATACCCGTGGGCGAGGGTCAGAACTTCTCCCCAGCAGCCTCCAGGTGACGTTGATTGTCCCCAGGCCTCCTGCCTCCCCGCTCGTCCACCTGAGCACCAGTATTGGAAGCGTTATAGATTCTAATGACCTTTAAGGGTCCAGGAAGGAGATGTGCAGTGACGCTGTGAGGTCCAGTTTCACCCCGCCCTGCATTTGTTCGGCCACCTTAGGCTGACCCTTTCTGCCAGCCTAGATGCTCTGACCAGTAGTCTGCACTTTCTTCAATTAGGCCCCTGAATTAACGTAAAAAGAGCACCAGGTGTCAGGACCCTGCCTGCTCAACTCCCAGACAGTCCAGGGTCAGTGGTGATGAAGGACCATGATGGCCACTGAGTCAACAGCCTTTTGAAGTAAACAGGAGTCCAGCCGGTCTTATTGGCCACCATCATCACAGTGTCTGTAGGCTCTTCTATGGTGACAGCGTGATATACGCTTCCCCCGCCAAGATTATTAGGTCCGCTCTGGGTGCGGTAAGTCCTGCAAGCAGTAGTCTACTCTTTTGGGACACACTCTTGTTGTTTTATGAGAGAAACTCCAGGTCAAGTGATGGTCACATGAGTCGTCATGGTGCCCCTTTACCCCGGTTATCTCTCTGGAGGTTGGAGTTGGAGGGCCTCCTCACTCGAGGTCAGTGTGCCCACGGAGCAAACCCTGCAACTTCAGGGCATGGTTGGGGCTTAGGATCACCACGTGGGGTCCTTTTCCCTTAGGAGGTAGGTGGCCTTTTGTGCTGCTGATTTCCAGGTTTTCAGATACCGCCAGTATCTTGGCCAGATGTGGCGGTTGGCCAAGCCCATTGGTGACCGTAGTTTATCATACCGGGATGGCATTCTTGCATTGTTCCATTTCAAGTGGTCCCAGTTTTTGCACTAATACTCCAATAGCGATTCACCATTTACCAGGAATGTAAAGGTCAAAGGGTTTAGCTAAATTAGGGAGTTCCAGGGCAAGGGTCTAAATTGACTGCTCTTTCCATTCTTGAAAGGCCACTTCTGGATTCTATTCAAAAGG
Organism: Delphinapterus leucas; assembly: GCF_059928025.1. Taxonomy (NCBI): domain Eukaryota; kingdom Metazoa; phylum Chordata; class Mammalia; order Artiodactyla; family Monodontidae; genus Delphinapterus; species Delphinapterus leucas. The sequence goes on from NW_028322232.1 coordinate 20,163,495, forward strand.
ATCATCATCTTTTCCTTTCAGTGTTTCATATAGAGGCCCAGCTAGTAGACTGTAGTTAGGGATCCAGAAGCACCAACCCTGGCCTCCCCAGGAACCCCTAAGCTGTCTTCTAGTTTTAGAAATGGGTAAGGCTGTAAATTGTTTCTTCCCTTTCCTGAGATGGGCTTCTCCGACCTTCTGTGAGAATGAAGCCCAGGCAGGTCACCGTAGTCTGTGATATTTGAGCTTTTTCTTGGACAACTTCTATCCTTTATTGGCTTGGTAGTTCAGAGGTCTCCTTAGTAGGGCTGGCGATCAGAATGTCGTCTGCATATTGAAGGAGTGTTTCCTTTTCCAGAGGTAGAACTTTTAGGTCTTTAACTGAGCTTTCCCCAAAGATGGTGTGGGAATTTTTGAACCCTTGGGGCAACACGGCCCAGAAGTATTGTTTTAGTTGTATGTTGAGTCCTGCCACTCACAAGCCAAAATTTCTTGTGACTCTGGGACTAATAGAATACAAAAGAAGGCATCATTGAAGACTAATACAGAATACCATGTCCCGGTGGTTGGTAGAATGACCAGCAGGGTGTAGGATTTAGGAACTACTGGAGGTCTATCCTCGGTGGCTTCACTGACTGTCCTGACATCCTTTACCAGGACTCCAGCAGCCCATGGGGCTCTCGAGGTCAGGCCAATCCCAGGATATGGAGCTCACCTGGGCAGGTACCCCACCCCCACCGCAGCCCACGGTGCTCTCCTGTTCAGGCCCCTCCCAGGATATGGGGTTCCCTGGGCAGGTTCCCCTGCAGCCCATGGGGCTCTCATGGTCAGGCCCCTCCCAGGATACAGAGCTACCCTTGCAGTTACCCTGGCAGGGCTGGGCACACAGGTACCATGCACATCGCCCTCATTGCAGAGCACTTCCAGCTCACCTGTCAATCAGATCTGACACAGAGCACCTCAGAGCAGGACTTGAACTAAGAAACAGCAGCTCCAACAGGTCTGTGACCCTGGGCATCACTCTGTGTGGCCTCCCTCCACCTGGTCTTCCAGAGACTTCCACTGCACCCGGGGCACCAGGCCTCTGTCTCCACCCACCACCCACCCCTCCTCTCCCTGACTCCTGGGTTCCTCTCATTAGGAGAGGGTTTTCTTGAAGTTGTCTCCCACTCATGGGCCAGATAATATAATTAGAAAACAAGCCAGAGCTGCAACCCCTTGTCTATCCTGACTCTCAGGAGCCCACACCTGTTCCTTGGACCTGGCCGATTCAGCAAGTTCCAGTTTCTGCAACTGTGAGCGCCTGAGGGGTGATTATTGGCTGGCCTGGGAAGCCTGACCGTGCCGGCCAGCCCTCCCCAGGTGTGCCTGTTTGAGATCAATATAAACACCACTCCAGGCAGCAAGAGCCCCTGCAGCTGTGCCTGACGCCATTTTCTCTGCCCTGTCAGCAGTCTCGGGGCTGGACTGGTGGGAGGGAGTGAGAGGCCACGGCTTTGTGGGTGGCCCAGTGTGAGTGGGGCTCTGCTGGACTTTCTGCAGCAGTTACCAAGATGCCACCTGCTAAAGAAGAGGATGTGTCACCCATACCTGCCTCTGGAATTTCTCCCTGGGCAGAGGTGAGTGAGGAAGAAAGCAGTGGGGGCCCGGACAGCAGGGATATCTCAGGCAGGGAAATGGAAAGCTTCCAGAAGAGTACCCAGGGCCAGGACCATCCTGGCTGGCCTGCAGGCACCAAATCGGCTGGCATGCTGTCGCTCATGTGGCTCCATGGCCCTTCCTCTAGGCTTTCAAGTCCTTGTACATATTCAGGTGTTTTACCTGGGAAGGGTGGGAACATTTCAGCAGCAGCTGGCCTGGGGCTCGGCCCACATTTACTCACAGATGCCTTGGCACGGTCCCCCAGCTTTGCAATGAGGACGCTTGTTGCGTGGGGCCTGCTGGCTGAATGGGAGATGATTCCCCACCACTGGCCAACTACAGAATTGTTTACAACTGGAGCAAGTGCCCTGATACGGTTTTCCTCTGTGTAACTGGTGGGTTCTGTTTTTTTTTTCTTTTTTTCATTTTTGGTTCAAGGTAGATTTTATTCCTCTTTTTTGTATTTACAGATATAAGCATGGAAATAATTTATTCGTATAAATACATGTATGTGAAGGGAAGAATATTTTTTCTGTTTTACTTTTTGTAATTTTGAATTTTATTTTATTTTTTTATACAGCAGGTTCTTTTTGGTTATCTATTTTATACATATAAATGTATACATGCCAATCCCAATCTCTCAATCCTCCCACCACCAGCCCCCAACAGCTTTCCCCCCTTGGTGTCCATACGTTTGTTGTCTACATCTGTTGCTCTATTTCTGCCTTGCAAAACGGTTCATCTGTATAATTTTTCTAGGTTCCACATATATGCATTAATAGACAAGATTTGTTTTTCTCTTTCTGACTTACTTCACTCTGTATGACAGTCTCTAGATCCATCAACGTCTCTACAAATGACCCAATTTCATTCCTTTTTATGGCTTAGTAATATTCCATTTTATATTTGTACCACATCTTTATGCATTCGTCTGTCTGTGGGCATTTAGGTTGCTTCCATTACCTGGATATTGTAAATAGTGATGCAATGAACATTGCGGTGAATGTCTCTTTTTGATTTATGGTTTTGTCTGGGTATATGCCCAGTAGTGGGATTGCTGTATCATATGGTAATTCTATTCTTAGTTTTATAAGAAACTCCATAATGTTCACAGTGACTGTATCAATTTACATTCCCAACAATAGTGGAAGAGGGTTCCTTATCTCCACACCCTTTCCAGCATTTGTTGTTTGTAGATTTTCTGATGATGCCCATTCTAACAGGTGTGAGGTGATACACCATGGATGAGTCTATTTCGTTGAGCAAAGAGTAGGTCTTGTCTATTACATATTTGGCTTATGGAATGGTATGTGTGCTAATTTCAATCTCTGGTTTTATACAGCACCCCAACTCAACTTTCCCCTTAAGCAAGCATAAGTTTTTATCTAAATGTGAGACTGTTCGGTTTTGTAATTCAGTTTATGTGTAGCCAAGTTTACACTCCCTCTATTAGTGATATCTTATGATAATTATCTTTCTCTGTGTGACCTATTTCTCTTAGAATCATCATACTTAAATCCACTCAATTTGCTGCTACAGGCCTGATGACATTGATTTCATTGCTGAGTGATATTCCGTTGTACGTAAGTAGCACAACTCCTTTATCCATTTTTTTCTTTCTGGGATATTTAATTTGTACTGGACTCGAGGTTCTTGTAAACACAGCAGCCCTAAATTTTGTGTTGGCTGTGTCTTGTTGATTTTAATTTTCCTAAGCTATAGGGCCAAAAGTGGAAGTGCCCTAGTCTCTGTAGCTTTGTTTTTCAGATGTTTCAGGATACACCATAAACATCTCCAGAGTGTCTGTTGGCAATTTACATCCCGCCCATCAGCATAACAAGGCTCCCTGTTCTCCATGGCCTGTCCTGTGTTTCTGGTTTTTACACTTTTTTCAGATGGCCCTTTTGACGAATGGGAAATGAGACTTCATTGTAGTAGGGATTTCCATTGCTCGAGTGCTTGGTTGGCCAAAAAGGGCATATGCGTTTTTTCCTGAATATATTCAGGAAAAAATGTATACGCACTGTTCGTCCAAGTGCATCACTGTCAAAGATCTGCCACTTTTCACATGTTTTAAATGCAATTCCAATCTACCTCCTGAAATATGATTCCTCAATTTTGCCTCGTTTTCAAGTCCTCTTTGCAGACTTACTTCAATATATTTTTGCCAATAGCTGTCATTTATAACTCTGCAGGTTTGTGAATTACAGTGCCCGTGATTTCCTTTCTTAACTCGCTTCCTTGAAAGCTGGCCACAAAACCGCAGGTTTGCTTCAGGCCGTAATCAGGGTGTGGCACGGCACTCTGAGCCTTTGGTTAATTCCTCTTCCTGGTGGGAAATTAGAGTTAAATGTGCCCCTCCAGACACCTGCCTCACTCCCAGCCCCTTGGTGATGTGTGTCCTCTGGTTTGAGGCCACATGTGATGGGTTCCTCATCTTTTGATGATGTGGCCCCACTGGTGTGAGGACACTCCTGCCTGCTTCCCATCCCCTTGGTGATGTGGTCCCTCCGGCGAGAGTCTGATCCTGGTTGGGTTCCTCACACTTCTGTGAGGTGGGCCCTCTTCTCTGAGGTCACTCCTGCCTGGCTAGCACACCCCGCCTTGGCGACGTCAGACCTCTGGTGGCAGTTGGAGCCTGCTGGGAGCCTCCTCCCCTCGGTGATGAGGCCCTCTGGCATCAGGCCCTAACTGCTGGGTTCCCACATTTTCTGATACGTCCTAAGTGGTGCGAGGGCACTCCTGCCAGGTTCCCATCCCCATGGGCATGTGGGCCTTCTGCTCTAAGGTCCCAACACCTGTGTTGTTCACCGTTTCATGATGTTGGCTCTCTGGTGTTAGTTCACTCAGGCCTAGATCCCATAGACTCTGTGCTCTGAGCCGCCTGCTGGGAGGTTCCTACTGCTGAATTCCTTACCTTTTCTATTCTTTGGGTTCTGTGTTTTCATGCTCCTCCTTCCTGACTCACTCCCAGCCCCTTTGTGATGTAGGTCCTCTGGTTTGAGGCCACATGTGCCGGTTTCCTCACCTTTATTGATGTGGCCCCACTGGTGTGAGGACACTCCTGCCTGGTTCCCATCCACTTGGTGATGGGGGCCCTCTGGTGAGAGGCTGATCCTGGCTGGATTCCTCACCCTTCTGTGAGGTAGACCCTCTGCTGTGAGGTCACTCCTGCCTGGCTGGCACACGTCACCTTGGCGATGTGGGCCCTCAGTTGGGAGTTGGTGCCTGCTGGGAGTCTCCTCCCCTCGGTAATGAGGGCCCTCTGGCGTCAGGCCCTAACTCATGGGCTCCCAAAATTTTCTGATGTGCGCCCTGTCGTGCGAGTACACTCCTGCCAGGGTCCCATCCCCATGGGGATGTTGGCTTTCTGCTCTGAGGTCCCAACGGCTGGGTTGCTCACAGTGTCAGAATGTGGGCCCTCTGCTGTGAGTTCACTCCGGCATGGATCCCATAGCCTCGGTGCTCTGGGCCACCGGCTTGGAGCTTCCAACGGCGGGGTTCCTCACCTTTTTATTCTATGGGCCCTCTGTTGTGAGTCTCCTCCTGCATGCCTCACTCCCAGCCCTTTCGTGATGTGTGTCCCCTTATTTGAGGCCACATGTGCTGTGTTCCTCACCTTTGGCTGATGTGGCCCCACTGGTGTGAGGACACTCCTGCCTGGTTTCCATCCCCTTGGTGATGTGGGCCCTCTGGTTAGAGTCTGATCCTGGTTGGGTTCCTCACACTTCTGTGAGGTGGGCCCTCTGCTGTGAGGTAACTCCTGCCTGGCTTGCTCCCATTGCCTTGGTGACGTCGGCCCTCTGGTGGCATTTGGAGCCTGCTGGTAGCCTCCTCTCCTCGGTGATGAGGGCCCTCTGGCGTCAGGCCCTAACTGCTGGGTTCCCACATTTTCTGATACGTGTTAAGTTGTGCGAGGACACTCCTGCGAGGTTCCTATCCCCATGGGGATGTGGGTCTTCTGCTCTGAGGTTCCACCGGCTGGGTTGCTCACAGTTTCATGATGTGGGCCCTCTGCTGTGAGTTCACTGTGGCCTGGATCCCATAGACTCTGTGCTCTGGGCCACCTGCTGGGAGGTTCAAACTGCTGGATTCCTCACATTTTTTATTCTGTGGGCCCTGTGTTGTTAGGCTACTCCTGCTTGCCTCACTCGGAGCATCTTGGAAATGTGGGTCCTCTGGTTTAGGACACATGTGCTGGGTTCCTCACCTTTCTATAATATGGCCACACTGGTGTGAGGACACTGCTGCCTTTTTCCGATCCCCTTGGTGATGTGGGCTCTCTGGTGAGAGTCTTATCCTGGCTGGTTTCCTCACCCTTCTGTGAGGTAGACCCTCTGCTGTGAGGTCACTCCTGCCTGGCTGGCACACATCACCTTGGCGACGTGGGCCCTCAGTTGGGAGTTGGTGCCTGCTGGGGGTCTCCACCCCTCGGTAATGAGGGCCCTCTTGCGTCAGACCCTAACTCCTGGGCTCCCAAAATTTTCTGATGTGCGCCCTGTGGTGCGACTACACTCCTGCTAGGTTACCAACCCCATGGGAATGTGGGTCTTCTGCTCTGAGGTCCCAACGGTGGGTTGCTCAGTTTCATTATGAGGGTCCTCTGGTGTGAGTTCACTCCGCCCTGGATCCAATAGCCTCGCTGCTCCTGGCTGCCTGCGGGGAGGTTCCAACTGCGGGATTCCTCACCTTTTTTCTTCTATGGGCCCTCTGTTTTGAGACTCCTCCTGCCTGCCTAACTCCCAGCCCCTTGGCGATGAGTGTCCTCTGGTTTGAGGCTACGTGTGCTGGGTCCCTCACCTTTCGATTATGTGGCCCCACTGGTGTGAGGACACTCCTGCCTGGTTCCTATCCCCTTGGTGATGTGGGCCCTCTGGTGAGAGTCTGATCCTGGCTGGGTTCCTCACCCTTCTATGAGGTGGACCCTCTGCTGTGAGGTCACTCCTGCCTGGCTGGCACACATCACCTTGGCGACGTGGGCCCTCAGTTGGGAGTTGGTGCCTGCTGGGGGTCTCCACCCCTCGGTAATGAGGGCCCTCTTGCGTCAGACCCTAACTCCTGGGCTCCCAAAATTTTCTGATGTGCGCCCTGTGGTGCGACTACACTCCTGCTAGGTTACCAACCCCATGGGAATGTGGGTCTTCTGCTCTGAGGTCCCAACGGTGGGTTGCTCAGTTTCATTATGAGGGTCCTCTGGTGTGAGTTCACTCCGCCCTGGATCCAATAGCCTCGCTGCTCCTGGCTGCCTGCGGGGAGGTTCCAACTGCGGGATTCCTCACCTTTTTTCTTCTATGGGCCCTCTGTTTTGAGACTCCTCCTGCCTGCCTAACTCCCAGCCCCTTGGCGATGAGTGTCCTCTGGTTTGAGGCTACGTGTGCTGGGTCCCTCACCTTTCGATTATGTGGCCCCACTGGTGTGAGGACACTCCTGCCTGGTTCCTATCCCCTTGGTGATGTGGGCCCTCTGGTGAGAGTCTGATCCTGGCTGGGTTCCTCACCCTTCTATGAGGTGGACCCTCTGCTGTGAGATCACTCCTGCCTGGCTGGCACACCCCACCTTGGCAACGTTGGCCCTCTTGTGGCAGTTGGAGCCTGCTGGGAGCTTCCTCTCCTCGGTGATGAGGGCCCTCTGGCGTCAGGCCCTAACTTCTGGGCTCCCAAAATTCTCTAATGTGCGCCCTGTGGTGCGAGTACACTCCTGCCAGGTTCCCAACCACATGGGAATGTGGGCCTTCTGCTCTGAAGTCCCAACGGCTGGGTTGCTCACAGTTTCATGATGAGGGCCCTCTGTTTTGTGTTCAGTCAGGCCTGGATCCCATATCCTCGCTGCTCCTGGCCGCCTGCTGGGAGGTTCCAACTGCAGGATTCCTCACCTTTTTTATTCTATGGGCCCTCTGTTTTGAGGCTCCTCCTGCCTGCCTCACTCCCAGCCCCTTGGTGATGTGTGTCCTCTAGTTTGAGGCCACGTGTGCTGGGTCCATCACATTTCGGTGATGTGGCCCCACTGGTGTGAGGACACTCTTGCCTGGTTTCCATTCCCTTGGTGATGTGGGCCCTCTGGTGAGAGTCTGATCCTCTTTGGGTTCCTCACACTTTTGTGTGGTTGGCCCTCTGCTCTGAGGTCACTCCTGCCTGGCTGGCACACACCGCATTGGCGACGTCAGCCCTCTGGTAGCAGTTGGAGCTTGCTGGGAGCCTCCTCTCCTCAGTGATGAGGGCCCTCTGGCGTCTGGCCCTAACTGCTGGGCTCCCCACATTTTCTGATGTGTGCCCACTGGTGCGATGACACTCCTGCTTGGTTCCCTTCCCCATGGGGATGTGGGCCTTGTGCTCTGAGGTCACAACGGCTGGGTTGCTTACAGTATCACGATGAGGGCCCTCTGTTGTGAGTTCATCACTGCCTGGATCCCATAGCCTCGGTGATCTGGGCCGCCTGCTGGGATGTTCCAACGGCTGGATTCCTCACCTTTTTTATACAATGGGCCATGTGTTGGGAGGATAATCCTGCCTGCCTTGCTCCGAGACCCATGGTGATGTGGGTCCTCTGGTTTGAGGCCACATGTGCTGGGTACCTCAACTTTCGATGATGTGGTCCCACGGGTGTGAGGACACTCCTGCCTGGTTCCCAGCCCCTTGCTGTTGTGGGCACTCTGGTGAAGGTCTGATCCTTCCTGGGTTCCTTACCCTTCTGTGAGGTGGGCCCTCTGATGTGAGGTCACTCCTGCATGGCTGGCTCACGTCGCCTTGGCGACGTGGATCTTCTGTTGGCCACTGAAGCATACTGGGAGCCTCCTACCCTCTTTAATGAGGGCCCTGGAAAAACGCATATGCCCTTTTTGACCAAGTGCATCATTGTGGACATTCTGACTCTTTTCCTATACTTTCAGAGGATTTCCCATCTACCTCCTGAAATCGTAGTCCTGGAATTCTGCCCCACGTTCAAGTCCTCTTTGTAGCCTTACTTCAATATATTTTTGGATGATTGCTGTCATTTATAACTCTGCAGGTTTGTGAATTACAGTGCCCCTGAGCTCCTTTCTTCAACTCGCTTTCTTGTGAGCTGGCCGCAAAACCGCAGGATTGCTTCAGGCCCTAATCTGGTTCCGGCACGGCATGCTGAGCCTTTGGCTAATTCCTCTTCCTGGTTGGTAATGAGCGTTAAATTTGCCCGTGCAGACACCTACAGCTAGTCTCTCATTGGTTCTCCCTATTCCTGTTCATCTTGCGCAGAAATTGCAAACTGTGCCAAACAGGAGGTTAAAGGCACTGACTCTCCAGGTAGGGACAGTGTAAGTAAAGCGTCTGGAATGGTGAACCCGAGTACCAGGGGACGAAAACTGAGACGCATTTAAAAACGTTTCCCGGTCACACGGTGGACCATACTCTGGGATTCCCATGCATGTTTTAGCTGAAGGAAGAATCCCTTAAACCTGGAGAGTTGGGACCCATGGAATGTGTACCATGCAGTATGACTTCAAAGGGTCTGCATTTGCTCACTGAACCTCACCAATGGTATGCGCCCGAAGTGTCCAGCCTTATGTCTCACCCAGCTCTAGGTGTAGATGTGGTAACTCCAGGTTGCATCACAAGCCCTGAATGAATTATTTAAGAATTGCTCTCTATTTCACTGTCATTGTGTTTTGTTTTTGTAATTTATTTTGATAATGGGATTTATCGGATTTTCAAGGCTGCATTTATGACGCTGTACACATGCCTGATTCTCTTACGGAGACACATAAATCCATGGGTGTTAAGATTCTTAATGGCAGGTGTATTCCTAGGCATTGAATATGGGGTGTTTAGTCCATTTCGTTGAGCAAGGAGTAGGTCTTGACTATTAAATATTTGGGTTATGGAACGGTATCTGTTCTAATTTCAATCTCTGGTTTTATGCAGCACCCCAACTCACCATTCCCCTTAAGCAAGCATAAGTTGGTTTTCTAAATTGAGACTCTGTTCTGTTTTGTAATTCAGTTCATGTGTAGCCAAGTTCACATTCGGTGTATTAGTGATATCTTAATGTTTCTTTTTCTGTGTCACTTATTTCACTTAGAATCATCGTATCTGAATCCACTCATTATGCCGCGACGGGCCTGATGACATAGATTTCATTGCTGAGTGATATTCAATTGTACGTATGTAACACAACTTCTTTATCCATTTTTTGCTTTCTCGGATATTTAACTTGTACCGTAGACGAGGTTCTTGTAAACAGAGCCGTCCCAAAATTTGGGGTGGCAGTGTGGTTTTGAATTTAATTTCCCTAAGCTATAGGACCCTAAGTGGAAGTGCCATAGGCTGTGTTGCTTTGTTTCCTATGTGTTTCTGGAAACACAATACACTTCTCCCGAGTGGCTGTTGGCAATTTACATCCCGCCCATCAGCATAACAAGGCTCCCTGTTCTCCATGACCTGTCCTGCCTTTCTGGATTTTACAATTGTTTCAGATGGCCCTATTGACCGGGAGGCAGTGAGACTTCATTGTAGTGCAGATTTCAATAACATGATTGCTTGGTTGGCCATAAAGGGCGTATGCGTTTTTTGCTGAATATATTCAGGAAAAAATGCATACGCCCTTTTTGGCCAAGTGCATCATTGTGGACATTCTGCCTCTTTTCCTATGCTTTAAGTGCAATTCCAGTCTACCCCATGAAATCGTTTTCCTGAAATTCTGCCCCGCTTTCAAGTCCTCTTCGAAGACTTACTTCAATACATTTTTGGATGATAGCTGTCATTCATAACTCTGCAGGTTTGTGAATTACAGTGCCCCTGAGCTCCTTTCTTCAACTCGCTATCTTGTGAGCTGGCCGCAAAACCGCAGGATTGCTTCAGGCCCTAATCTGGTTCCGGCAGGGCACGCTGAGCCTTTGGTTAATTCCTGTTCCTGGTGGGAAATGAGCGTTCCATTTGCCCGTGCAGACACCTACAGCTAGTCTCTCATTGGTTCTCCCTATTCCTGTTCATCTTGCGCAGAAATTGCAAACTGTGCCAAACAGGAGGTTAAAGGCACTGACTCTCCAAGTGGGGATAGTGTTAGTAAAGCGTCTGGAACGGTGCACCCGAGTACCAGGGGACGAAACCTGAGATGCATTTGAAAACGTTTCCCAATCACACGGTGGACCATACTCTGGGTTTCCCATGCATGTTTTAGCTGAAGGAAGAATCCCTTAAACCTGGAGAGTTGGGACCCATGGAATGGGTACCATGCAGTATGACTTCAAAGGGTCTGCCTTTGCTCACCGAACCTCACCAATGCTATCAGCCCGACGTGTCCGGCCTTATGTCTCAACCAGCTCTGGGTGTAGATGTGGTAAATCCAGGTTGCATCACAAGGCCTGAATGAATTATTTAAGAATTGCTCTCTATTTCACAGTCATTGTGTTTTGTTTTTGAAATTTATTTTGTTAATGGGATTTATCGGATTTTCACTGCTGCGTTTAGGCCACTGTACACACGCTTGACTTCCTTATGGAGACATATAAATCCATGGGTCTTAAGATTCTTACTTGTCAGGTATATTACCAGACGTTGAATATGGGGTGTTGAGTCCATTTCGTTGAGCAAGGAGTAGGTGTTGTCTATTATATATTTGGCTTATGGAACGGTATCTGTGCTAATTTCAATCTCTGGTTTGATGCAGCACCCCAACTCACCTTTCCCAATAAGCAAGCATAAGTTGGTTTTCTAAATTTGAGACCCTGTTCTGTTTTGTAATTCAGTTCATGTGTAGCCAAGTTTACGTTCCGTGTATTAGTGATAACTTATGATGTTTCTTTTTCTGTGTGACTTATTTCTCGTAGAATCGTCGTACCTGAATCCACTCATTATGCCGCTACGGGCCTGATGACGTAGATCTCATTGCTGAGTGATATTCCATTGTACGTACGTACCACAAATTCTTTATCCATTTTTTCCTTTCTCGGATATTTAACTTGTACCATAGACGAGGTTCTTGTAAACAGAGCCGTCCCAAACTTTGGGGTGGCTGTTTGTTTTTGATTTTAATTTCCGTAATCTATAGAACCCTAAGTGGAAGTGCCATAGGCTGTGTTGCTTTGTTTCCTACGTGTTTCAGGAAACACCATACACTTCTCCAGAGTGGCTGTTGGCAATTTACATCCCGCCCACCAGCATAACAAGGCTCCCTGTTCTCCATGACCTGTCCTGCCTTTCTGGATTTTACACTTGTTTCAGATCGCCCATTTGACCGGGGGGCAGTGAGACTTCATTGTAGTGCAGATTTCCTTTACACGCTTGCTTGGTTGGCCAAAAAGGGTGTATGCGCTTTTTCCTGAATATATTCAGGAAAAAACGCATACGCCCTTTTTGGCCAAGTGCATCATTGTGGACATTCTGCCTCTTTTCCTATGCTTTAAGTGCAATTCCAATCTACCCCCTGAAATCGTTTTCCTGAAATTCTGCCCTGCTTTCAAGTCCTCTTCGAAGACTTACTTCAATATATTTTTGGACGATAGCTGTCATTCATAACTCTGCAGTTTTGTGAATTACAGTGCCCCTGAGCTCCTTTCTTCAACTCGCTTTCTTGTGAGCTGGCCGCAAAGCAGCAGGATTGTTTCAGGCCCTAATCAGGTTCTGGCAGTGCACGCTGAGCCTTTGGTTAATTCCTCTTCCTGGTGGGAAATGAGCGTTCCATTTGCCCGTGCAGACACCTACAGCTAGTCTCTCATTGGTTCTCCCTATTCCTGTTCATCTTGCGCAGATATTGCAAACTGTGCCAAACAGGAGGTTAAAGGCACTGATTCTCCAAGTGGGGAGAGTGTTAGTAAAGCGTCTGGAACGGTGAACCCGAGTACCAGGGTACGAAACCTGAGATGCATTTGAAAACGTTTCCCAATCACACGGTGGACCATACTCTGGGTTTCCCATGCATGTTTTAGCTGAAGGAAGAGTCCCTTAAACCTGGAGAGTTGGGACCCATGGAATGGGTACCATGCAGTATGACTTCAAATGGTCTGCGTTTGCTCACCGAACCTCACCAATGCTATCAGCCCGAAGTGTCCAGCCTTATGTCTCACCCAGCTCTGGGTGTAGATGTGGTAAATCCAGGTTGCATCACAAGCCCTGAATGAATTATTTAAGAATTGCTCTCTATTTCACTGTCATTGTGTTTTGTTTGTGAAATTTATTTGGATAATGGGATTTATCGGATTTTCACTGCTGCGTTTAGGCCGCTGTACACATGCTTGATTTCCTTATGGAGACATATAAATCCATGGGTCTTAAGATTCTTACCTGTCAGGTATATTCCCAGACATTGAATATGGGGTGTTGAGTCCATTTCGTTGAGCAAGTTGTAGGTCGTGTCTCTTATATATTTCCCTTATGGAACGGTATTTGTGCTAATTTCAATTTCTGGTTTTATACAGCACCCCAACTCACCTTTCCCCATAAGCAAGCATAAGTTGGTTTTCTAAATTTGAGACCCTGTTCTGTTTTGTAATTCAGTTCATGTGTAGCCAAGTTTACGTTCCGTGTATTAGTGATATCTTATGATGTTTCTTTTTCTGTGTGACTTATTTTTCGTAGAATCGTCGTACCTGAATCCACTCATTATGCCGCTATGGTCCTGATGACGTAGAATACATTGCTGAGTGATATTCCATTGTACGTACGTACCACCACTTCTTTATAAATTTTTTCCTTTCTCGGATATTGAACTTGTACCGTAGACGAGGTTCTTGTAAACAGAGCCGTCCCAAACTTTGGGGTGGCTGTGTGTTTTTGATTTTAATTTTCCTAAGCTATAGGACCCTAAGTGGAAGTGCCATAGGCTGTGTTGCTTTGTTTCCTACGTGTTTCAGGAAACACCATACACTTCTCCAGAGTGGCTGTTGGCAATTTACATCCCACCCCTCAGCATAACAAGGCTCCCTGTTCTCCATGGCCTGTGCTGCCTTTCTGGATTTTACACTTTTTTCAGATGGCCCTTTTGACCAGGGGGCAGTGAGACTTCATTGTAGTGCAGATTTCTTTACACGCTTGCTTGGTTGGCCAAAAAGGGCGTATGCGTTTTTTGCTGAATATATTCAGGAAAAAATGCATACGCCCTTTTTGGCCAAGTGCATCATTGTGGACATTCTGCCTCTTTTCCTATGCTTTAAGTGCAATTCCAGTCTACCCCATGCAATCGTTTTCCTGAAATTCTGCCCCGCTTTCAAGTCCTCTTCGAAGACTTACTTCAATACATTTTTGGACGATAGCTGTCATTCATAACTCTGCAGGTTTGTGAATTACAGTGCCCCTGAGCTCCTTTCTTCAACTCGTTTTCTTGTGAGCTGGCCGCAAAACCGCAGGATTGCTTCAGGCCCTAATCTGGTTCCGGCAGGGCACACTGAGCCTTTGGTTATTCCTCTTCCTGGTGGGAAATGAGCGTTCCATTTGCCCGTGCAGACACCTACAGCTAGTCTCTCATTGGTTCTCCCTATTCCTGTTCATCTTGCGCAGAAATTGCAAACTGTGCCAAACAGGAGGTTAAAGGCACTGACTCTCCAAATGGGGAGAGTGTTAGTTAAGCGTCTGGAATGGTGCACCCGAGTTCCAGGGGTCGAAACCTGAGATGCATTTGAAAACGTTTCCGAATTACACGGTGGACCATACTCTGGGTTTCCCATGCATGTTTTAGCTGAAGGAAGAATCCCTTAAACCTGGAGAGTTGGGACCCATGGAATGGGTACCATGCAGTATGACTTCAAAGGGTCTGCGTTTGCTCACCGAACCTCACCAATGCTATCAGCCCGATGTGTCCAGCCTTATGTCTCAACCAGCTCTGGGTGTAGATGTGGTAAATCCAGGTTGCATCACAAGCCCTGAATGAATTATTTAAGAATTGCTCTCTATTTCACTGTCATTGTGTTTTGTTTTTGAAATATATTTTGTTAATGGGATTTATCGGATTTTCACTGCTGCGTTTAGGCCACTGTACACATGCTTGACTTCCTTATGGAGACATATAAATCCATGGGTCTTAAGTTTCTTACTTGTCAGGTATATTCCCAGGCGTTGAATATGGGGTGTTGAGTCCATTTCGTTGAGCAAGGAGTAGGTCTTGTCTATTATATATTTGGCTTATGGAACGGTATCTGTCCTAATTTCAATCTCTGGTTTTATGCAGCACCCCAACTCACCTTTCCCCATAAGCAAGCATAAGTTGGTTTTCTAAATTTGAGACCCTGTTCTGTTTTGTAATTCAGTTCATGTGTAGCCAAGTTTACGTTCCGTGTATTAGTGATATCTTATAATGTTTCTGTTTTTGTGTGACTTATTTCTCGTAGAATCGTTCTCCCTGAATCCACTCATTATGGGCCTGATGACGTAGATCTCATTGCTGAGTGATATTCCATTGTACGTACGTACCACAACTTCTTTATCCATTTTATGCTTTCTCGGATATTTAACTTGTACCGTAGACGAGGTTCTTGTAAACAGAACCGTTCCAAACTTTGGGGTGGCTGAGTGTTTTTGATTTTAATTTCCCTAAGCTATAGGACCCTAAGTGGAAGTGCCATAGGCTGTGTTGCTTTGTTTCCTATGTGTTTCAGGAAACACCATACACTTCTCCAGAGTGGCTGTTGGCAATTTACATCCCGCCCATCAGCATAACAAGGCTCCCTGTTCTCCATGACCTGTCCTGCCTTTCTGGATTTTACACTTGTTTCAGATGGCCCTTTTGACCGGGGGGAAGTGAGACTTCATTGTAGTGCAGATTTCCTTTACACGCTTGCTTGGTTGGCCAAAAAGGGCGTATGCGTTTTTTCCTGAATATATTCAGGAAAAAACGCATACGCCCTTTTTGTCCAAGTGCATCATTGTCGACATTCTGCCTCTTTTCCTATGCTTTAAGTGCAATTGCAATCTACCCCCTGAAATCGTTTTCCTGAAATTCTGCCCTGCTTTCAAGTCCTCTTCGAAGACTTACTTCAATATATTTTTGGACGATAGCTGTCATTCATAACTCTGCAGGTTTGTGAATTACAGTGCCCCTGAGCTCCTTTCTTCAACTCGCTTTCTTGTGAGCTTGCCGCAAAGCAGCAGGATTGTTTCAGGCCCTAATCAGGTTCTGGCTGTGCACGCTGAGCCTTTGGTTAATTCCTCTTCCTGGTGGGAAATGAGCGTTCCATTTGCCCGTGCAGACACCTACAGCTAGTCTCTCATTGGTTCTCCCTATTCCTGTTCATCTTGCGCAGATATTGCAAAATGTGACAAACAGGAGGTTAAAGGCACTGATTCTCCAAGTGGGGAGAGTGTTAGTAAAGCGTCTGGAACGGTGAACCCGAGTACCAGGGGACGAAACCTGAGATGCATTTGAAAACGTTTCCCAATCACACGGTGGACCATACTCTGGGTTTCCCATGCATGTTTTAGCTGAAGGAAGAGTCCCTTAAACCTGGAGAGTTGGGACCCATGGAATGGGTACCATGCAGTATGACTTCAAAGGGTCTGCGTTTGCTCACCAAACCTCACCAATGCTATCAGCCCGATGTGTCCAGCCTTATGTCTCAACCAGCTCTGGGTGTAGATATGGTAAATCCAGGTTGCATCACAAGCCCTGAATGAATTATTTAAGAATTGCTCTCTATTTCACTGTCATTGTGTTTTGTTTTTGAAATATATTTTGTTAATGGGATTTATCGGATTTTCACTGCTGCGTTTAGGCCACTGTACACATGCTTGACTTCCTTATAGAGACATATAAATCCATGGGTCTTAAGTTTCTTACTTGTCAGGTATATTCCCAGGCGTTGAATATGGGGTGTTGAGTCCATTTCGTTGAGCAAGGAGTAGGTCTTGTCTATTATATATTTGGCTTATGGAACGGTATCTGTCCTAATTTCAATCTCTGGTTTGATGCAGCACCCCAACTCACCTTTCCCCATAAGCAAGCATAAGTTGGTTTTCTAAATTTGAGACCCTGTTCTGTTTTGTAATTCAGTTCATGTGTAGACAAGTTTACGTTCCGTGTATTAGTGATATCTTATAATGTTTCTGTTTTTGTGTGACTTATTTCTCGTAGAATCGTTCTACCTGTATCCACTCATTATGGGCCTGATGACGTAGATCTCATTGCTGAGTGATATTCCATTGTACGTACGTACCACAACTTCTTTATCCATTTTTTGCTTTCTCGGATATTTAACTTGTACCGTAGACGAGGTTCTTGTAAACAGAACCGTTCCAAACTTTGGGGTGGCTGTGTGTTTTTGATTTTAATTTCCCTAAGCTATAGGACCCTAAGTGGAAGTGCCATAGGCTGTGTTGCTTTGTTTCCTACGTGTTTCAGGAAACACCATACACTTCTCCAGAGTGGCTGTTGGCAATTTACATCCCGCCCATCAGCATAACAAGGCTCCCTGTTCTCCATGACCTGTCCTGCCTTTCTGGATTTTACACTTGTTTCAGATGGCCCTTTTGACCTGGGGGAAGTGAGACTTCATGTAGTGCAGATTTCCTTTACACGCTTGCTTGGTTGGCCAAAAACGGCGTATGCGCTTTTTCCTGAATATATTCAGGAAAAAACGCATACGCCCTTTTTGGCCAAGTGCATCATTGTCGACATTCTGCCTCTTTTCCTATGCTTTAAGTGCAATTCCAATCTACCCCCTGAAATCGTTTTCCTGAAATGCTGCCCTGCTTTCAAGTCCTCTTCGAAGACTTACTTCAATATATTTTTGGACGATAGCTGTCATTCATAACTCTGCAGGTTTGTGAATTACAGTGCCCCTGAGCTCCTTTCTTCAACTCGCTTTCTTGTGAGCTTGCCGCAAAGCAGCAGGATTGTTTCAGGCCCTAATCAGGTTCTGGCAGTGCACGCTGAGCCTTTGGTTAATTCCTCTTCCTGGTGGGAAATGAGCGTTCCATTTGCCCGTGCAGACACCTACAGCTAGTCTCTCATTGGTTCTCCCTATTCCTGTTCATCTTGCGCAGAAATTGCAAACTGTGACAAACAGGAGGTTAAAGGCCCTGATTCTCCAAGTGGGGAGAGTGTTAGTAAAGCGTCTGGAACGGTGAACCCGAGTACCAGGGGACGAAACCTGAGATGCATTTGAAAACGTTTCCCAATCACACGGTGGACCATACTCTGGGTTTCCCATGCATGTTTTAGCTGAAGGAAGAGTCCCTTAAACCTGGAGAGTTGGGACCCATGGAATGGGTACCATGCAGTATGACTTCAAAGGGTCTGCGTTTGCTCACCGAACCTCACCAATGCTATCAGCCCGAAGTGTCCAGCCTTATGTCTCACCCAGCTCTGGGTGTAGATGTGGTAAATCCAGGTTGCATCACAAGCCCTGAATGAATTATTTAAGAATTGCTCTCTATTTCACTGTCATTGTGTTTTGTTTGTGAAATTTATTTGGATAATGGGATTTATCGGATTTTCACTGCTGCGTTTAGGCCGCTGTACACATGCTTGATTTCCTTATGGAGACATATAAATCCATGGGTCTTAAGATTCTTACTTGTCAGGTATATTCCCAGGCGTTGAATATGGGGTGTTGAGTCCATTTCGTTGAGCAAGTTGTAGGTCGTGTCTCTTATATATTTCCCTTATGGAACGGTATCTGTGCTAATTTCAATTTCTGGTTTTATACAGCACCCCAACTCACCTTTCCCCATAAGCAAGCATAAGTTGGTTTTCTAAATTTGAGACCCTGTTCTGTTTTGTAATTCAGTTCATGTGTAGCCAAGTTTACGTTCCGTGTATTAGTGATATCTTATGATGTTTCTTTTTCTGTGTGACTTATTTTTCGTAGAATCGTCGTACCTGAATCCACTCATTATGCCGCTATGGTCCTGATGACGTAGAATACATTGCTGAGTGATATTCCATTGTACGTACGTACCACCACTTCTTTATAAATTTTTTCCTTTCTCGGATATTGAACTTGTACCGTAGACGAGGTTCTTGTAAACAGAGCCGTCCCAAACTTTGGGGTGGCTGTGTGTTTTTGATTTTAATTTTCCTAAGCTATAGGACCCTAAGTGGAAGTGCCATAGGCTGTGTTGCTTTGTTTCCTACGTGTTTCAGGAAACACCATACACTTCTCCAGAGTGGCTGTTGGCAATTTACATCCCACCCATCAGCATAACAAGGCTCCCTGTTCTCCATGGCCTGTGCTGCCTTTCTGGATTTTACACTTTTTTCAGATGGCCCTTTTGACCAGGGGGCAGTGAGACTTCATTGTAGTGCAGATTTCTTTACACGCTTGCTTGGTTGGCCAAAAAGGGCGTATGCGTTTTTTGCTGAATATATTCAGGAAAAAATGCATACGCCCTTTTTGGCCAAGTGCATCATTGTGGACATTCTGCCTCTTTTCCTATGCTTTAAGTGCAATTCCAGTCTACCCCATGCAATCGTTTTCCTGAAATTCTGCCCCGCTTTCAAGTCCTCTTCGAAGACTTACTTCAATACATTTTTGGACGATAGCTGTCATTCATAACTCTGCAGGTTTGTGAATTACAGTGCCCCTGAGCTCCTTTCTTCAACTCGCTTTCTTGTGAGCTGGCCGCAAAACCGCAGGATTGCTTCAGGCCCTAATCTGGTTCCGGCAGGGCACACTGAGCCTTTGGTTAATTCCTCTTCCTGGTGGGAAATGAGCGTTCCATTTGCCCGTGCAGACACCTACAGCTAGTCTCTCATTGGTTCTCCCTATTCCTGTTCATCTTGCGCAGAAATTGCAAACTGTGCCAAACAGGAGGTTACAGGCACTGACTCTCCAAGTGGGGAGAGTGTTAGTAAAGCGTCTGGAACGGTGAACCCGAGTACCAGGGGTCGAAACCTGAGACGCATTTGAAAACGTTTCCCAATCACATGGTGGACATTACTCTGGGTTTCCCATGCATGTTTTAGCTGAAGGAAGAATCCCTTAAACCTGGAGAGTTGGGACCCATGGAATGGGTACCATGCAGTATGACTTCAAAGGGTCTGCGTTTGCTCACCGAACCTCACCAATGCTATCAGCCCGAAGTGTCCAGCCTTATGTCTCACCCAGCTCTGGGTGTAGATGTGGTAAATGCAGGTTGCATCACAAGCCCTGAATGAATTATTTAAGAATTGTTCTCTATTTCACTGTCATTGTGTTTTGTTTTTGAAATATATTTTGATAATGGGATTTATCGGATTTTCACTGCTGCGTTGAAGCCGCTGTACACACGCTTGATATCCTTATGGAGACATATAAATCCATGGGTCTTAAGTTTCTTACTTGTCAGGTATATTCCCAGGCGTTGAATATGGGGTGTTGAGTTCATTTCGTTGAGCAAGGAGTAGGTCTTGTCTATTATATATTTGCCTTATGGAACGGAATCTGTGCTAATTTCAATCTCTGGTTTGATGCAGCACCCCAACTCACCTTTCCCCATAAGCAAGCATAAGTTGGTTTTCTAAATTTGAGACCCTGTTCTGTTTTGTAATTCAGTTCATGTGTAGCCAAGATTACGTTCCGTGTATTAGTGATATCTTATGATGTTTCTTTTTCTGTGTGACTTATTTCTCGTAGAATCATCATACCTGAATCCACTCATTATGCCGCTACGGTCCTGATGACGTAGATCTCATTGCTGAGTAATATTCCATTGTACGTACGTACCACAACTTCTTTATCCATTTTTTGCTTTCTCAGATATTTATCTTGTACCGTAGACGAGGTTGTTGTAAACAGAGCCGTCCCAAACTTTGGGGTGGCTGTGAGTTTTTGATTTTTATTTCCCTAAGGTATAGGACCATATGTGGAAGTGCCATAGGCTGTGTTGCTTTGTTTCCTACGTGTTTCAGGAAACACCATACACTTCTCCAGAGTGGCTGTTGGCAATTTTCATCCCGCCCATCAGCATAACAAGGTTCCCTGTTCTCCATGACCTGTCCTGCCTTTCTGCATTTTACACTTTTTTCAGATGGCCCTTTTGACCGGGGGGCAGAGAGACTTCATTGTAGTGCAGATTTCCTTTACACGCTTGCTTGGTTGGCCAAAAAGGGCGTATGCGTTTTTTCCTGAATATATTCAGGAAAAAACGCATACGCCCTTTTTGGCCAAGTGCATCATTGTGGACATTCTGCCTCTTTTCCTATGCTTTAAGTGCAATTCCAGTCTACCCCCTGAAATCGTTTTCCTGAAATTCTGCCCCGCTTTCAAGTCCTCTTCAAAGACTTACTTCAATATAATTTTGGACGATAGCTGTCATTCATAACTCTGCAGGTTTGTGAATTACAGTGCCCCTGAGCTCCTTTCTTCAACTCGCTTTCTTGTGAGCTGGCCGCAAAACCGCAGGATTGCTTCAGGCCCTAATCTGGTTCCGGCAGGGCACGCTGAGCCTTTGGTTAGTCCCTCTTCCTGGTGGGAAATGAGCGTTCCATTTGCCCGTGCAGACACCTACAGCTAGTCTCTCATTCGTTGTCCCTATTCCTGTTAATATTGCGCAGAAATTGCAAACTGTGCCAAACAGGAGGTTAAAGGCACTGACTCTCCAGGTAGGGAGAGTGTTAGTAAAGCGTCTGGAACGTTGAACCCGAGTACCAGGGGTCGAAACCTGAGACGCATTTGAAAACGTTTCCCAATCACATGGTGGACATTACTCTGGGTTTCCCATGCATGTTTTAGCTGAAGGAAGAATCCCTTAAACCTGGAGAGTTGGGACCCGTGGGATGGGTACCATGCAGTATGACTTCAAAGGGTCTGCGTTTGCTCACCGAACCTCACCAATGCTATCAGCCCGAAGTGTCCAGCCTTATGTCTCACCCAGCTCTGGGTGTAGATGTGGTAAATCCAGGTTGCATCACAAGCCCTGAATGAATTATTTAAGAATTGTTCTCTATTTCACTGTCATTGTGTTTTGTTTTTGAAATATATTTTGATAATGGAATTTATCGGATTTTCACTGCTGCGTTGAGGCCGCTGTACACACGCTTGATATCCTTATGGAGACATATAAATCCATGGGTCTTAAGTTTCTTACTTGTCTGGTATATTCCCAGGCGTTGAATATGGGTGTTGAGGTCATTTCGTTGAGCAAGGAGTAGGTCATCTCTATTATATATTTGCCTTATGGAACGGAATCTGTGCTAATTTCAATCTCTGGTTTTATGCAGCACCCCAACTCACCTTTCCCCATAAGCAAGCATAAGTTGGTTTTCTAAATTTGAGACCCTGTTCTGTTTTGTAATTCAGTTCATGTGTAGCCAAGTTTACGTTCCGTGTATTAGTGATATCTTATGATGTTTCTTTTTCTGTGTGACTTATTTCTCGTAGAATCGTCGTACCTGAATCCACTCATTATGCCGCTACGGGCCTGATGACGTGGATCTCATTGCTGAGTGATATTCCATTGTACGTACGTACCACAACTTCTTTATCCATTTTTTGCTTTCTCGGATATTTAACTTGTACCGTAGACGAGGTTCTTGTAAACAGAGCCGTCCCAAACTTTGGGGTGGCAGTGTGGTTTTGAATTTAATTTCCCTAAGCTATAGGACCGTAAGTGGAAGTGCCATAGGCTGTGTTGCTTTGTTTCCTCCGTGTTTCAGGAAACACCATACAGTTCTCCAGAGTGGCTGTTGGCAATTTACATCCCACCCATCAGCATAACAAGGCTCCCTGTTCTCCATGACCTGTCCTGCCTTTCTGGATTTTACACTTGTTTCAGATGGCCGTTTGGACCGGGGGTAGTGAGACTTCATTGTAGTGCAGATTTCCTTTACACGCTTGCTTGGTTGGCCAAAAAGTGCGTATGCGTTTTTTCCTGAATATATTCAGGAAAAAACGCATACGCACTTTTTGGCCAAGTGCACCATTGTTGACATTCTGCCTCTTTTCCTATGCTTTAAGTGCAATTCCAGTCTACCCCCTGAAATCGTTTTCCTGAAATTCTGCCCCGCTTTCAAGTCCTCTTCGAAGACTTACTTCAATACATTTTTGGACGATAGCTGTCATTCATAACTCTGCAGGTTTGTGAATTACAGTGCCCCTGAGCTCCTTTCTTCAACTCGTTTTCTTGTGAGCTGGCCGCAAAACCGCAGGATTGCTTCAGGCCCTAATCTGGTTCCGGCAGGGCATGCTGAGCCTTTGGTTAATCCCTCTTCCTGGTGGGAAATGAGCGTTTCATTTGCCCGTGCAGACACCTACAGCTAGTCTCTCATTGGTTCTCACTATTCCTGTTCATCTTGCGCAGAAATTGCAAACTGTGCCAAACAGGAGGTTAAAGGCAATTACTCTCCAAGTGGGGAGAATGTTAGTAAAGCGTCTGGAACGGTGAACCCAAGTACCAAGGGACGAAACCTGAGATGCATTTGAAAACGTTTCCCAATCACACGGTGGACCATACTCTGGGTTTCCCATGCATGTTTTAGCTGAAGGAAGAATCCCTTAAACCTGGAGAGTTGGGACCCATGGAATGGGTACCATGCAGTATGACTTCAAAGGGTCTGCCTTTGCTCACCGAACCTCACCAATGCTATCAGCCCGACGTGTCCGGCCTTATGTCTCAACCAGCTCTGGGTGTAGATGTGGTAAATCCAGGTTGCATCACAAGGCCTGAATGAATTATTTAAGAATTGTTCTCTATTTCACTGTCATTGTGTTTTGTTTGTGAAATTTATTTTGATAATGGGATTTATCGGATTTTCACTGCTGCGTTTAGGCCGCTGTACACATGCTTGATTTCCTTATGGAGACATATAAATCCATGGGTCTTAAGATTCTTACTTGTCAGGTATATTCCTAGGAGTTGAATATGGGGTGTTGAGTCCATTTCGTTGAGCAAGGAGTAGGTCTTGTCTATTATATATTTGGCTTATGGAACGGTATCTGTGCTAATTTCAATCTCTGGTTTGATGCAGCACCCCAACTCACCTTTCCCCATAAGCAAGCATAAGTTGGTTTTCTAAATTTGAGACCCTGTTCTGTTTTGTAATTCAGTTCATGTGTAGACAAGTTTACGTTCCGTGTATTAGTGATATCTTATGATGTTTCTTTTTCTGTGTGACATTTTTCTCGTAGAATCATCATACCTGAATCCACTCATTATGCCGCTACGGGCCTGATGACGTAGATCTCATTGCTGAGTAATATTCCATTGTACGTACGTACCACAACTTCTTTATCCATTTTTTACTTTCTCAGATATTTAACTTGTACCGTAGACGAGGTTGTTGTAAACAGAGCCGTCCCAAACTTTGGGGTGGCTGTGAGTTTTTGATTTTAATTTCCCTAAGCTATAGGACCATATGTGGAAGTGCCATAGGCTGTGTTGCTTTGTTTCCTACGTGTTTCAGGAAACACCATACACTTTTCCAGAGTGGCTGTTGGCAATTTTCATCCCGCCCATCAGCATAACAAGGTTCCCTGTTCTCCATGACCTGTCCTGCCTTTCTGGATTTTACACTTTTTTCAGATGGCCCTTTTGACCGGGGGACAGTGAGACTTCATTGTAGTGCAGATTTCCTTTACACGCTTGCTTGGTTGGCCAAAAAGGGCGTATGCGTTTTTTCCTGAATATATTCAGGAAAAAACGCATACGCCCTTTTTGGCCAAGAGCATCATTGTGGACATTCTGCCTCTTTTCCTATGCTTTAAGTGCAATTCCAGTCTACCCCCTGAAATCGTTTTCCTGAAATTCTGCCCCGCTTTCAAGTCCTCTTCGAAGACTTACTTCCATACATTTTTGGACGATAGCTTTCATTCATAACTCTGCAGGTTTGTGAATTACAGTGCCCCTGAGCTCCTTTCTTCAACTCGCTTTCTTGTGAGCTGGTCGAAAAACCGCAGGATTGCTTCAGTCCCTAATCTGGTTCCGGCAGGGCACACTGAGCCTTTGGTTAGTCCCTCTTCCTGGTGGGAAATGAGCGTTCCATTTGCCCGTGCAGACACCTACAGCTAGTCTCTCATTCGTTGTCCCTATTCCTGTTATATTGCGCAGAAATTGCAAACTGTGCCAAAAAGGAAGTTAAAGGCACTGACTCTCCAAGTGGGGAGAGTGTTAGTAAAGCGTCTGGAATAGTGAACCCGAGTACCAGGAGTCGAAACCTGAGACGCATTTGAAAACGTTTCCCAATCACATGGTGGACATTACTCTGGGTCTCCCATGCATGTTTTAGCTGAAGGAAGAATCCCTTAAACCTGGAGAGTTGGGACCCATGGAATGGGTACCATGCAGTATGACTTCAAAGGGTCTGCGTTTGTTCAACAAACCTCACCAATGCTATCAGCCCGATGTGTCCAGCCTTATGTCTCAACTAGCTCTGGGTGTAGATGTGGTAAATCCAGGTTGCATCACAAGCCCTGAATGAATTATTTAAGAATTGCTCTCTATTTCACTGTCATTGTGTTTTGTTTTTGAAATTTATTTTGTTAATGGGATTTATCGGATTTTCACTGCTGCGTTTAGGCCACTGTACACATGCTTGACTTCCTTATGGAGACATATAAATCCATGGGTCTTAAGTTTCTTACTTGTCAGGTATATTCCCAGACGTTGAATATGGGGTGTTGAGTCCATTTCGTTGAGCAAGGAGTAGGTCTTGTCTATTATATATTTGGCTTATGGAACGGTATCTGTGCTAATTTCAATCTCTGGTTTTATGCAGCACCCGAACTCACCTTTCCCCATAAGCAAGGATAAGTTGGTTTTCTAAATTTGAGACCCTGTTCTGTTTTGTAATTCAGTTCATGTGTAGCCAAGTTTACGTTCCGTGTATTAGTGATATCTTATGATATTTCTTTTCCTGTGTGACTTATTTCTCGTAGAATCGTCGTACCTGAATCCACTCATTATGCCGCTACGGGCCTGATGACGTAGATCTCATTGCTGAGTGATATTCCATTGTACGTACGTACCACAACTTCTTTATCCATTTTTTGCTTTCTCGGATATTTAACTTGTACCGTAGACGAGGTTCTTGTAAACAGAGCCGTCACAAACTACGTGTTTCAGGAAACACCATACACTTCTCCAGAGTGGCTGTTGGCAATTTAAATCCCGCCCATCAGCATAACAAGGCTCCCTGTTCTCCATGACCAGTCCTGCCTTTCTGGATTTTACACTTTTTTCAGATGGCCCTTTTGACCGGGGGGCAGAGAGACTTCATTGTAGTGCAGATTTCTTTTACACGCTTGCTTGGTTGGCCAAAAAGGGCATACGCCCTTTTTGGCCAAGTGCATCATTGTGGACATTCTGCCTCTTTTCCTATGCTTTAAGTGCAATTCCAGTCTACCCCCGAAATCGTTTTCCTGAAATTCTGCCCCGCTTTCAAGTCCTCTTCAAAGACTTACTTCAATATAATTTTGGACGATAGCTGTCATTCATAACTCTGCAGGTTTGTGAATTACAGTGCCCCTGAACTCCTTTCTTCAACTCGCTTTCTTGTGAGCTGGCCGCAAAACCGCAGGATTGCTTCAGGCCCTAATCTGGTTCCGGCAGGGCACGCTGAGCCTTTGGTTAGTCCCTCTTCCTGGTGGGAAATGAGCGTTCCATTTGCCCGTGCAGACACCTACAGCTAGTCTCTCATTCGTTGTCCGTATTCCTGTTAATATTGCGCAGAAATTGCAAACTGTGCCAAACAGGAGGTTAAAGGCACTGACTCTCCAGGTAGGGAGAGTGTTAGTAAAGCGTCTGGAACGTTGAACCTGAGTACCAGGGGTCGAAACCTGAGACGCATTTGAAAACGTTTCCCAATCACATGGTAGACATTACTCTGGGTTTCCCATGCATGTTTTAGCTGAAGGAAGAATCGCTTAAACCTGGAGAGTTGGGACCCATGGGATGGGTACCATGCAGTATGACTTCAAAGGGTCTGCGTTTGCTCACCGAACCTCACCAATGCTATCAGCCCGAAGTGTCCAGCCTTATGTCTCACCCAGCTCTGGGTGTAGATGTGGTAAATCCAGGTTGCATCACAAGCCCTGAATGAATTATTTAAGAATTGTTCTCTATTTCACTGTCATTGTGTTTTGTTTTTGAAATATATTTTGATAATGGAATTTATCGGATTTTCACTGCTGCGTTGAGGCCGCTGTACACACGCTTGATATCCTTATGGAGACATATAAATCCATGGGTCTTAAGTTTCTTACTTGTCTGGTATATTCCCAGGCGTTGAATATGGGTGTTGAGGTCATTTCGTTGAGCAAGGAGTAGGTCATCTCTATTATATATTTGCCTTATGGAACGGAATCTGTGCTAATTTCAATCTCTGGTTTTATGCAGCACCCCAACTCACCTTTCCCCATAAGCAAGCATAAGTTGGTTTTCTAAATTTGAGACCCTGTTCTGTTTTGTAATTCAGTTCATGTGTAGCCAAGTTTACGTTCCGTGTATTAGTGATATCTTATGATGTTTCTTTTTCTGTGTGACTTATTTCTCGTAGAATCGTCGTACCTGAATCCACTCATTATGCCGCTACGGGCCTGATGACGTGGATCTCATTGCTGAGTGATATTCCATTGTACGTACGTACCACAACTTCTTTATCCATTTTTTGCTTTCTCGGATATTTAACTTGTACCGTAGACGAGGTTCTTGTAAACAGAGCCGTCCCAAACTTTGGGGTGGCAGTGTGGTTTTGAATTTAATTTCCCTAAGCTATAGGACCGTAAGTGGAAGTGCCATAGGCTGTGTTGCTTTGTTTCCTCCGTGTTTCAGGAAACACCATACAGTTCTCCAGAGTGGCTGTTGGCAATTTACATCCCGCCCATCAGCATAACAAGGCTCCCTGTTCTCCATGACCTGTCCTGCCTTTCTCGATTTTACACTTTTTTCAGGTGGCCCTTTTGACCGGGGGTAGTGAGACTTCATTGTAGTGCAGATTTCCTTTACACGCTTGCTTGGTTGGCCAAAAAGGGCGTATGCGTTTTTTCCTGAATATATTCAGGAAAAAACGCATATGCACTTTTTGGCCAAGTGCATCATTGTGGACATTCTGCCTCTTTTCCTATGCTTTAAGTGCAATTCCAGTCTACCCCCTGAATTCGTTTTCCTGAAATTCTGCCCCGCTTTCAAGTCCTCTTCGAAAACTTACTTCAATACATTTTTGGACGATAGCTGTCATTCATAACTCTGCAGGTTTGTGAATTACAGTGCCCCTGAGCTCCTTTCTTCAACTCGCTTTCTTGTGAGCTGGCCGCAAAACCGCAGGATTGCCTCAGGCCCTAATCTTGTTCCGGCAGGGCACGCTGAGCCTTTGGTTAATTCCTCTTCCTGTTGGGAAATGAGCGTTCCATTTGCCCGTGCAGACACCTACAGCTAGTCTCTCATTGGCTCTCGCTATTCCTGTTCATCTTGTGCCGAAATTGCAAACTGTGCCAAACAGGAGGTTAAAGACACTGACTCTCCAAGTGGGGAGAGTGTTAGTAAAGCGTCTGGAACGGTGAACCCGAGTACCAGGGGTCGAAAACTGAGATGCATTTGAAAACGTTTCCCAATCACACGGTGGACCATACTCTGGGTTTCCCATGCATGTTTTAGCTGAAGGAGGAATCCCTTAAACCTGGAGAGTTGGGACCCATGGAATGGGTACCATGCAGTATGAGTTCAAAGGGTCTGCGTTTGCTCACCAAACCTCACCAATACTATCAGCTCGATGTGTCCAGCCTTATGTCTCAACCAGCTCTGGGTGTAGATGTGGTAAATCCAGGTTGCATCACAAGCCCTGAATGAATTATTTAAGAATTGCTCTCTATTTCACTGTCATTGTGTTTTGTTTTTGAAATTTATTTTGTTAATGGGATTTATCGGATTTTCACTGCTGCGTTTAGGCCCCTGTACACACGCTTGACTTCCTTATGGAGACATATAAATCCATGGGTCTTTAGATTCTTACTTGTCAGGTATATTTCCAGGCGTTGAATATGGGGTGTTGAGTCCATTTCGTTGAGCAAGGTGTAGGTCTTGTCTCTTATATATTTGGCTTATGGAACGGTATCTGTGCTAATTTCAATCTCTGGTTTGACGCAGCACCCGAACTCACCTTTCCCCATAAGCAAGCATAAGTTGGTTTTCTAAATTTGAGACCCTGTTCTGTTTTGTAATTCAGTTCATGTGTAGCCAAGTTTACGTTCCGTGTATTAGTGATATCTTATGATGTTTCTTTTTCTCTGTGACTTATTTCTCGTCGAATCATCGTACGTGAATGCACTCATTATGCCGCTACGGGCCTGATGACGTAGATCTCATTGCTGAGTGATATTCCATTGTACGTACGTACGACAACTTCTTTATCCATTTTTTGCTTTCTCGGATATTTAACTTGTACCGTAGAGGAGGTTCTTGTAAACAGAGCCGTCCCAAACTTTGGAGTGGCTGTGTGTTTTTGATTTTAATTTCCCTAAGCTATAGGACCCTAAGTGGATGTGCCATAGGCTGTGTTGCTTTGTTTCCTACGTGTTTCAGGAAACACCATACATTTCTCCAGAGTGGCTGTTGGCAATTTACATCCCGCCCATCAGCATAACAAGGCTCCCTGTTCTCCATGACCTGTCCTGCCTTTCTGGATTTTACACTTGTTTCAGATGGCCGTTTGGACCGGGGGGCAGTGAGACTTCATTGTAGTGCAGATTTCCTTTACACGCTTGCTTGGTTGGCCAAAAAGGGCGTATGCGTTTTTTCCTGAATATATTCAGGAAAAAACGCATACGCCCTTTTTGGCCAAGGGCATCATTGTGGACATTCTGCCTCTTTTCCTATGATTTAAGTGCAATTCCAGTCTACCCCCTGAAATCGTTTTCCTGAAATTCTGCCCCGCTTTCAAGTCCTCTTCGAAGACTTACTTCAATACATTTTTGGATGATAGCTGTCATTCATAACTCTGCAGGTTTGTGAATTACAGTGCCCCTGGGCTCCTTTCTTCAACTCGCTATCTTGTGAGCTGGCCGCAAAACCGCAGGATTGCTTCAGGCCCTAATCTGGTTCCGGCAGGGCACGCTGAGCCTTTGATTAATTCCTCTTCCTGGTGGGAAATGAGAGTTCCATTTGCCCGTGCAGACACCTACAGCTAGTCTCTCATTTGTTCTCCCTATTCCTGTTCATCTTGGCAGAAATTGCAAACTGTGACAAACAGGAGGTTAAAGGCACTGACTCTCCAAGTGGGGATAGTGTTAGTAAAGGGTCTGGAACGGTGAACCCGAGTACCAGGGGACGAAACCTGAGATGCATTTGAAAACGTTTCCCAATCACACGGTGGGCCATACTCTGGGTTTCCCATGCATGTTTTAGCTGAAGGAAGAATCCCTTAAACCTGGAGAGTTGGGAACCATGGAATGGGAACCATGCAGTATGACTTCAAAGGGTCTGCGTTTGCTCACCAAACCTCACCAATGCTATCAGCCCGAAGTGTCCAGCCTTATGTCTCAACCAGCTCTGGGTGTAGATGTGGTAAATCCAGGTTGCATCACAAGGCCTGAATGAATTATTTAAGAATTGCTCTCTATTTCACTGTCATTGTGTTTTGTTTGTGAAATTTAGTTTGTTAATGGGATTTATCGGATTTTCACTGCTGCCTTTAGGCCACTGTACACACGCTTGACTTCCTTATGGAAACATATAAATCCATGGGTCTTAAGATTCTTACTTGTCAGGTATATTCCCAGACGTTGAATATGGGGTGTTGAGTCCATTTCGTTGAGCAAGGAGTAGGTCTTGTCTATTATATATTTGGCTTATGGAACGGTATCTGTGCTAATTTCAATCTCTGGTTTGATGCAGCACCCCAACTCACCTTTCCCCATAAGCAAGCATAAGTTGGTTTTCTAAATTTGAGACCCTGTTCTGTTTTGTAATTCAGTTCATGTGTATCCAAGTTTACGTTCCGTGTATTAGTGATATCTTATGATATTTCTTTTCCTGTGTGACTTATTTCTCGTAGAATCGTCGTACCTGAATCCACTCAATATGCCGCTACGGGCCTGATGACGTAGATCTCATTGCTGAGTGATATTCCATTGTACGTACGTACCACAACTTCTTTATCCATTTTTTGCTTTCTCGGGTATTTAACTTGTACCGTAGACGAGGTTCTTGTAAACAGAGCCGTCCCAAACTTTGGGGTGGCTGTGTGTTTTTGATTTTAATTTCCCTAAGCTATAAGACCATAAGTGGAAGTGCCATAGGCTGTGTTGCTTTGTTTCCTACGTGTTTCAGGAAACACCATACACTTCTCCAGAGTGGCTGTTGGCCATTTACATCCCGCCCATCAGCATAACAGTGCTCCCTGTTCTCCATGACCTGTCCTGCCTTTCTGGATTTTACACTTGTTTCAGATGGCCGTTTGGACCGGGGTTAGTGAGACATCATTGTGGTGGAGATTTCCTTTACACGCTTGCTTGGTTGGCCAAAAAGGGCGTATGCGTTTTTTCCTGAATATATTCAGGAATAAACTCATACGCCCTTTTTGGCCAAGTGCACCACTGTCGACATTCTGCATCTTTTCCTATGTTTTAATTGCAATTCCAGTCTACCCCCTGAAATCGTTTTCCTGAAATTCTGCCCCGCTTTCAAGTCCTCTTCGAAGACTTACTTCAATAAATTTTTGGACGATAGCTGTCATTCATAACTCTGCATGTTTGTGAATTACAGTGCCCCTGAGCTCCTTTCCTCAACTCGCTTTCTTGTGCGCTGGCCGCAAAACCGCAGGAATGCTTCAGGCCCTAATCTGGTTCCGGCAGGGCACACTGAGTCTTTGGTTAATCCGTCTTCCTGGTGGGAAATGAGCGTTCCATTTGCCCGTGCAGACACCTACAGCTAGTCTCTCATTGGTTCTCCCTATTCCTGTCGATCTTGCGCAG
Organism: Delphinapterus leucas; assembly: GCF_059928025.1. Classification (NCBI taxonomy): domain Eukaryota; kingdom Metazoa; phylum Chordata; class Mammalia; order Artiodactyla; family Monodontidae; genus Delphinapterus; species Delphinapterus leucas. The sequence continues at coordinate 20,194,897 of NW_028322232.1, forward strand.
AAATTGCAAACTGTGCCAAACAGGAGGTTAAAGGCAATTACTCTCCAAGTGGGGAGAGTGTTAGTAAAGCGTCTGGAATGGTGAACCCGAGTACCAGGGGACGAAAACTGAGACGCATTTAAAAACGTTTCCCGGTCACACGGTGGACCATACTCTGGGATTCCCATGCATGTTTTAGCTGAAGGAAGAATCCCTTAAACCTGGAGAGTTGGGACCCATGGAATGTGTACCATGCAGTATGACTTCAAAGGGTCTGCATTTGCTCACTGAACCTCACCAATGTTATCCGCCCGAAGTGTCCAGCCTTATGTCTCACCCAGCTCTAGGTGTAGATGTGGTAACTCCAGATTGCATCACAAGCCCTGAATGAATTATTTAAGAATTGCTCTCTATTTCACTGTCATTGTGTTTTGTTTTTGTAATTTATTTTGATAATGGGATTTATCGGATTTTCACGGCTGCATTTATGGCGCTGTACACATGCCTGATTCTCTTACGGAGACACATAAATCCATTGGTGTTAAGATTCTTAATTGGCAGGCGTATTCCTAGGCATTGAATATGGGGTGTTTAGTCCATTTCGTTGAGCAAGGAGTAGGTCTTGACTATTAAATATTTGGGTTATGGAAGGGTATCTGTTCTAATTTCAATCTCTGGTTTTATGCAGCACCCCAACTCACCATTTCCCTTAAGCAAGCATAAGTTGGTTTTCTAAATTTGAGACCCTGTTCTGTTTTGTAATTCAGTTCATGTGTAGCCAAGTTCACATTCGGTGTATTAGTGATATCTTAATGTTTCTTTTTCTGTGTGACTTATTTCACTTAGAATCATCGTATCTGAATCCACTCATTATGCCGCGACGGACCTGATGACATAGATTTCATTGCTGAGTGATATTCCATTGTACGTATGTACCACAAATTCTTTATCCATTTTTCGCATTCTGGGATATTTAACTTGTACCGTAGACGAGGTTCTTGTAAAAAGAGCCATCCATAACATTGGGGTGGCTGTGTGTTTTTGAATTTAATTTCCCTAAGCTATAGGACCCTAAGTGGAAGTGCCATAGGCTGTGTTGCTTTGTTTCCTACGTGTTTCAGGAAACACCATACACTTCTCCAGAGTGGCTGTTGGCCATTTACATCCCGCCCATCAGCATAACAGTGCTCCCTGTTCTCCATGACCTGTCCTGCCTTTCTGGATTTTACACTTGTTTCAGATGGCCGTTTGGACCGGGGGGCCGTGAGACTTCATTGTAGTGCAGATTTCCTTTACACGCTTGCTTGGTTGGCCAAAAAGGGCGTATGCGTTTTTTCCTGAATATATTCAGGAAAAAACGCATACGCCCTTTTTGGCCAAGTGCATCATTGTCGACATTCTGCCTCTTTTCCTATGCTTTAAGTGCAATTCCAGTCTACCCCATGCAATCGTTTTCCTGAAATTCTGCCCCGCTTTCAAGTCCTCTTCGAAGACTTACTTCAATACATTTTTGGATGATAGCTGTCATTCATAACTCTGCAGGTTTGTGAATTACAGTGCCCCTGGGCTCCTTTCTTCAACTCGCTATCTTGTGAGCTGGCCGCAAAACCGCAGGATTGCTTCAGGCCCTAATCTGGTTCCGGCAGGGCACGCTGAGCCTTTGATTAATTCCTCTTCCTGGTGGGAAATGAGAGTTCCATTTGCCCGTGCAGACACCTACAGCTAGTCTCTCATTTGTTCTCCCTATTCCTGTTCATCTTGGCAGAAATTGCAAACTGTGACAAACAGGAGGTTAAAGGCACTGACTCTCCAAGTGGGGATAGTGTTAGTAAAGGGTCTGGAACGGTGAACCCGAGTACCAGGGGACGAAACCTGAGATGCATTTGAAAACGTTTCCCAATCACACGGTGGACCATACTCTGGGTTTCCCATGCATGTTTTAGCTGAAGGAAGAATCCCTTAAACCTGGAGAGTTGGGAACCATGGAATGGGAACCATGCAGTATGACTTCAAAGGGTCTGCGTTTGCTCACCAAACCTCACCAATGCTATCAGCCCGAAGTGTCCAGCCTTATGTCTCAACCAGCTCTGGGTGTAGATGTGGTAAATCCAGGTTGCATCACAAGGCCTGAATGAATTATTTAAGAATTGCTCTCTATTTCACTGTCATTGTGTTTTGTTTGTGAAATTTAGTTTGTTAATGGGATTTATCGGATTTTCACTGCTGCCTTTAGGCCACTGTACACACGCTTGACTTCCTTATGGAGACATATAAATCCATGGGTCTTAAGATTCTTACTTGTCAGGTATATTCCCAGACGTTGAATATGGGGTGTTGAGTCCATTTCGTTGAGCAAGGAGTAGGTCTTGTCTATTATATATTTGGCTTATGGAACGGTATCTGTGCTAATTTCAATCTCTGGTTTGATGCAGCACCCCAACTCACCTTTCCCCATAAGCAAGCATAAGTTGGTTTTCTAAATTTGAGACCCTGTTCTGTTTTGTAATTCAGTTCATGTGTAGCCAAGTTTACGTTCCGTGTATTAGTGATATCTTATGATATTTCTTTTCCTGTGTGACTTATTTCTCGTAGAATCATCGTACCTGAATCCACTCATTATGCCGCTACGGGCCTGATGACGTAGATCTCATTGCTGAGTGATATTCCATTGTACGTACGTACCACAACTTCTTTATCCATTTTTTGCTTTCTCAGATATTTAACTTGTACCGTAGACGAGGTTCTTGTAAACAGAGCCGTCCCAAACTTTGGGGTGGCTGTGTGTTTTTGATTTTAATTTCCCTAAGCTATAGGACCCTAAGTGGAAGTGCCATAGGCTGTGTTGCTTTGTTTCCTACGTGTTTCAGGAAACACCATACACTTCTCCAGAGTGGCTGTTGGCAATTTAAATCCCACCCATCAGCATAACAAGGCCCCCTGTTCTCCATGACCTGTCCTGCCTTTCTGGATTTTACACATTTTCAGATGGCCCTTTTGACCGGGGACCAGTGAGACTTCATTGTAGTGCAGATTTCCTTTACACGCTTCCTTGGTTGGCCAAAAAGGGTCGTATGAGTTTTTTGCTGAATATATTCAGGAAAAAACGCATACGCCCTTTTTGGCCAAGTGCATCATTGTGGACATTCTGCCTCTTTTCCTATGCTTTAAGTGCAATTCCAATCTACCCCCTGAAATCGTTTTCCTGAAATTCTGCCCCGCTTTCAAGTCCTCTTCGAAGACTTACTTCAATACATTTTTGGACGATAGCTGTCATTCAGAACTCTGCAGGTTTGTGAATTACAGTGCCCCTGAGGTCGTTTCTTCAACTCGCTTTCTTGTGAGCTGGCCGCAAAACGGCAGGATTGCTTCAGGCCCTAATCTGGTTCCGGCAGGACACACTGAGCCTTTGGTTAATTCCTCTTCCTGGTGGGAAATGAGCGTTCCATTTGCCCGTGCAGACACCTACAGCTAGTCTCTCATTGGTTCTCCCTATTCCTGTTCATCTTGCGCAGAAATTGCAAACTGTGCCAAACAGGAGGTTAAAGGCACTGACTCTCCAAGTGGGGAGAGTGTTAGTAAAGCGTCCTGAACGGTGCACCCGAGTACCAGGGTTCGAAACCTGAGATGCATTTGAAAACGTTTCCCAATCACACGGTGGACCATACTCTGCGTTTCCCATGCATGTTTTAGCTGAAGGAAGAATCCCTTAAAGCTGGAGAGTTGGGACCCATGGAATGGGTACCATGCATTATGACTTCAAAGGGTCTGCGTTTGCTCACCAAACCTCACCAATGCTATCAGCCAGATGTGTCCAGCCTTATGTCTCAACCAGCTCTGGGTGTAGATGTGGTAAATCCAGGTTGCATCACAAGCCCTGAATGAATTATTTAAGAATTGCTCTCTATTTCACTGTCATTGTGTTTTGTTTTTGAAATTTATTTTGTTAATGGGATTTATCGGATTTTCACTGCTGCGTTTAGGCCACTGTACACATGCTTGACTTCCTTATGGAGACATATAAATCCATGGGTCTTAAGTTTCTTACTTGTCAGGTATATTCCCAGGCGTTGAATATGGGGTGTTGAGTCCATTTCGTTGAGCAAGGAGTAGGTCTTGTCTATTATATATTTGGCTTATGGAACGGTATCTGTGCTAATTTCAATCTCTGGTTTTATGCAGCACCCCAACTCACCTTTCCCCATAAGCAAGCATAAGTTGGTTTTCTAAATTTGAGACCCTGTTCTGTTTTCTAATTCAGTTCATGTGTAGCCAAGTTTACGTTCCGTGTATTAGTGATATCTTATGATCTTTCTTTTTCTGTGTGACTTATTTCTCGTAGAATCGTCGTACCTGAATCCACTCATTATGCCGCTACGGGCCTGATGACGTAGATCTCATTGCTGAGTGATATTCCATTATACGTACGTACCACAACTTCTTTATCGATTTTTTGCTTTCTCGGATATTTAATTTGTACTGTAGACGAGGTTCTTGTAAACAGAGCCGTCCCAAACTTTGGGGTGGCTGTGTGTTTTTGATTTTATTTTCCCTAAGCTATAGGACCCTAAGTGGAAGTGCCATAGGCTGTGTTGCTTTGTTTCCTACGTGTTTCAGGAAACACCATACACTTCTCCAGAGTGGCTGTTGGCAATTTACATCCCGCCCATCAGCATAACAAGGCTCCCTGTTCTCCATGACCTGTCCTGCCTTTCTGGATTTTACACTTTTTTCAGATGGCCGTTTGGACCATGGGGCAGTGAGACTTCATTGTATTGCAGATTTCCTTTACACGCTTGCTTGGTTGGCCAAAAAGTGCGTATGCATTTTTTCCTGAATATATTCAGGAGAAAAAGCATACGCCCTTTTTTACCAAGTGCATCACTCTCGACATTCTGCCTCTTTTCCTATGCTTTAAGTGCAATTCCAGTCTACCCCCTGAAATCGTTTTCCTGAAATTCTGCCCCACTTTCAAGTCCTCTTTGAAGACTTACTTCAATATATTTTTAGGCGATAGCTGTCATTCATAACTCTGCAGGTTTGTAAATTACAGAGCCCCTGAGCTCCTTTCTTCAACTCGCTTTCTTGTGAGCTGGCCGCAAAACCGCAGGATTGCTTCAGGCCCTAATCTGGTTCCGGAAGGGCACGCTGAGCCTTTGGTTAATCCCTCTTCCTGGTGGGAAATGAGCGTTCCATTTGCCCGTGCAGACACCTACAGCTAGTCTCTCATTGGTTCTCCCTATTCCTGTTCATCTTGCGCAGAAATTGCAAACTGTGCCAAACAGGAGGTTAAAGGCACTGACTCTCCAAGTGGGGAGAGTGTTAGTAAAGCGTCTGGAAAGGTGAAACCAAGTACCAGGGCACGAAACCTGAGATGCATTTGAAAACGTTTCCCAATCACACGGTGGACCATACTCTGGGTTTCCCATGCATGTTTTAGCTGAAGGAAGAATCCCTTAAACCTGGAGAGTTGGGAGCCATGGAATGGGTACCATGCAGTATGACTTCAAAGGGTCTGCGTTTGTTCACCGAACCTCACCAATGCTATCAGCCCGATGTGTCCAGCCTTATGTCTCAACTAGCTCTGGGTGTAGATGTGGTAAATCCAGGTTGCATCACAAGCCCTGAATGAATTATTTAAGAATTGCTATCTATTTCACTGTCATTGTGTTTTGTTTTTGAAATTTATTTTGTTAATGGGATTTATCGGATTTTCACTGCTGCGTTTAGGCCGCTGTACACACGCTGGATTTCCTTATGGAGACATATAAATCCATGGGTCTTAAGATTCTTACTTGTCAGGTATATTACCAGGCGTTGAATATGGGGTGTTGAGTCCATTTCGTTGAGCAAGGTGTAGGTCTTGTCTCTTATATATTTGGCTTATGGAACGGTATCTGTGCTAATTTCAATCTCTGGTTTGACGCAGCACCTGAACTCACCTTTCCCCATAAGCAAGCATAAGTTGGTTTTCTAAATTTGAGACAGTGTTCTGTTTTGTAATTCGGTTCATGTGTAGCCAAGTTTACGTTCCGTGTATTAGTGATATCTTATGATGTTTCTTTTTCTCTGTGACTTATTTCTCGTCGAATCATCGTACCTGAATGCACTCATTATGCCGCTACGGGCCTGAAGACGTAGATCTCATTGCTGAGTAATATTCCATTGTAGGTACGTATGACAACTTCTTTATCCATTTTTTGCTTTCTCGGATATTTAACTTGTACCGTAGAGGAGGTTCTTGTAAACAGAGCCGTCCCAAACTTTGGAGTGCCTGTGTATTTTTGATTATAATTTCCCTAAGCTATAGGACCCTAAGTGGAAGTGCCATAGGCTGTGTTGCTTTGTTTCCTACGTGTTTCAGGAAACACCATACACTTTTCCAGAGTGGCTGTTGGCAATTTTCATCCCGCCCATCAGCATAACAAGGCTCCCTGTTCTCCATGACCTGTCCTGCCTTTCTGGATTTTACACTTTTTTCAGATGGCCCTTTTGACCGGGGGGCAGTGAGACTTCATTGTAGTGCAGATTTCCTTTACACGCTTGCTTGGTTGGCCAAAAAGGGCGTATGCGTTTTTTCCTGAATATATTCAGGAAAAAACGCATACGCCCTTTTTGGCCAAGTGCATCATTGTGGACATTCTGCCTCTTTTCCTATGCTTTAAGTGCAATTCCAGTCTACCCCCTGAAATCGTTTTCCTGAAATTCTGCCCCGCTTTCAAGTCCTCTTCGAAGACTTACTTCAATACATTTTTGGACGATAGCTGTCATTCATAACTCTGCAGGTTTGTGAATTACAGTGCCCCTGAGCTCCTTTCTTCAACTCGCTTTCTTGTGAGCTGGCCGCAAAACCGCAGGATTGCTTCAGGCCCTAATCTGGTTCCGGCAGGGCACGCTGAGCCTTTGGTTAGTCCCTCTTCCTGGTGGGAAATGAGCGTTCCATTTGCCCGTGCAGACACCTACAGCTAGTCTCTCATTCGTTGTCCCTATTCCTGTTAATATTGCGCAGAAATTGCAAACTGTGCCAAACAGGAGGTTACAGGCACTGACTCTCCAAGTGGGGAGAGTGTTAGTAAAACGTCTGGAACGGTGAACCCGAGTACCAGGGGTCGAAACCTGAGACGCATTTGAAAACGTTTCCCAATCACATGGTGGACATTACTCTGGGTTTCCCATGCATGTTTTAGCTGAAGGAAGAATCCCTTAAACCTGGAGAGTTGGGACCCATGGAATGGGTACCATGCAGTATGACTTCAAAGGGTCTGCGTTTGCTCACCGAACCTCACCAATGCTATCAGCCCGAAGTGTCCAGCCTTATGTCTCACCCAGCTCTGGGTGTAGATGTGGTAAATGCAGGTTGCATCACAAGCCCTGAATGAATTATTTAAGAATTGTTCTCTATTTCACTGTCATTGTGTTTTGTTTTTGAAATATATTTTGATAATGGGATTTATCGGATTTTCACTGCTGCGTTGAGTCCGCTGTACACACGCTTGATATCCTTATGGAGACATATAAATCCATGGGTCTTAAGTTTCTTACTTGTCAGGTATATTCCCAGGCGTTGAATATGGGGTGTTGAGTTCATTTCGTTGAGCAAGGAGTAGGTCTTGTCTATTATATATTTGCCTTATGGAACGGAATCTGTGCTACTTTCAATCTCTGGTTTGATGCAGCACCCCAACTCACCTTTCCCCATAAGCAAGCATAAGTTGGTTTTCTAAATTTGAGACCCTGTTCTGTTTTGTAATTCAGTTCATGTGTAGCCAAGATTACGTTCTGTGTATTAGTGATATCTTATGATGTTTCTTTTTCTGTGTGACTTATTTCTCGTAGAATCATCATACCTGAATCCACTCATTATGCCGCTACGGTCCTGATGACGTAGATCTCATTGCTGAGTAATATTCCATTGTACGTACGTACCACAACTTCTTTATCCATTTTTTGCTTTCTCAGATATTTATCTTGTACCGTAGACGAGGTTGTTGTAAACAGAGCCGTCCCAAACTTTGGGGTGGCTGTGAGTTTTTGATTTTAATTTCCCTAAGCTATAGGACCATATGTGGAAGTGCCATAGGCTGTGTTGCTTTGTTTCCTACGTGTTTCAGGAAACACCATACACTTTTCCAGAGTGGCTGTTGGCAATTTTCATCCCGCCCATCAGCATAACAAGGCTCCCTGTTCTCCATGACCTGTCCTGCCTTTCTGGATTTTACACTTTTTTCAGATGGCCCTTTTGACCGGGGGGCAGAGAGACTTCATTGTAGTGCAGATTTCCTTTACACGCTTGCTTGGTTGGCCAAAAAGGGCGTATGCGTTTTTTCCTGAATATATTCAGGAAAAAACGCATACGCCCTTTTTGGCCAAGTGCATCATTGTGGACATTCTGCCTCTTTTCCTATGCTTTAAGTGCAATTCCAGTCTACCCCCTGAAATCGTTTTCCTGAAATTCTGCCCCGCTTTCAAGTCCTCTTCGAAGACTTACTTCAATACATTTTTGGACGATAGCTGTCATTCATAACTCTGCAGGTTTGTGAATTACAGTGCCCCTGAGCTCCTTTCTTCAACTCGCTTTCTTGTGAGCTAGTCGAAAAACCGCTGGATTGCTTCAGGCCCTAATCTGGTTCCGGCAGGGAACGCTGAGCCTTTGGTTAGTCCCTCTTCCTGGTGGGAAATGAGCGTTCAATTTGCCAGTGCAGACACCTACAGCTAGTCTCTCATTGGTTGTCCCTATTCCTGTTAATATTGCGCAGAAATTGCAAACTGTGCCACACAGGAAGTTAAAGGCACTGACTCTCCAAGTGGGGAGAGTGTTAGTAAAGCGTCTGGAACGGTGAACCCGAGTACCAGGAGTTGAAACCTGAGACGCCTTTGAAAACGTTTCCCAATCACATGGTGGACATTACTCTGGGTCTCCCATGCATGTTTTAGCTGAAGGAAGAATCCGTTAAACCTGGAGAGTTGGGACCCATGGAATGGGTACCATGCAGTATGACTTCAAAGGGTCTGGGTTTGTTCAACAAACCTCACCAATGCTATCAGCCCGATGTGTCCAGCCTTATGTCTCAACTAGCTCTGGGTGTAGATGTGGTAAATACAGGTTGCATCACAAGCCCTGAATGAATTATTTAAGAATTGCTCTCTATTTCACTGTCATTGTGTTTTGTTTGTGAAATTTATTTTGTTAATGGGATTTATCGGATTTTCACTGCTGCGTTTAGGCCGCTGTACACACGCTTGACTTCCTTATGGAGACATATAAATCCATGGGTCTTAAGTTTCTTACTTGTCAGGTATATTCCCAGGTGTTGAATATGGGGTGTTGAGTCCATTTCGTTGAGCAAGGAGTAGGTCTTGTCTATTATATATTTGGCTTATGGAACGGTATCTGTGCTAATTTCAATCTCTGGTTTGATGCAGCACCCCAACTCACCTTTCCCCATAAGCAAGCATAAGTTGGTTTTCTAAATTTGAGACCCTGTTCTGTTTTGTAATTCAGTTCATGTGTAGCCAAGTTTACGTTCCGTGTATTAGTGATATCTTATGATATTTCTTTTCCTGTGTGACTTATTTCTCGTAGAATCGTCGTACCTGAATGCACTCATTATGCCGCTACGGGCCTGATGACGTAGATCTCATTGCTGAGTGATATTCCATTGTACGTACGTACCACAACTTCTTTATCCATTTTTTGCTTTCTCGGATATTTAACTTGTACCGTAGATGAGGTTCTTGTAAACAGAGCCGTCCCAAACTTTGGGGTGGCTGTTTGTATTTGATTTTAATTTCCCTAAGCTATAGGACCCTAAGTGGAAGTGCCATAGGCTGTGTTGCTTTGTTTCCTACGTGTTTCAGGAAACACCATACACTTCTCCAGAGTGGCTGTTGGCAATTTAAATCCCGCCCATCAGCATAACAAGGCTCCCTGTTCTCCATGACCTGTCCTGCCTTTCTGGATTTTACACTTTTTTCAGATGGCCCTTTTGACCGGGGGGCAGAGAGACTTCATTGTAGTGCAGATTTCCTTTACACGCTTGCTTGGTTGGCCAAAAAGGGCGTATGCGTTTTTCCCTGAATATATTCAGGTAAAAACGCATACGTCCTTTTTGGCCAAGTGCATCATTGTGGACATTCTGCCTCTTTTCCTATGCTTTAAGTGCAATTCCAGTCTACCCCCTGAAATCGTTTTCCTGAAATTCTGCCCCGCTTTCAAGTCCTCTTCAAAGACTTACTTCAATATAATTTTGGACGATAGCTGTCATTCATAACTCTGCAGGTTTGTGAATTACAGTGCCCCTGAGCTCCTTTCTTCAACTCGCTTTCTTGTGAGCTGGCCGCAAAACCGCAGGATTTGTTCAGGCCCTAATCTGGTTCCCGCAGGGCACGCTGAGCCTTTGGTTAGTCCCTCTTCCTGGTGGGAAATGAGCCTTCCATTTGCCCGTGCAGACACCTACAGCTAGTCTCTCATTCGTTGTCCCTATTCCTGTTAATATTGCGCAGAAATTGCAAACTGTGCCAAACAGGAGGTTACAGGCACTGACTCTCCAAGTGGGGAGAGTGTTAGTAAAGCGTCTGGAATGGTGAACCTGAGTACCAGGGGTCGAAACCTGAGATGCATTTGAAAACGTTTCCCAATCACATGGTGGACCTTACTCTGGGTTTCCCATGCATGTTTTAGCTGAAGGAAGAATCCCTTAATCCTGGAGAGTTGGGACCCATGGAATGGGTACCATGCAGTATGACTTCAAAGGGTCTGTGTTTGCTCACCGAACGTCACCAATGCTATCAGCCCGATGTGTCCAGCCTTATGTCTCACCCAGCTCTGGGTGTAGATGTGGTAAATCCAGGTTGCATCACAAGCCCTGAATGAATTATTTAAGAATTGTTCTCTATTTCACTGTCATTGTGTTTTGTTTTTGAAATATATTTTGATAATGGGATTTATCGGATTTTCACTGCTGCGTTGAGGCCGCTGTACACACGCTTGATATCCTTATGGAGACATATAAATCCATGGGTCTTAAGTTTCTTACTTGTCAGGTATATTCCCAGACGTTGAATATGGGGTGTTGAGTTCATTTCGTTGAGCAAGGAGTAGGTCTTGTCTATTATATATTTGCCTTATGGAACGGAATCTGTGCTAATTTCAATCTCTGGTTTGATGCAGCACCCCAACTCACCTTTCCCCATAAGCAAGCATAAGTTGGTTTTCTAAATTTGAGACCCTGTTCTGTTTTGTAATTCAGTTCATGTGTAGCCAAGTTTACGTTCCGTGTATTAGTGATATCTTATGATATTTCTTTTCCTGTGTGACTTATTTCTCGTAGAATCGTCGTACCTGAATCCACTCATTATGCCGCTATGGGCCTGATGACGTAGATCATATTGCTGAGTGATATTCCATTGTACGTACGTACCACAATTTCTTTATCCATTTTTTACTTTCTCGGATATTTAACTTGTACCGTAGACGAGGTTCTTGTAAACAGAGCCGTCCCAAACTTTGGGGTGGCTGTTTGTTTTTGATTTTAATTTCCCTAAGCTATAGGACCATAAGTGGAAGTGCCATAGGCTGTGTTGCTTTGTTTCCTACGTGTTTCAGGAACACCATACATTTCTCCAGAGTGGCTGTTGGCATTTTAAATCCCGCCCATCAGCATAACAAGGCTCCCTGTTCTCCATGACCTGTCCTGCCTTTCTGGATTTTACACTTTTTTCAGATGGCCCTTTTGACCGGGGGGCAGAGAGACTTCATTGTAGTGCAGATTTCCTTTACACGCTTGCTTGGTTGGCCAAAAAGGGCGTATGCGTTTTTCCCTGAATATATTCAGGGAAAAACGCATACGCCCTTTTTGGCCAAGTGCATCATTGTGGACATTCTGCCACTTTTCCTATGCTTTAAGTCCAATTCCAGTCTACCCCCTGAAATCGTTTTCCTGAAATTCTGCCCCGCTTTCAAGTCCTCTTCAAAGACTTACTTCAATATAATTTTGGACGATAGCTGTCATTCATAACTCTGCAGGTTTGTGAATTACAGTGCCCCTGAGCTCCTTTCTTCAACTCGCTTTCTTGTGAGCTGGCCGCAAAACCGCAGGATTGTTTCAGGCCCTAATCTGGTTCCGGCAGGGCACGCTGAGCCTTTGGTTAGTCCCACTTCCTGGTGGGAAATGAGCGTTCCATTTGCCCGTGCAGACACCTACAGGTAGTCTCTCATTCGTTGTCCCTATTCCTGTTAATATTGCGCAGAAATTGCAAACTGTGCCAAACAGGAGGTTACAGGCACTGACTCTCCAAGTGGGGAGAGTGTTAGTAAAGCGTCTGGAACGGTGAACCCGAGTACCAGGGGTCGAAACCTGAGACGCATTTGAAAACGTTTCCCAATCACATGGTGGACATTACTCTGGGTTTCCCATGCATGTTTTAGCTGAAGGAAGAATCCCTTAATCCTGGAGAGTTGGGACCCATGGAATGGGTACCATGCAGTATGACTTCAAAGGGTCTGCGTTTGCTCACCGAACCTCACCAATGCTATCAGCCCGATGTGTCCAGCCTTATGTCTCACCCAGCTCTGGGTGTAGATGTGGTAAATCCAGGTTGCATCACAAGCCCTGAATGAATTATTTAAGAATTGTTCTCTATTTCACTGTCATTGTGTTTTGTTTTTGAAATATATTTTGATAATGGGATTTATCGGATTTTCACTGCTGCGTTGAGGCCGCTGTACACACGCTTGATATCCTTATGGAGACATATAAATCCATGGGTCTTAAGTTTCTTACTTGTCAGGTATATTCCCAGGCGTTGAATATGGGGTGTTGAGTTCATTTCGTTGAGCAAGGAGTAGGTCTTGTCTATTATATATTTGCCTTATGGAACGGAATCTGTGCTAATTTCAATCTCTGGTTTTATGCAGCACCCCAACTCACCTTTCCCCATAAGCAAGCATAAGTTGGTGTTCTAAATTTGAGACCCTGTTCTGTTTTGTAATTCAGTTCATGTGTAGCCAAGTTTACGTTCCGTGTATTAGAGATATCTTATGATATTTCTTTTCCTGTGTGACTTATTTCTCATAAAATCGTCGTATCTGAATCCACTTATTATGCCGCTATGGGCCTGATGACGTAGATCTCATTGCTGAGTGATATTCCATTGTACGTACGTACCACAACTTCTTTATCCATTTTTTGCTTTCTGGGATATTTAACTTGTACCGTAGACGAGGTTCTTGTAAACAGAGCCGTCCCAAACTTTGGGGTGGCTGTGTGTTTTTGATTTTAATTTCCCTAAGCTATAGTACCATAAGTGGAAGTGCAATAGGCTGTGTTGCTTTGTTTCCTACGTGTTTCAGGAAACACCATACACTTCTCCAGAGTGGCTGTTGGCAATTTAAATCCCGCCCATCAGCATAACAAGGCTCCCTGTTCTCCATGACCTGTCCTGCCTTTCTGGATTTTACACTTGTTTCAGATGGCCGTTTGGACCGGGGGTAGTGAGACTTCATTGTAGTGCAGATTTCCTTTACACGCTTGCTTGGTTGGCCAAAAAGTGCGTATGCGTTTTTTCCTGAATATATTCAGGAAAAAACGCATAAGCCCTTTTTGGCCAAGTGCACCATTGTTGACATTCTGCCTCTTTTCCTATGCTTTAAGTGCAATTCCAGTCTACCCCCTGAAATCGTTTTCCTGAAATTCTGCCCCGCTTTCAAGTCCTCTTCGAAGACTTACTTCAATACATTTTTGGACGATAGCTGTCATTCATAACTCTGCAGGTTTGTGAATTACAGTGCCCCTGAGCTCCTTTCTTCAACTCGTTTTCTTGTGAGCTGGCCGCAAAACCGCAGGATTGCTTCAGGCCCTAATCTGGTTCCGGCAGGGCATGCTGAGCCTTTGGTTAATCCCTCTTCCTGGTGGGAAATGAGCGTTCCATTTGCCCGTGCAGACACCTACAGCTAGTCTCTCATTGGTTCTCCCTATTCCTGTTCATCTTGCGCAGAAATTGCAAACTGTGCCAAACAGGAGGTTAAAGGCAATTACTCTCCAAGTGGGGAGAATGTTAGTAAAGCGTCTGGAACGGTGAACCCAAGTACCAGGGGACGAAACCTGAGATGCATTTGAAAACGTTTCCCAATCACACGGTGGACCATACTCTGGGTTTCCCATGCATGTTTTAGCTGAAGGAAGAATCCCTTAAACCTGGAGAGTTGGGACCCATGGAATGGGTACCATGCAGTATGACTTCAAAGGGTCTGCCTTTGCTCACCGAACCTCACCAATGCTATCAGCCCGACGTGTCCGGCCTTATGTCTCAACCAGCTCTGGGTGTAGATGTGGTAAATCCAGGTTGCATCACAAGGCCTGAATGAATTATTTAAGAATTGTTCTCTATTTCACTGTCATTGTGTTTTGTTTGTGAAATTTATTTTGATAATGGGATTTATCGGATTTTCACTGCTGCGTTTAGGCCGCTGTACACATGCTTGATTTCCTTATGGAGACATATAAATCCATGGGTCTTAAGATTCTTACTTGTCAGGTATATTCCTAGGAGTTGAATATGGGGTGTTGAGTCCATTTCGTTGAGCAAGGAGTAGGTCTTGTCTATTATATATTTGGCTTATGGAACGGTATCTGTGCTAATTTCAATCTCTGGTTTGATGCAGCACCCCAACTCACCTTTCCCCATAAGCAAGCATAAGTTGGTTTTCTAAATTTGAGACCCTGTTCTGTTTTGTAATTCAGTTCATGTGTAGACAAGTTTACGTTCCTTGTATTAGTGATATCTTATGATGTTTCTTTTTCTGTGTGACTTATTTCTCGTAGAATCATCATACCTGAATCCACTCATTATGCCGCTACGGGCCTGATGACGTAGATCTCATTGCTGAGTAATATTCCATTGTACGTACGTACCACAACTTCTTTATCCATTTTTTGCTTTCTCAGATATTTAACTTGTACCGTAGACGAGGTTGTTGTAAACAGAGCCGTCCCAAACTTTGGGGTGGCTGTGAGTTTTTGATTTTAATTTCCCTAAGCTATAGGACCATATGTGGAAGTGCCATAGGCTGTGTTGCTTTGTTTCCTACGTGTTTCAGGAAACACCATACACTTTTCCAGAGTGGCTGTTGGCAATTTTCATCCCGCCCATCAGCATAACAAGGTTCCCTGTTCTCCATGACCTGTCCTGCCTTTCTGGATTTTACACTTTTTTCAGATGACCCTTTTGACCGGGGGACAGTGAGACTTCATTGTAGTGCAGATTTCCTTTACACGCTTGCTTGGTTGGCCAAAAAGGGCGTATGCGTTTTTTCCTGAATATATTCAGGAAAAAACGCATACGCCCTTTTTGGCCAAGTGCATCATTGTGGACATTCTGCCTCTTTTCCTATGCTTTAAGTGCAATTCCAGTCTACCCCCTGAAATCGTTTTCCTGAAATTCTGCCCCGCTTTCAAGTCCTCTTCAAAGACTTACTTCAATATAATTTTGGACGATAGCTGTCATTCATAACTCTGCAGGTTTGTGAATTACAGTGCCCCTGAGCTCCTTTCTTCAACTCGCTTTCTTGTGAGCTGGCCGCAAAACCGCAGGATTGCTTCAGGCCCTAATCTGGTTCCGGCAGGGCACGCTGAGCCTTTGGTTAGTCCCTCTTCCTGGTGGGAAATGAGCGTTCCATTTGCCCGTGCAGACACCTACAGCTAGTCTCTCATTCGTTGTCCCTATTCCTGTTAATATTGCGCAGAAATTGCAAACTGTGCCAAACAGGAGGTTAAAGGCACTGACTCTGAAGGTAGAGAGAGTGTTAGTAAAGCGTCTGGAACGTTGAACCCGTGTACCAGGGGTCGAAACCTGAGACGAATTTGAAAACGTTTCCCAATCACATGGTGGACATTACTCTGGGTTTCCCATGCATGTTTTAGCTGAAGGAAGAATCGCTTAAACCTGGAGAGTTGGGACCCATGGGATGGGTGCCATGCAGTATGACTTCAAAGGGTCTGCGTTTGCTCACCGAACCTCACCAATGCTATCAGCCCGAAGTGTCCAGCCTTATGTCTCACCCAGCTCTGGGTGTAGATGTGGTAAATCCAGGTTGCATCACAAGCCCTGAATGAATTATTTAAGAATTGTTCTCTATTTCACTGTCATTGTGTTTTGTTTTTGAAATATATTTTGATAATGGAATTTATCGGATTTTCACTGCTGCGTTGAGGCCGCTGTACACACGCTTGATATCCTTATGGAGACATATAAATCCATGGGTCTTAAGTTTCTTACTTGTCTGGTATATTCCCAGGCGTTGAATATGGGTGTTGAGGTCATTTCGTTGAGCAAGGAGTAGGTCATCTCTATTATATATTTGCCTTATGGAACGGAATCTGTGCTAATTTCAATCTCTGGTTTTATGCAGCACCCCAACTCACCTTTCCCCATAAGCAAGCATAAGTTGGTTTTCTAAATTTGAGACCCTGTTCTGTTTTGTAATTCAGTTCATGTGTAGCCAAGTTTACGTTCCGTGTATTAGTGATATCTTATGATATTTCTTTTCCTGTGTGACTTATTTCTTGTAGAATCGTCGTACCTGAATCCACTCATTATGCCGCTACGGGCCTGATGACGTGGATCTCATTGCTGAGTGATATTCCATTGTACGTACGTACCACAACTTCTTTATCCATTTTTTGCTTTCTCGGATATTTAACTTGTACCGTAGACGAGGTTCTTGTAAACAGAGCCGTCCCAAACTTTGGGGTGGCAGTGTGGTTTTGAATTTAATTTCCCTAAGCTATAGGACCGTAAGTGGAAGTGCCATAGGCTGTGTTGCTTTGTTTCCTCCGTGTTTCTGGAAACACCATACAGTTCTCCAGAGTGGCTGTTGGCAATTTACATCCCGCCCATCAGCATAACAAGGCTCCCTGTTCTCCATGACCTGTCCTGCCTTTCTGGATTTTACACTTTTTTCAGGTGGCCCTTTTGACCGGGGGTAGTGAGACTTCATTGTAGTGCAGATTTCCTTTACACGCTTGCTTGGTTGGCCAAAAAGGGCGTATGCGTTTTTTCCTGAATATATTCAGGAAAAAACGCATATGCACTTTTTGGCCAAGTGCATCATTGTGGACATTCTGCCTCTTTTCCTATGCTTTAAGTGCAATTCCAGTCTACCCCCTGAATTCGTTTTCCTGAAATTCTGCCCCGCTTTCAAGTCCTCTTCGAAAACTTACTTCAATACATTTTTGGACGATAGCTGTCATTCATAACTCTACAGGTTTGTGAATTACAGTGCCCCTGAGCTCCTTTCTTCAACTCGCTTTCTTGTGAGCTGGCCGCAAAACCGCAGGATTGCCTCAGGCCCTAATCTTGGTCCGGCAGGGCACGCTGAGCCTTTGGTTAATTCCTCTTCCTGTTGGGAAATGAGCGTTCCATTTGCCCGTGCAGACACCTACAGCTAGTCTCTCATTGGCTCTCGCTATTCCTGTTCATCTTGTGCCGAAATTGCAAACTGTGCCAAACAGGAGGTTAAAGACACTGACTCTCCAAGTGGGGAGAGTGTTAGTAAAGCGTCTGGAACGGTGAACCCGAGTACCAGGGGTCGAAAACTGAGATGCATTTGAAAACGTTTCCCAATCACACGGTGGACCATACTCTGGGTTTCCCATGCATGTTTTAGCTGAAGGAGGAATCCCTTAAACCTGGAGAGTTGGGACGCATGGAATGGGTACCATGCAGTATGAGTTCAAAGGGTCTGCGTTTGCTCACCAAACCTCACCAATACTATCAGCTCGATGTGTCCAGCCTTATGTCTCAACCAGCTCTGGGTGTAGATGTGGTAAATCCAGGTTGCATCACAAGCCCTGAATGAATTATTTAAGAATTGCTCTCTATTTCACTGTCATTGTGATTTGTTTTTGAAATTTATTTTGTCAATGGGATTTATCGGATTTTCACTGCTGCGTTTAGGCCCCTGTACACACGCTTGACTTCCTTATGGAGACATATAAATCCATGGGTCTTTAGATTCTTACTTGTCAGGTATATTTCCAGGCGTTGAATATGGGGTGTTGAGTCCATTTCGTTGAGCAAGGTGTAGGTCTTGTCTCTTATATATTTGGCTTATGGAACGGTATCTGTGCTAATTTCAATCTCTGGTTTGACGCAGCACCCGAACTCACCTTTCCCCATAAGCAAGCATAAGTTGGTTTTCTAAATTTGAGACCCTGTTCTGTTTTGTAATTCAGTTCATGTGTAGCCAAGTTTACGTTCCGTGTATTAGTGATATCTTATGATGTTTCTTTTTCTCTGTGACTTATTTCTCGTCGAATCGTCGTACGTGAATGCACTCATTATGCCGCTACGGGCCTGATGACGTAGATCTCATTGCTGAGTGATATTCCATTGTACGTACGTACGACAACTTCTTTATCCATTTTTTGCTTTCTCGGATATTTAACTTGTACCGTAGAGGAGGTTCTTGTAAACAGAGCCGTCCCAAACTTTGGAGTGGCTGTGTGTTTTTGATTTTAATTTCCCTAAGCTATAGGACCCTAAGTGGATGTGCCATAGGCTGTGTTGCTTTGTTTCCTACGTGTTTCAGGAAACACCATACATTTCTCCAGAGTGGCTGTTGGCAATTTACATCCCGCCCATCAGCATAACAAGGCTCCCTGTTCTCCATGACCTGTCCTGCCTTTCTGGATTTTACACTTTTTTCAGGTGGCCCTTTTGACCGGGGGTAGTGAGACTTCATTGTAGTGCAGATTTCCTTTACACGCTTGCTTGGTTGGCCAAAAAGGGCGTATGCGTTTTTTCCTGAATATATTCAGGAAAAAACGCATATGCACTTTTTGGCCAAGTGCATCATTGTGGACATTCTGCCTCTTTTCCTATGCTTTAAGTGCAATTCCAGTCTACCCCCTGAATTCGTTTTCCTGAAATTCTGCCCCGCTTTCAAGTCCTCTTCGAAAACTTACTTCAATACATTTTTGGACGATAGCTGTCATTCATAACTCTACAGGTTTGTGAATTACAGTGCCCCTGAGCTCCTTTCTTCAACTCGCTTTCTTGTGAGCTGGCCGCAAAACCGCAGGATTGCCTCAGGCCCTAATCTTGGTCCGGCAGGGCACGCTGAGCCTTTGGTTAATTCCTCTTCCTGTTGGGAAATGAGCGTTCCATTTGCCCGTGCAGACACCTACAGCTAGTCTCTCATTGGCTCTCGCTATTCCTGTTCATCTTGTGCCGAAATTGCAAACTGTGCCAAACAGGAGGTTAAAGACACTGACTCTCCAAGTGGGGAGAGTGTTAGTAAAGCGTCTGGAACGGTGAACCCGAGTACCAGGGGTCGAAAACTGAGATGCATTTGAAAACGTTTCCCAATCACACGGTGGACCATACTCTGGGTTTCCCATGCATGTTTTAGCTGAAGGAGGAATCCCTTAAACCTGGAGAGTTGGGACGCATGGAATGGGTACCATGCAGTATGAGTTCAAAGGGTCTGCGTTTGCTCACCAAACCTCACCAATACTATCAGCTCGATGTGTCCAGCCTTATGTCTCAACCAGCTCTGGGTGTAGATGTGGTAAATCCAGGTTGCATCACAAGCCCTGAATGAATTATTTAAGAATTGCTCTCTATTTCACTGTCATTGTGTTTTGTTTTTGAAATTTATTTTGTCAATGGGATTTATCGGATTTTCACTGCTGCGTTTAGGCCCCTGTACACACGCTTGACTTCCTTATGGAGACATATAAATCCATGGGTCTTTAGATTCTTACTTGTCAGGTATATTTCCAGGCGTTGAATATGGGGTGTTGAGTCCATTTCGTTGAGCAAGGTGTAGGTCTTGTCTCTTATATATTTGGCTTATGGAACGGTATCTGTGCTAATTTCAATCTCTGGTTTGACGCAGCACCCGAACTCACCTTTCCCCATAAGCAAGCATAAGTTGGTTTTCTAAATTTGAGACCCTGTTCTGTTTTGTAATTCAGTTCATGTGTAGCCAAGTTTACGTTCCGTGTATTAGTGATATCTTATGATGTTTCTTTTTCTCTGTGACTTATTTCTCGTCGAATCATCGTACGTGAATGCACTCATTATGCCGCTACGGGCCTGATGACGTAGATCTCATTGCTGAGTGATATTCCATTGTACGTACGTACGACAACTTCTTTATCCATTTTTTGCTTTCTCGGATATTTAACTTGTACCGTAGAGGAGGTTCTTGTAAACAGAGCCGTCCCAAACTTTGGAGTGGCTGTGTGTTTTTGATTTTAATTTCCCTAAGCTATAGGACCCTAAGTGGATGTGCCATAGGCTGTGTTGCTTTGTTTCCTACGTGTTTCAGGAAACACCATACATTTCTCCAGAGTGGCTGTTGGCAATTTACATCCCGCCCATCAGCATAACAAGGCTCCCTGTTCTCCATGACCTGTCCTGCCTTTATGGATTTTACACTTGTTTCAGATGGCCGTTTGGACCGGGGGGCAGTGAGACTTCATTGTAGTGCAGATTTCCTTTACACGCTTGCTTCGTTGGCCAAAAAGAGCGTATGCGTTTTTTCCTGAATATATTCAGGAAAAAACGCATACGCCCTTTTTGGCCAAGGGCATCATTGTGGACATTCTGCCTCTTTTCCTATGATTTAAGTGCAATTCCAGTCTACCCCCTGAAATCGTTTTCCTGAAATTCTGCCCCGCTTTCAAGTCCTCTTCGAAGACTTACTTCAATATATTTTTGGACGATAGCTGTCATTCATAACTCTGCATGTTTGTGAATTACAGTGCCCCTGAGCTCCTTTCTTCAACTCGCTTTCTTGTGAGCTGGCCGCAAAACCGCAGGATTGCTTCAGGCCCTAATCTGGTTCCTGCAGGGCACGCTGAGCTTTTGGTTAATCCCTCTTCCTGGTGGGAAATGAGCGTTCCATTTGCCCGTGCAGACACCTACAGCTAGTCTCTCATTGGTTCTCCCTATTCCTGTTCATCTTGCGCAGAAATTGCAAACTGTGCCAAACAGGAGGTTAAAGGCCCTGACTCTCCAAGTGGGGAGAGTGTTAGTAAAGCGTCTGGAACGGTGAACCCGAGTACCAGGGGACGAAACCTGAGATGCATTTGAAAACGTTTCCCAATCACACGGTGGAACATACTCTGGGTTTCCCATGCATGTTTTAGCTGAAGGAAGAATGTCTTAAACCTGGAGAGTTGGGACCCATGGAATGGCTACCATGCAGTATGACTTCAAAGGGTCTGCGTTTGTTCAACAAACCTCACCAATGCTATCAGCCCGATGTGTCCAGCCTTATGTCTCAACTAGCTCTGGGTGTAGATGTGGTAAATCCAGGTTGCATCACAAGCCCTGAATGAATTATTTTAGAATTGCTCTCTATTTCACTGTCATTGTGTTTTGTTTTTGAAATTTATTTTGTTAATGGGATTTATCGGATTTTCACTGCTGCATTTAGGTCGCTGTACACACGCTTGACTTCCTTATGGAGACATATAAATCCATGGGTCTTAAGTTTCTTACTTGTCAGGTATATTCCCAGGTGTTGAATATGGGGTGTTGAGTCCATTTCGTTGAGCAAGGAGTAGGTCTTGTCTATTATATATTTGGCTTATGGAACGGTATCTGTGCTAATTTCAATCTCTGGTTTTATGCAGCACCCCAACTCACCTTTCCCCATAAGCAAGCATAAGTTGGTTTTCTAAATTTGAGACCCTGTTCTGTTTTGTAATTCAGTTCATGTGTAGCCAAGTTTACGTTCCGTGTATTAGTGATATCTTATGATATTTCTTTTCCTGTGTGACTTATTTCTCGTAGAATCGTCGTACCTGAATCCACTCAATATGCCGCTACGGGCCTGATGACGTAGATCTCATTGCTGAGTGATATTCCATTGTACGTACGTACCACAACTTCTTTATCCATTTTTTGCTTTCTCGGATATTTAACTTGTACCGTAGACGAGGTTCTTGTAAACAGAGCCGTCCCAAACTTTGGGGTGGCTGTGTGTTTTTGATTTTAATTTCCCTAAGCTATAAGACCATAAGTGGAAGTGCCATAGGCTGTGTTGCTTTGTTTCCTACGTGTTTCAGGAAACACCATACACTTCTCCAGAGTGGCTGTTGGCCATTTACATCCCGCCCATCAGCATAACAGTGCTCCCTGTTCTCCATGACCTGTCCTGCCTTTCTGGATTTTACACTTGTTTCAGATGGCCGTTTGGACCGGGGTTAGTGAGACATCATTGTGGTGGAGATTTCCTTTACACGCTTGCTTGGTTGGCCAAAAAGGGCGTATGCGTTTTTTCCTGAATATATTCAGGAATAAACTCATACGCACTTTTTGGCCAAGTGCACCACTGTCGACATTCTGCATCTTTTCCTATGTTTTAATTGCAATTCCAGTCTACCCCCTGAAATCGTTTTCCTGAAATTCTGCCCCGCTTTCAAGTCCTCTTCGAAGACTTACTTCAATAAATTTTTGGACGATAGCTGTCATTCATAACTCTGCAGGTTTGTGAATTACAGTGCCCCTGAGCTCCTTTCTTCAACTCGCTTTCTTGTGCGCTGGCCGCAAAACCGCAGGAATGCTTCAGGCCCTAATCTGGTTCCGGCAGGGCACACTGAGTCTTTGGTTAATCCGTCTTCCTGGTGGGAAATGAGCGTTCCATTTGCCCGTGCAGACACCTACAGCTAGTCTCTCATTGGTTCTCCCTATTCCTGTCGATCTTGCGCAGAAATTGCAAACTGTGCCAAACAGGAGGTTAAAGGCAATTACTCTCCAAGTGGGGAGAGTGTTAGTAAAGCGTCTGGAATGGTGAACCCGAGTACCAGGGGACGAAAACTGAGACGCATTTAAAAACGTTTCCCGGTCACACGGTGGACCATACTCTGGGATTGCCATGCATGTTTTAGCTGAAGGAAGAATCCCTTAAACCTGGAGAGTTGGGACCCATGGAATGTGTACCATGCAGTATGACTTCAAAGGGTCTGCATTTGCTCACTGAACCTCACCAATGTTATCCGCCCGAAGTGTCCAGCCTTATGTCTCACCCAGCTCTAGGTGTAGATGTGGTAACTCCAGATTGCATCACAAGCCCTGAATGAATTATTTAAGAATTGCTCTCTATTTCACTGTCATTGTGTTTTGTTTTTGTAATTTATTTTGATAATGGGATTTATCGGATTTTCACGGCTGCATTTATGGCGCTGTACACATGCCTGATTCTCTTACGGAGACACATAAATCCATTGGTGTTAAGATTCTTAATTGGCAGGCGTATTCCTAGGCATTGAATATGGGGTGTTTAGTCCATTTCGTTGAGCAAGGAGTAGGTCTTGACTATTAAATATTTGGGTTATGGAAGGGTATCTGTTCTAATTTCAATCTCTGGTTTTATGCAGCACCCCAACTCACCATTCCCCTTAAGCAAGCATAAGTTGGTTTTCTAAATTTGAGACCCTGTTCTGTTTTGTAATTCAGTTCATGTGTAGCCAAGTTCACATTCGGTGTATTAGTGATATCTTAATGTTTCTTTTTCTGTGTCACTTATTTCACTTAGAATCATCGTATCTGAATCCACTCATTATGCCGCGACGGACCTGATGACATAGATTTCATTGCTGAGTGATATTCCATTGTACGTATGTACCACAAATTCTTTATCCATTTTTCGCATTCTGGGATATTTAACTTGTACCGTAGACGAGGTTCTTGTAAAAAGAGCCATCCATAACATTGGGGTGGCTGTGTGTTTTTGAATTTAATTTCCCTAAGCTATAGGACCCTAAGTGGAAGTGCCATAGGCTGTGTTGCTTTGTTTCCTACGTGTTTCAGGAAACACCATACACTTCTCCAGAGTGGCTGTTGGCAATGTACATCACGCCCATCAGCATAACAAGGCTCCCTGTTCTCCATGACCTGTCCTGCCTTTCTGGATTTTACACTTTTTTCAGATGGCCCGTTTGACCGGGGGGCAGTGAGACTTCATTGTAGTGCAGATTTCCTTTACACGCTTGCTTGGTTGGCCAAAAAGGGCGTATGCGTTTTTTCCTGAATATATTCAGGAAAAAACGCATACGCCCTTTTTGGCCAAGTGCATCATTGTCGACATTCTGCCTCTTTTCCTATGCTTTAAGTGCAATTCCAGTCTTCCCCCTGAAATCGTTTTCCTGAAATTCTGCCCCGCTTTCAAGTCCTCTTTGAAGACTTACTTCAATACATTTTTGGACGATAGCTGTCATTCATAACTCTGCAGGTTTGTGAATTACAGTGCCCCTGAGCTCCTTTTTCAACTCGCTTTCTTCTGAGCTGGCCGCAAAACCGCAGGATTGCTTCAGGCCCTAATCTGGTTCCGGCAGGGCACGCTGAGCCGTTGGTTAATCCCTCTTCCTGGTGGGAAATGAGCGTTCCATTTGCCCGTGCAGACACCTACAGCTAGTCTCTCATTGGTTCTCCCTATTCCTGTTCATCTTGCGCAAAAATTGCAAACTGTGCCAAACAGGAGGTTAAAGGCACTGACTCTCCAAGTGGGGAGAGTGTTAGTAAAGCGTCTGGAACGGTGAACCCGAGTACCAGGGGACGAAACCTGAGATGCATTTGAAAACGTTTCCCAGTCACACGGTGGACCATACTCTGGGTTTCCCATGCATGTTTTAGCTGAAGGAAGAATCCCTTAAACCTGGAGAGTTGCGACCCATGGAATGGGTACCATGCAGTATGACTTCAAAGGATCTGCGTTTGCTCACCGAACCTCACCTATGCTATCAGCCCGAAGTGTCCAGCCTTATGTCTCACCCAGCTCTGGGTGTAGATGTGGTAAATCCAGGTTGCATCACAAGCACTGAATGAATTATTTTAGAATTGCTCTCTATTTCACTGTCATTGTGATTTGTTTGTGAAATTTATTTTGATAATGGGATTTATCGGATTTTCACTGCTGCGTTTAGGCCGCTGTACACACGCTTGATTTCCTTATGGAGACATATAAATCCATGGGTCTTAAGATTCTTACTTGTCAGGTATATTCCCAGGCGTTGAATATGGGGTGTTCAGTCCATTTCGTTGAGCAAGGAGTAGGTCTTGTCTATTATATATTTGGCTTATGGAATGGTATCTGTGCTAATTTCAATCTCTGGTTTTATGCAGCACCCCAACTCACCTTTCCCCATAAGCAAGCATAAGTTGGTTTTCTAAATTTGAGACCCTGTTCTGTTTTGTAATTCAGTTCATGTGTAGACAAGTTTACGTTCCGTGTATTAGTGATATCTTATGATGTTTCTATTTTTGTGTGACTTATTTCTAGTAGAATCGTCGTACCTGAATCCACTCATTATGCCGCTACGGGCCTGATGACGTAGATCTCATTGCTGAGTGATATTCCATTGTACATACGTACCACAACTTCTTTATCCATTTTTTGCTTTCTCGCATATTTAACTTGTACCGTAGACGAGGTTCTTGTAAACAGAGCAGTCCCAAACTTTGGGGTGGCTGTGTGTTTTTGATTTTAATTTCCCTAAACTATATAGGACCCTAAGTGGAAGTGCCATAGGCTGTGTTGCTTTGTTTCCTACGTGTTTCAGGAAACACCATACACTTCTCCAGAGTGGCTGTTGGCCATTTACATCCCGCCCATCAGCATAACAGTGCTCCCTGTTCTCCATGACCTGTCCTGCCTTTCTGGATTTTACACTTGTTTCAGATGGCCGTTTGGACCGGGGGGCCGTGAGACTTCATTGTAGTGCAGATTTCCTTTACACGCTTGCTTGGTTGGCCAAAAAGGGCGTATGCGTTTTTTCCTGAATATATTCAGGAAAAAACGCATACGCCCTTTTTGGCCAAGTGCATCATTGTCAACATTCTGCCTCTTTTCCTATGCTTTAAGCGCAATTGCAGTCTACCCCCTGAAATCGTTTTCCTGCAATTCTGCCCCGCTTTCAAGTCCTCTTCGAAGACTTACTTCAATACATTTTTGGACGATAGCTGTCATTCATAACTCTGCAGGTTTGTGAATTACAGTGCCCCTGAGCTCCTTTCTTCAACTCGCTTTCTTGTGAGCTGGCCGCAAAACCGCAGGATTGCTTCAGGCCCTAATCTGGTTCCCGCAGGGCACGCTGAGACTTTGGTTAATTCACCTTCCTGGTGGGAAATGAGCGTTCCGTTTGCCCGTGCAGACACCTACAGCTAGTCTCTCATTGGTTCTCCCTATTCCTGTTCATCTTGCGCAGAAATTGCAAACTGTGCCAAACAGGAGGTTAAAGGCACTTACTCTCCAAGTGGGGAGAGTGTTAGTAAAGCGTCTGGAACGGTGAACCCGAGTACCAGGGGACGAAACCTGAGATGCATTTGAAAACGTTTCCCAATCACACGGTGGACCATACTCTGTGTTTCCCATGCATGTTATAGCTGAAGGAAGAATCCCTTAAACCTGGAGAGTTGGGACCCATGGAATGGGTACCATGCTGTATGACTTCAAAGGGTCTGTGTTTGTTCACCGAAACTCACCAATGCTATCAGCCCGAAGTGTCCAGCCTTATGTCTCACCCAGCTCTGGGTGTAGATGTGGTAAATCCATGTTGCATCACAAGCCCTGAATGAATTATTTAAGAATTGCACTCTATTTCACTGTCATTGTGTTTTGTTTGTGAAATATATTTTCATAATGGGATTTATCGGATTTTCACTGCTGCGTTTAGGCCGATGTACACACGCTTGATTTCCTTATGGAGATATATAAATCCATGGGTATTAAGATTCTTACTTGTCAGGTATATTCCCAGGCGTTGAATATGTGGTGTTGGGTCCATTTCGTTGAGCAAGGAGTAGGTCTTGTCTATTATATATTTGGCTTATGGAACGGTATCTGTGCTAATTTCAATCTCTGGTTTGATGCAGCACCCCAACTCACCTTTCCCCATAAGCAAGCATAAGTTGGTTTTCTAAATTTGAGACCCTGTTCTGTTTTGTAATTCAGTTCATGTGTAGACAAGTTTACGTTCCGTGTATTAGTGATATCTTATGATGTTTCTTTTTCTGTGTGACTTATTTCTCGTAGAATCGTCATACCTGAATCCACTCATTATGCCGCTACGGGCCTGATGAGGTAGAGCTCATTGCTGAGTGATATTCCATTGTAAGTACGTACCACAACTTCTTTATCCATTTTTTGCTTTCTCGGATATTTTACTTGTACCGTAGACGAGGTTTTTGTAAACAGAGCCGTCCCAAACTTTGGGGTGGCTGTGTGTTTTTGATTTTAATTTCACTAAGCTATAGGACCCTAAGTGGAAGTGCCATAGGCTGTGTTGCTTTGTTTCCTACGTGTTTCAGGAAACACCATACACTTCTCCAGAGTGGCTGTTGGCAATTTACATCCCGCCCATCAGCATAACATGGCTCCCTGTTCTCCATGACCTGTCCTGCCTTTCTGGATTTTACACTTGTTTCAGATGGCCGTTTGGACCGGGGGGCAGTGAGACTTCATTGTAGTGCAGATTTCCTTTACACGCTTGCTTGGTTGGCCAAAAAGGGAGTATGCGTTTATTCCTGAATATATTCAGGAAAAATCGCATACGCCCTTTTTGGCCAAGTGCATCATTGTCGACATTCTGCCTCTTTTCCTATGCTTTAAGTGCAATTCCTGTCTACCCCCTGAAATCGTTTTCCTGAAATTCTGCCCCGCATTCAAGTCCTCTTCGAAGACTTACTTCAATGCATTTTTGGACGATAGCTGTCATTCATAACTCTGCAGGTTTGTGAATTACAGTGCCCCTGAGCTCCTTTCTTCAACTCGCTTTCTTGTGAGCTGGCCGCAAAACCGCAGGATTGCTTCAGGCCCTAATCTGGTTCCGGCAGGGCACGCTGAGCCTTTGGTTAATCCCTCTTCCTGGTGGGAAATGAGCGTTCCATTTGCCCGTGCAGACACCTACAGCTAGTCTCTCATTGGTTCTCCCTATTCCTGTTCACCTTGCGCAGTAATTGCAAAATGTGCCGAACAGGAGGTTAAAGGCACTGACTCTCAAAGTGGGGAGAGTGTTAGTAAAACGTCTGGAATGGTGAACCCGAATACCAGGGGACGAAACCTGAGATGCATTTGAAAACGTTTCCCAATCACACGGTGGACCATACTCTGGGTTTCCCATGCATGTTTTAGCTGAAGGAAGAATCCCTTAAACCTGGAGAGTTGGGACCCATGGAATGGCTACAATGCCGTATGACTTGAAAGGGTCTGCGTTTGCTCACCGAACCTCACCAATGCTATCAGCCCGATGTGTCCAGCCTTATGTCTCAACTAGCTCTGGGTGTAGATGTGGTAAATCCAGGTTGCATCACAAGCCCTGAATGAATTATTTAAGAATTGCTCTCTATTTCACTGTCATTGTGTTTTGTTTTTGAAATTTATTTTGTTAATGGGATTTATCAGATTTTGTCTGCTGCGTTTAGGCCGCTGTACACACGCTTGACTTCCTTATGGAGACATATAAATCCATGGGTCTTAAGTTTCTTACTTGTCAGGTATATTCCCAGGTGTTGAATATGGGGTGTTGAGTCCATTTCGTTGAGCAAGGAGTAGGTCTTGTCTATTATATATTTGGCTTATGGAACGGTATCTGTGCTAATTTCAATCTCTGGTTTTATGCAGCACCCCAACTCACCTTTCCCCATAAGCAAGCATAAGTTGGTTTTCTAAATTTGAGACCCTGTTCTGTTTTGTAATTCAGTTCATGTGTAGCCAAGTTTACGTTCCGTGTATTAGTGATATCTTATGATATTTCTCTTCCTGTGTGAATTATTTCTCGTAGAATCGTCGTACCTGAATCCACTCAATATGCCGCTACGGGCCTGATGACGTAGATCTCATTGCTGAGTGATATTCCATTGTACGTACGTACCACAACTTCTTTATCCATTTTTTGATTTCTCGGATATTTAACTTGTACGGTAGACGAGGTTCTTGTAAACAGAGCCGTCCCAAACTTTGGGGTGGCTGTGTGTTTTTGATTTTAATTTCCCTAAGCTATAAGACCATAAGTGGAAGTGCCATAGGCTGTGTTGCTTTGTTTCCTATGTGTTTCAGGAAACACCATACACTTCTCCAGAGTGGCTGTTGGCCATTTACATCACGCCCATCAGCATAACAGTGCTCCCTGTTCTCCATGACCTGTCCTGCCTTTCTGGATTTTACACTTGTTTCAGATGGCCGATTGGACCGGGGTTAGTGAGACATCATTGTGGTGGAGATTTCCTTTACACGCTTGCTTGGTTGGCCAAAAAGGGCATATGCGTTTTTTCCTGAATATATTCAGGAATAAACTCATACGCCCTTTTTGGCCAAGTGCACCACTGTCGACATTCTGCCTCTTTTCCTATGCTTTAATTGCAATTCCAGTCTACCCCCTGAAATCGTTTTCCTGAAATTCTGCCCCGCTTTCTAGTCCTCTTCGAAGACTTACTTCAATACATTTTTGGACGATAGCTGTCATTCATAACTCTGCAGGTTTGTGTATTACAGTGCCCCTGAGCTCCTTTCTTCAACTCGCTTTCTTGTGAGCTGGCTGCAAAACCGCAGGATTGCTTCAGGCCCTAATCTGGTTCCGGCAGGGCATGCTGAGCCTTTGGTTAATCCCTCTTCCTGGTGGGAAGTGAGCGTTCCATTTGCTCTTGCAGACACCTACAGCTAGTCTCTCATTGGTTCTCCCTATTCCTGTTCATCTTGCGCAGAAATTGCAAACTGTGCCAAACAGGAGGTTAAAGGCACTGAGCCTCCCAGTGGGTAGAGTGTTAGTAAAGCGTCTGAAACGGTGAACCCGAGTACCAGGGGACGAAACCTGAGATGCATTTGAAAACGTTTCCCAATCACACGGTGGACATTACTCTGGGTTTCCCATGCATGTTTTAGCTGAAGGAAGAATCCCTTAAACCTGGAGTGTTGGGACCCATGGAATGGGTACCATGCAGTATGACTTCAAAGGGTCTGCGTTTGCTCACCGAACCTCACCAATGCTATCAGCCCGAAGTGTCCAGCCTTATGTCTCACCGAGCTGTGGGTGTAGATGTGGTAAATCCAGGTTGATTCACAAGCCCTGAATGAATTATTTAAGAATTGCTCTCTATTTCACTGTCATTGTGTTTTGTTTTTGAAATATATTTTGATAATGGGATTTATCGTATTTTCACTGCTGCGTTTAGGCCACTGTACACACGCTTGATTTCCTTATGGAGACATATAAATCCATGGGTCTTAAGATTCTTACTTGTCAGGTATATTCCCAGGCGTTGAATATGGGGTGTGAGTCCATTTCGTTGAGCAAGTTGTAGGTTTTGTCTATTATATATTTGGCTTATGGAACGGTATCTGTGCTAATTTCAATCTCTGGTTTGATGCAGCACCCCAACTCACCTTTCCCCATAAGCAAGCATAAGTTGGTTTTCTAAATTTGAGACCCTGTTCTGTTTTGTAATTCAGTTCATGTGTAGCCAAGTTTACATTCCGTGTAGTAGTGATATCTTATGATGTTTCTTTTTCTGTGTGACTTATGTCTCGTAGTATCGTCATACCTGAATCCACTCATTATGCCGCTACGGGGCTGATGACGTAGATCTCATTGCTGAATGATATTCCATTGTACGTACATACCACAACTTCTTTATCCATTTTTTGCTTTCTCAGATATTTAACTTGTACCGTAGACGAGGTTCTTGTAAACAGAGCCGTCCCAAACTTTGGGGTGGCTGTGTGTTTTTCATTTTAATTTCCCTAAGCTATAGGTCCCTAAGTGGAAGTGCCATAGGCTGTGTTGCATTGTTTCCTACGTGTTTCAGGAAACACCATACACTTCTCCAGAGTGGCTGTTGGCAATTTACATCCCGCCCATCAGCATAACAAGGCTCCCTGTTCTCCATGACCTGTCCTGGCTTTCTGGATTTTACACTTTATTCAGATGGCCCTTTGGACCGGAGGGCAGTGAGACTTCATTGTAGTGCAGATTTCCTTTACACGCTTGCTTGGTTGGCCAAAAAGGGCGTATACGTTTTTTCCTGAATATATTCAGGAAAAAACGCATACGCCCTTTTTGACCAAGTGCATCATTGTCGACATTCTGCCTCTTTTCCTATGCTTTAAGTGCAATTCCAGTCTCCCCCCTGAAATCGTTTTCCTGAAATTCTGCCCCACTTTCAAGTCCTCTTCGAAGACTTACTTCAATACATTTTTGGACGATAGCTGTCATTCATAACTCTGCAGGTTTGTGAATTACAGTGCCCCTGAGCTCCTTTCTTCACCTCGCTTTCCTGTGAGCTGGCCGCAAACCCACATGATTGCTTCAGGCACTAATCTGGTTCCGGCACGTCATGCTGTGCCTTTGGTTAATTCCTCTTCCTGGTGGGAAATGAGCATTAAATTTGCACGTGCAGACACGTACAGCTAGTCTCTGATTGGTTCTCCCTATTCCTGTTCACCTTCCGCAGAATTTCCAAACTGTGCCAAACAGGAGGTTAAAGGCACTGACTCTCCAAGTGGAGAGAGTGTTAGTAAAGGGTTTGGAATGGTGAACCCGTGTAAAAGGGGACGAAAACTGAGATGCATTTGAAAACGCTTCCCAGTCACACGGTGTACCATACTTTGTGTTTCCCATGCATGTTTTAGCTGAAGGAAGAGTCTCTTAAACCTGGAGAGTTGGGACCCATGGAATGGGTACCATGCAGTATGACTTGAAAGGGTCTGCATTTGCTCATCGTACCTCACCAGTGCTATCCGCCCGAAGTGTCCAACCTTATGTCTCACTCAGCTCTTGGTGCAGATGTGGTTAATCCAGGTTGCATCACAAGCTCTGAATGAATTATTTAAGAATAGCTCTCTATTTCACTGTCATTGTGTTTTGTTTTTGTAATTCATTTTGATAATTGGATTTATCGGATTTTCTCTGCTGCGTTCATAAATCTATACACATGCTTGATTCTCTTACAGAGACATATAAATCCATGGGTTTGAAGATTCTTACTAGTCAGGTGTATTCCTAGGCGTTGAATATGGGGTGTTTAGTCCATTTCGTTGAGCAACTGGTAGGTCTTGACTATTACATATTTGGCTTATGGAAAGGTATCTGTGCTAATTTCTATCTCTGGTTTTATGCAGCACCCCAACTCTCCTTTATCCTTAAGCAAGCATATGTTGGTTTTCTAAATTTGAGACCCCGTTCTGTTTTGTAATTCAGTTCATTTGTAGCCACGTTTACATTCCATGTATTAGTAATATCGTGTGTCTTTTTCTTTTTGAATTATGTGACTTCAAATGATCATACGTAACTCCTCTGTGGTTGTTACAACTGGCCATATTTCATTGATTTCCAGGCTGAGTAATATTCCACTCTACATAAGTGCCACATCTCTATCCATTTTTTCCCTCCAGAGACTTATAAATTATATCCTAGTCAAGGATCTTTTAAACATAGAGGCGGTAAATATTGGGGTGCCTGTGTCCTCTCGATTTTTGTTTTTCCCAAGATATACGTCCATGAGTGCAAGTGCCCTGTGCTCTGTAGCTCATTTTTTAGATGCTTTAGTAAACACAATACACTTCTCCAGAGTGACCGTTGGCAATATACATTTCCAGTATAAGCCTCAGAGGGCTCCCTTTTCTCCTTGCCCTGTCCTGCATTTCTGGTGTTTACACTTTATGAGGAAGGCTCTTCTGACTGATGCGAAGTGATATGTTTTGTAGTATTGATTTCCAGTGCCCACCTGTTTGGTTGGCTAAAAAAGTGTATGCCCTTTTCTTGAATACATACAGAAAAAGACGCATACACCCTTTTTGACCAATTGCAATGTTGGCAATGTTCAGCCCCTTTTCTTGTGCTTAATGGCGAGCCCTTTCTACCTCTTCCAATCCCTTTCCTGCCATTCTCCGTTGCTTACAAGTCCTTTCCTCTGACTTTCCTCAAGACATTTTTCAGTGATAGATATTTTCAACTCTGCAGTTTCGTGAATTTTAGTGTCCCTGAGTTCCATTTTTCAATTTGTGTTTATGGGAACTGGCCACAAAGCAGCGGAATTTCCTCAAGCCCTATTCTGTTTCCATGGGCAACCCTAGCCTTTGGTCAATTCGTCTTCCTGATTGGAAATAAGAGTGACATGTGCCTGTCCGAACACCTAGGACTTGTCTCTCATTGTTCCTCCTCCTTCTGCTTCATCCTCTGGACAAATTCCAAACTGTCTGCAACAGGATGTTGACAGTGCTGACATCTCCAAGTGGGGAGGCTGTTCGTAAAGACGCTGGAGGGGTGAACCCGAGCACCAGGAGATGAGGAGATGAGATGCCTTTTCCAAACTCTTCCCGATCAGACGGTATACCATCCTCTGGGTGTGACAGGCATGTTTTAGCTGTAGGAAGTGTCCCATTCATGTGAGGAGAACACCAGGGCTTTTACAAAATCAGTGTCTCTCCACAACCCAAACTGGGGAATTTTTTAAGCTACGGCTACACATATGTTCATTAAGGGCCTTGGGAAGTAGGCAGAGTCCAAACTTTAGATGATTGAAGTCTTCAGGGTCAGAAGCACTCACCACCGGCTTCCCTTAGGTTCCATTTTAACTGTCATTAATAGATGATGTCAATAAAAATATCTATTCTTTTTCAGATTATTTCCCCTTATAGGTTATTGTAAAATATTGAGTGTAGTTCCCGGGGCTATACAGTAGTTCCTTGTTGATGATCGATTTTATACATAGCAGTGTGTATGTGTTAATCCCAAACTGTTAATTTATCCCTCCTCCCACCTTTCCCCTTTGGTAATAATAAATTATAAGATTTTATACTTCTCAGAATTGGGGGAACTGAAAGAGAGGTATCATTTTCAATGGAAAAGCATTTAAAACAAGATTGAAGCTTTAACCAAGATTTTTAGATGTACATCCTTGGAAAGAAATCACTTCGTTTCTCTAATATTGACCTGACAAATAAGACAAACCTTTTCACTGAACTTGCTTATAATAAAGTGATGGAAATATCAAATGGGAGTGTTAGAAACATCTTATTTTACCCGAGCCTTATACACTGTTCTATGTTAATTACAGTTTGGCTCAAACATCTGTTCATTGAAGTTACAATGTTCTCAATTTCTGTTACTGATCCTCCAGAGTGGACCCCAACAAGTGTCCCCCTGCCCAGTGTCATTGGAGCCAACAGATTGAGACTGAGTTTGGTTCAGAAGCAAAGGAAACTTTATATTTTGATCAGAGAATGGAGAGGTGAGAGCATGTGCTACCCCGTGGGCTGTGGGCTGGGCTGCTGTGTAGAGATCCTGTCAGAGTCAGTGGGAGGGAGGGGGCGGAGCTCTCGAGGGCCCGGTTGGCTGCAGCTCAGGCTCTATATCGCGGAGTGTGCACTGTGTCCCAGGAGCTGAGGTGTCGACCCAGCCATTCCGCACTAGGAAATCTGGTCTGAAGTGCCGGCTGTTGAACCTCTGTATGCGGGACCCTAGGAGCACGTGAAATTAGACAAAGCACAAAGGATAAAAAAGGTTAGACTTTATTTTATTGCCCAGATTCTATTTTTATCTCCCAGGGATTTTTAAGGGGCTTTGCCTGGGAAAAAGCCCTCTTCTGCCTTTTTTCCCCTTCCTCATTCTTAGAGTGCTGAGGGTGCAGACCCTTCTTCTGTAGCTGTTGAGTGCTGAGTTAGGAGCCCTCATACCCGTGGGCGAGGGTCAGAACTTCTCCCCAGCAGCCTCCAGGTGACGTTGATTGTCCCCAGGCCTCCTGCCTCCCCGCTCGTCCACCTGAGCACCAGTATTGGAAGCGTTATAGATTCTAATGACCTTTAAGGGTCCAGGAAGGAGATGTGCAGTGACGCTGTGAGGTCCAGTTTCACCCCGCCCTGCATTTGTTCGGCCACCTTAGGCTGACCCTTTCTGCCAGCCTAGATGCTCTGACCAGTAGTCTGCACTTTCTTCAATTAGGCCCCTGAATTAACGTAAAAAGAGCACCAGGTGTCAGGACCCTGCCTGCTCAACTCCCAGACAGTCCAGGGTCAGTGGTGATGAAGGACCATGATGGCCACTGAGTCAACAGCCTTTTGAAGTAAACAGGAGTCCAGCCGGTCTTATTGGCCACCATCATCACAGTGTCTGTAGGCTCTTCTATGGTGACAGCGTGATATACGCTTCCCCCGCCAAGATTATTAGGTCCGCTCTGGGTGCGGTAAGTCCTGCAAGCAGTAGTCTACTCTTTTGGGACACACTCTTGTTGTTTTATGAGAGAAACTCCAGGTCAAGTGATGGTCACATGAGTCGTCATGGTGCCCCTTTACCCCGGTTATCTCTCTGGAGGTTGGAGTTGGAGGGCCTCCTCACTCGAGGTCAGTGTGCCCACGGAGCAAACCCTGCAACTTCAGGGCATGGTTGGGGCTTAGGATCACCACGTGGGGTCCTTTTCCCTTAGGAGGTAGGTGGCCTTTTGTGCTGCTGATTTCCAGGTTTTCAGATACCGCCAGTATCTTGGCCAGATGTGGCGGTGGGCCAAGCCCATTGGTGACCGTAGTTTATCCTACCGGGATGGCATTCTTGCATTGTTCCATTTCAAGTGGTCCCAGTTTTTGCACTAATACTCCAATAGCGATTCACCATTTACCAGGAATGTAAAGGTCAAAGGGTTTAGCTAAATTAGGGAGTTCCAGGGCAAGGGTCTGAATTGACTGCTCTTTCCATTCTTGAAAGGCCACTTCTGGATTCTATTCAAAAGGATCATCATCTTTTCCTTTCAGTGTTTCATATAGAGGCCCAGCTAGTAGACTGTAGTTAGGGATCCAGAAGCACCAACCCTGGCCTCCCCAGGAACCCCTAAGCTGTCTTCTAGTTTTAGAAATGGGTAAGGCTGTAAATTGTTTCTTCCCTTTCCTGAGATGGGCTTCTCCGACCTTCTGTGAGAATGAAGCCCAGGCAGGTCACCGTAGTCTGTGATATTTGAGCTTTTTCTTGGACAACTTCTATCCTTTATTGGCTTGGTAGTTCAGAGGTCTCCTTAGTAGGGCTGGCGATCAGAATGTCGTCTGCATATTGAAGGAGTGTTTCCTTTTCCAGAGGTAGAACTTTTAGGTCTTTAACTGAGCTTTCCCCAAAGATGGTGTGGGAATTTTTGAACCCTTGGGGCAACACGGCCCAGAAGTATTGTTTTAGTTGTATGTTGAGTCCTGCCACTCACAAGCCAAAATTTCTTGTGACTCTGGGACTAATAGAATACAAAAGAAGGCATCATTGAAGACTAATACAGAATACCATGTCCCGGTGGTTGGTAGAATGACCAGCAGGGTGTAGGATTTAGGAACTACTGGAGGTCTATCCTCGGTGGCTTCACTGACTGTCCTGACATCCTTTACCAGGACTCCAGCAGCCCATGGGGCTCTCGAGGTCAGGCCAATCCCAGGATATGGAGCTCACCTGGGCAGGTACCCCACCCCCACCGCAGCCCACGGTGCTCTCCTGTTCAGGCCCCTCCCAGGATATGGGGTTCCCTGGGCAGGTTCCCCTGCAGCCCATGGGGCTCTCATGGTCAGGCCCCTCCCAGGATACAGAGCTACCCTTGCAGTTACCCTGGCAGGGCTGGGCACACAGGTACCATGCACATCGCCCTCATTGCAGAGCACTTCCAGCTCACCTGTCACTCAGATCTGACACAGAGCACCTCAGAGCAGGACTTGAACTAAGAAACAGCAGCTCCAACAGGTCTGTGACCCTGGGCATCACTCTGTGTGGCCTCCCTCCACCTGGTCTTCCAGAGACTTCCACTGCACCCGGGGCACCAGGCCTCTGTCTCCACCCACCACCCACCCCTCCTCTCCCTGACTCCTGGGTTCCTCTCATTAGGAGAGGGTTTTCTTGAAGTTGTCTCCCACTCATGGGCCAGATAATATAATTAGAAAACAAGCCAGAGCTGCAACCCCTTGTCTATCCTGACTCTCAGGAGCCCACACCTGTTCCTTGGACCTGGCCGATTCAGCAAGTTCCAGTTTCTGCAACTGTGAGCGCCTGAGGGGTGATTATTGGCTGGCCTGGGAAGCCCGACCGTGCCGGCCAGCCCTCCCCAGGTGTGCCTGTTTGAGATCAATATAAACACCGCTCCAGGCAGCAAGAGCCCCTGCAGCTGTGCCTGACGCCATTTTCTCTGCCCTGTCAGCAGTCTCGGGGCTGGACTGGTGGGAGGGAGTGAGAGGCCACGGCTTTGTGGGTGGCCCAGTGTGAGTGGGGCTCTGCTGGACTTTCTGCAGCAGTTACCAAGATGCCACCTGCTAAAGAAGAGGATGTGTCACCCATACCTGCCTCTGGAATTTCTCCCTGGGCAGAGGTGAGTGAGGAAGAAAGCAGTGGGGGCCCGGACAGCAGGGATATCTCAGGCAGGGAAATGGAAAGCTTCCAGAAGAGTACCCAGGGCCAGGACCATCCTGGCTGGCCTGCAGGCACCAAATCGGCTGGCATGCTGTCGCTCATGTGGCTCCATGGCCCTTCCTCTAGGCTTTCAAGTCCTTGTACATATTCAGGTGTTTTACCTGGGAAGGGTGGGAACATTTCAGCAGCAGCTGGCCTGGGGCTCGGCCCACATTTACTCACAGATGCCTTGGCACGGTCCCCCAGCTTTGCAATGAGGACGCTTGTTGCGTGGGGCCTGCTGGCTGAATGGGAGATGATTCCCCACCACTGGCCAACTACAGAATTGTTTACAACTGGAGCAAGTGCCCTGATACGGTTTTCCTCTGTGTAACTGGTGGGTTCTGTTTTTTTTTTCTTTTTTTCATTTTTGGTTCAAGGTAGATTTTATTCCTCTTTTTTGTATTTACAGATATAAGCATGGAAATAATTTATTCGTATAAATACATGTATGTGAAGGGAAGAATATTTTTTCTGTTTTACTTTTTGTAATTTTGAATTTTATTTTATTTTTTTATACAGCAGGTTCTTTTTGGTTATCTATTTTATACATATAAATGTATACATGCCAATCCCAATCTCTCAATCCTCCCACCACCACCCCCCAACAGCTTTCCCCCCTTGGTGTCCATACGTTTGTTGTCTACATCTGTTGCTCTATTTCTGCCTTGCAAAACGGTTCATCTGTATAATTTTTCTAGGTTCCACATATATGCATTAATAGACAAGATTTGTTTTTCTCTTTCTGACTTACTTCACTCTGTATGACAGTCTCTAGATCCATCAACGTCTCTACAAATCACCCAATTTCATTCCTTTTTATGGCTTAGTAATATTCCATTTTATATTTGTACCACATCTTTATGCATTCGTCTGTCTGTGGGCATTTAGGTTGCTTCCATTACCTGGATATTGTAAATAGTGATGCAATGAACATTGCGGTGAATGTCTCTTTTTGATTTATGGTTTTGTCTGGGTATATGCCCAGTAGTGGGATTGCTGTATCATATGGTAATTCTATTCTTAGTTTTATAAGAAACTCCATAATGTTCTCCACAGTGACTGTATCAATTTACATTCCCAACAATAGTGGAAGAGGGTTCCTTATCTCCACACCCTTTCCAGCATTTGTTGTTTGTAGATTTTCTGATGATGCCCATTCTAACAGGTGTGAGGTGATACACCATGGATGAGTCTATTTCGTTGAGCAAAGAGTAGGTCTTGTCTATTACATATTTGGCTTATGGAATGGTATGTGTGCTAATTTCAATCTCTGGTTTTATACAGCACCCCAACTCAACTTTCCCCTTAAGCAAGCATAAGTTTTTATCTAAATGTGAGACTGTTCGGTTTTGTAATTCAGTTTATGTATAGCCAAGTTTACACTCCCTCTATTAGTGATATCTTATGATAATTATCTTTCTCTGTGTGACCTATTTCTCTTAGAATCATCATACTTAAATCCACTCAATTTGCTGCTACAGGCCTGATGACATTGATTTCATTGCTGAGTGATATTCCGTTGTACGTAAGTAGCACAACTCCTTTATCCATTTTTTTCTTTCTGGGATATTTAATTTGTACTGGACTCGAGGTTCTTGTAAACACAGCAGCCCTAAATTTTGTGTTGGCTGTGTCTTGTTGATTTTAATTTTCCTAAGCTATAGGGCCAAAAGTGGAAGTGCCCTAGTCTCTGTAGCTTTGTTTTTCAGATGTTTCAGGATACACCATAAACATCTCCAGAGTGTCTGTTGGCAATTTACATCCCGCCCATCAGCATAACAAGGCTCCCTGTTCTCCATGGCCTGTCCTGTGTTTCTGGTTTTTACACTTTTTTCAGATGGCCCTTTTGACGAATGGGAAATGAGACTTCATTGTAGTAGGGATTTCCATTGCTCGAGTGCTTGGTTGGCCAAAAAGGGCATATGCGTTTTTTCCTGAATATATTCAGGAAAAAATGTATACGCACTGTTCGTCCAAGTGCATCACTGTCAAAGATCTGCCACTTTTCACATGTTTTAAATGCAATTCCAATCTACCTCCTGAAATATGATTCCTCAATTTTGCCTCGTTTTCAAGTCCTCTTTTCAGACTTACTTCAATATATTTTTGCCAATAGCTGTCATTTATAACTCTGCAGGTTTGTGAATTACAGTGCCCGTGATTTCCTTTCTTAACTCGCTTCCTTGAAAGCTGGCCACAAAACCGCAGGTTTGCTTCAGGCCGTAATCAGGGTGTGGCACGGCACTCTGAGCCTTTGGTTAATTCCTCTTCCTGGTGGGAAATTAGAGTTAAATGTGCCCCTCCAGACACCTGCCTCACTCCCAGCCCCTTGGTGATGTGTGTCCTCTGGTTTGAGGCCACATGTGATGGGTTCCTCATCTTTTGATGATGTGGCCCCACTGGTGTGAGGACACTCCTGCCTGCTTCCCATCCCCTTGGTGATGTGGTCCCTCCGGCGAGAGTCTGATCCTGGTTGGGTTCCTCACACTTCTGTGAGGTGGGCCCTCTTCTCTGAGGTCACTCCTGCCTGGCTAGCACACCCCG
Organism: Delphinapterus leucas; assembly: GCF_059928025.1. Classification (NCBI taxonomy): domain Eukaryota; kingdom Metazoa; phylum Chordata; class Mammalia; order Artiodactyla; family Monodontidae; genus Delphinapterus; species Delphinapterus leucas. Next base: position 20,234,826 of record NW_028322232.1, read on the forward strand.
CCTTGGCGACGTCAGACCTCTGGTGGCAGTTGGAGCCTGCTGGGAGCCTCCTCCCCTCGGTGATGAGGCCCTCTGGCATCAGGCCCTAACTGCTGGGTTCCCACATTTTCTGATACGTCCTAAGTGGTGCGAGGGCACTCCTGCCAGGTTCCCATCCCCATGGGCATGTGGGCCTTCTGCTCTAAGGTCCCAACACCTGTGTTGTTCACCGTTTCATGATGTTGGCTCTCTGGTGTTAGTTCACTCAGGCCTAGATCCCATAGACTCTGTGCTCTGAGCCGCCTGCTGGGAGGTTCCTACTGCTGAATTCCTTACCTTTTCTATTCTTTGGGTTCTGTGTTTTCATGCTCCTCCTTCCTGACTCACTCCCAGCCCCTTTGTGATGTAGGTCCTCTGGTTTGAGGCCACATGTGCCGGTTTCCTCACCTTTATTGATGTGGCCCCACTGGTGTGAGGACACTCCTGCCTGGTTCCCATCCACTTGGTGATGGGGGCCCTCTGGTGAGAGGCTGATCCTGGCTGGATTCCTCACCCTTCTGTGAGGTAGACCCTCTGCTGTGAGGTCACTCCTGCCTGGCTGGCACACGTCACCTTGGCGATGTGGGCCCTCAGTTGGGAGTTGGTGCCTGCTGGGAGTCTCCTCCCCTCGGTAATGAGGGCCCTCTGGCGTCAGGCCCTAACTCATGGGCTCCCAAAATTTTCTGATGTGCGCCCTGTCGTGCGAGTACACTCCTGCCAGGGTCCCATCCCCATGGGGATGTTGGCTTTCTGCTCTGAGGTCCCAACGGCTGGGTTGCTCACAGTGTCAGAATGTGGGCCCTCTGCTGTGAGTTCACTCCGGCATGGATCCCATAGCCTCGGTGCTCTGGGCCACCTGCTTGGAGCTTCCAACGGCGGGGTTCCTCACCTTTTTATTCTATGGGCCCTCTGTTGTGAGTCTCCTCCTGCATGCCTCACTCCCAGCCCTTTCGTGATGTGTGTCCCCTTATTTGAGGCCACATGTGCTGTGTTCCTCACCTTTGGCTGATGTGGCCCCACTGGTGTGAGGACACTCCTGCCTGGTTTCCATCCCCTTGGTGATGTGGGCCCTCTGGTTAGAGTCTGATCCTGGTTGGGTTCCTCACACTTCTGTGAGGTGGGCCCTCTGCTGTGAGGTAACTCCTGCCTGGCTTGCTCCCATTGCCTTGGTGACGTCGGCCCTCTGGTGGCATTTGGAGCCTGCTGGTAGCCTCCTCTCCTCGGTGATGAGGGCCCTCTGGCGTCAGGCCCTAACTGCTGGGTTCCCACATTTTCTGATACGTGTTAAGTTGTGCGAGGACACTCCTGCGAGGTTCCTATCCCCATGGGGATGTGGGTCTTCTGCTCTGAGGTTCCACCGGCTGGGTTGCTCACAGTTTCATGATGTGGGCCCTCTGCTGTGAGTTCACTGTGGCCTGGATCCCATAGACTCTGTGCTCTGGGCCACCTGCTGGGAGGTTCAAACTGCTGGATTCCTCACATTTTTTATTCTGTGGGCCCTGTGTTGTTAGGCTACTCCTGCTTGCCTCACTCGGAGCATCTTGGAAATGTGGGTCCTCTGGTTTAGGCCACATGTGCTGGGTTCCTCACCTTTCTATAATATGGCCACACTGGTGTGAGGACACTGCTGCCTTTTTCCGATCCCCTTGGTGATGTGGGCTCTCTGGTGAGAGTCTTATCCTGGCTGGTTTCCTCACCCTTCTGTGAGGTAGACCCTCTGCTGTGAGGTCACTCCTGCCTGGCTGGCACACATCACCTTGGCGACGTGGGCCCTCAGTTGGGAGTTGGTGCCTGCTGGGGGTCTCCACCCCTCGGTAATGAGGGCCCTCTTGCGTCAGACCCTAACTCCTGGGCTCCCAAAATTTTCTGATGTGCGCCCTGTGGTGCGACTACACTCCTGCTAGGTTACCAACCCCATGGGAATGTGGGTCTTCTGCTCTGTGGTCCCAACGGTGGGTTGCTCAGTTTCATTATGAGGGTCCTCTGGTGTGAGTTCACTCCGCCCTGGATCCAATAGCCTCGCTGCTCCTGGCTGCCTGCGGGGAGGTTCCAACTGCGGGATTCCTCACCTTTTTTCTTCTATGGGCCCTCTGTTTTGAGACTCCTCCTGCCTGCCTAACTCCCAGCCCCTTGGCGATGAGTGTCCTCTGGTTTGAGGCTACGTGTGCTGGGTCCCTCACCTTTCGATTATGTGGCCCCACTGGTGTGAGGACACTCCTGCCTGGTTCCTATCCCCTTGGTGATGTGGGCCCTCTGGTGAGAGTCTGATCCTGGCTGGGTTCCTCACCCTTCTATGAGGTGGACCCTCTGCTGTGAGATCACTCCTGCCTGGCTGGCACACCCCACCTTGGCAACGTCGGCCCTCTTGTGGCAGTTGGAGCCTGCTGGGAGCTTCCTCTCCTCGGTGATGAGGGCCCTCTGGCGTCAGGCCCTAACTTCTGGGCTCCCAAAATTCTCTAATGTGCGCCCTGTGGTGCGAGTACACTCCTGCCAGGTTCCCAACCACATGGGAATGTGGGCCTTCTGCTCTGAGGTCCCAACGGCTGGGTTGCTCACAGTTTCATGATGAGGGCCCTCTGTTTTGTGTTCAGTCAGGCCTGGATCCCATATCCTCGCTGCTCCTGGCCGCCTGCTGGGAGGTTCCAACTGCAGGATTCCTCACCTTTTTTATTCTATGGGCCCTCTGTTTTGAGGCTCCTCCTGCCTGCCTCACTCCCAGCCCCTTGGTGATGTGTGTCCTCTAGTTTGAGGCCACGTGTGCTGGGTCCATCACATTTCGGTGATGTGGCCCCACTGGTGTGAGGACACTCTTGCCTGGTTTCCATTCCCTTGGTGATGTGGGCCCTCTGGTGAGAGTCTGATCCTCTTTGGGTTCCTCACACTTTTGTGTGGTTGGCCCTCTGCTCTGAGGTCACTCCTGCCTGGCTGGCACACACCGCATTGGCGACGTCAGCCCTCTGGTAGCAGTTGGAGCTTGCTGGGAGCCTCCTCTCCTCAGTGATGAGGGCCCTCTGGCGTCTGGCCCTAACTGCTGGGCTCCCCACATTTTCTGATGTGTGCCCACTGGTGCGATGACACTCCTGCTTGGTTCCCTTCCCCATGGGGATGTGGGCCTTGTGCTCTGAGGTCACAACGGCTGGGTTGCTTACAGTATCACGATGAGGGCCCTCTGTTGTGAGTTCATCACTGCCTGGATCCCATAGCCTCGGTGATCTGGGCCGCCTGCTGGGATGTTCCAACGGCTGGATTCCTCACCTTTTTTATACAATGGGCCATGTGTTGGGAGGATAATCCTGCCTGCCTTGCTCCGAGACCCATGGTGATGTGGGTCCTCTGGTTTGAGGCCACATGTGCTGGGTACCTCAACTTTCGATGATGTGGTCCCACGGGTGTGAGGACACTCCTGCCTGGTTCCCAGCCCCTTGCTGTTCTGGGCACTCTGGTGAAGGTCTGATCCTTCCTGGGTTCCTTACCCTTCTGTGAGGTGGGCCCTCTGATGTGAGGTCACTCCTGCATGGCTGGCTCACGTCGCCTTGGCGACGTGGATCTTCTGTTGGCCACTGAAGCATACTGGGAGCCTCCTACCCTCTTTAATGAGGGCCCTGGAAAAACGCATATGCCCTTTTTGACCAAGTGCATCATTGTGGACATTCTGACTCTTTTCCTATACTTTCAGAGGATTTCCCATCTACCTCCTGAAATCGTAGTCCTGGAATTCTGCCACACGTTCAAGTCCTCTTTGTAGCCTTACTTCAATATATTTTTGGATGATTGCTGTCATTTATAACTCTGCAGGTTTGTGAATTACAGTGCCCCTGAGCTCCTTTCTTCAACTCGCTTTCTTGTGAGCTGGCCGCAAAACCGCAGGATTGCTTCAGGCCCTAATCTGGTTCCGGCACGGCATGCTGAGCCTTTGGCTAATTCCTCTTCCTGGTTGGTAATGAGCGTTAAATTTGCCCGTGCAGACACCTACAGCTAGTCTCTCATTGGTTCTCCCTATTCCTGTTCATCTTGCGCAGAAATTGCAAACTGTGCCAAACAGGAGGTTAAAGGCACTGACTCTCCAGGTAGGGACAGTGTAAGTAAAGCGTCTGGAATGGTGAACCCGAGTACCAGGGGACGAAAACTGAGACGCATTTAAAAACGTTTCCCGGTCACACGGTGGACCATACTCTGGGATTCCCATGCATGTTTTAGCTGAAGGAAGAATCCCTTAAACCTGGAGAGTTGGGACCCATGGAATGTGTACCATGCAGTATGACTTCAAAGGGTCTGCATTTGCTCACTGAACCTCACCAATGGTATGCGCCCGAAGTGTCCAGCCTTATGTCTCACCCAGCTCTAGGTGTAGATGTGGTAACTCCAGGTTGCATCACAAGCCCTGAATGAATTATTTAAGAATTGCTCTCTATTTCACTGTCATTGTGTTTTGTTTTTGTAATTTATTTTGATAATGGGATTTATCGGATTTTCACGGCTGCATTTATGGCGCTGTACACATGCCTGATTCTCTTACGGAGACACATAAATCCATGGGTGTTAAGATTCTTAATTGGCAGGTGTATTCCTAGGCATTGAATATGGGGTGTTTAGTCCATTTCGTTGAGCAAGGAGTAGGTCTTGACTATTAAATATTTGGGTTATGGAACGGTATCTGTTCTAATTTCAATCTCTGGTTTTATGCAGCACCCCAACTCACCATTCCCCTTAAGCAAGCATAAGTTGGTTTTCTAAATTGAGACCCTGTTCTGTTTTGTAATTCAGTTCATGTGTAGCCAAGTTCACATTCAGTGTATTAGTGATATCTTAATGTTTCTTTTTCTGTGTCACTTATTTCACTTAGAATCATCGTATCTGAATCCACTCATTATGCCGCGACGGGCCTGATGACATAGATTTCATTGCTGAGTGATATTCAATTGTACGTATGTAACACAACTTCTTTATCCATTTTTTGCTTTCTCGGATATTTAACTTGTACCGTAGACGAGGTTCTTGTAAACAGAGCCGTCCCAAACTTTGGGGTGGCTGTGTGTTTTTTATTTTAATTTCCCTAAGCTATAGGACCCTAAGTGGAAGTGCCATAGGCTGTGTTGCTTTGTTTCCTACGTGTTTCTGGAAACACAATACACTTCTCCAGAGTGGCTGTTGGCAATTTACATCCCGCCCATCAGCATAACAAGGCTCCCTGTTCTCCATGACCTGTCCTGCCTTTCTGGATTTTACAATTGTTTCAGATGGCCCTATTGACCGGGAGGCAGTGAGACTTCATTGTAGTGCAGATTTCCTTTACATGCTTGCTTGGTTGGCCATAAAGGGCGTATGCGTTTTTTGCTGAATATATTCAGGAAAAAATGCATACGCCCTTTTTGGCCAAGTGCATTATTGTGGACATTCTGCCTCTTTTCCTATGCTTTAAGTGCAATTCCAGTCTACCCCATGAAATCGTTTTCCTGAAATTCTGCCCCGCTTTCAAGTCCTCTTCGAAGACTTACTTCAATACATTTTTGGATGATAGCTGTCATTCATAACTCTGCAGGTTTGTGAATTACAGTGCCCCTGAGCTCCTTTCTTCAACTCGCTATCTTGTGAGCTGGCCGCAAAACCGCAGGATTGCTTCAGGCCCTAATCTGGTTCCGGCAGGGCACACTGAGCCTTTGGTTAATTCCTGTTCCTGGTGGGAAATGAGCGTTCCATTTGCCCGTGCAGACACCTACAGCTAGTCTCTCATTGGTTCTCCCTATTCCTGTTCATCTTGCGCAGAAATTGCAAACTGTGCCAAACAGGAGGTTAAAGGCACTGACTCTCCAAGTGGGGATAGTGTTAGTAAAGCGTCTGGAACGGGGCACCCGAGTACCAGGGGACGAAACCTGAGATGCATTTGAAAACGTTTCCCAATCACACGGTGGACATTACTCTGGGTTTCCCATGCATGTTTTAGCTGAAGGAAGAATCCCTTAAACCTGGAGAGTTGGGACCCATGGAATGGGTACCATGCAGTATGACTTCAAAGGGTCTGCCTTTGCTCACCGAACCTCACCAATGCTATCAGCCCGACGTATCCGGCCTTATGTCTCAACCAGCTCTGGGTGTAGATGTGGTAAATTCAGGTTGCATCACAAGGCCTGAATGAATTATTTAAGAATTGCTCTCTATTTCACTGTCATTGTGTTTTGTTTTTGAAATTTATTTTGTTAATGGGATTTATTGGATTTTCACTGCTGCGTTTAGGCCACTGTACACACGCTTGACTTCCTTATGGAGACATATAAATCCATGGGTCTTAAGATTCTTACTTGTCAGGTATATTCCCAGACGTTGAATATGGGGTGTTGAGTCCATTTCGTTGAGCAAGGAGTAGGTGTTGTCTATTATATATTTGGCTTATGGAACGGTATCTGTCCTAATTTCAATCTCTGGTTTGATGCAGCACCCCAACTCACCTTTCCCAATAAGCAAGCATAAGTTGGTTTTCCAAATTTGAGACCCTGTTCTGTTTTGTAATTCAGTTCATGTGTAGCCAAGTTTACGTTCCGTGTATTAGTGATAACTTATGATGTTTCTTTTTCTGTGTGACTTATTTCTCGTAGAATCGTCGTACCTGAATCCACTCATTATGCCGCTACGGGCCTGATGACGTAGATCTCATTGCTGAGTGATATTCCATTGTACGTACGTACCACAAATTCTTTATCCATTTTTTCCTTTCTCGGATATTTAACTTGTACCATAGACGAGGTTCTTGTAAACAGAGCCGTCCCAAACTTTGGGGTGGCTGTTTGTTTTTGATTTTAATTTCCGTAATCTATAGAACCCTAAGTGGAAGTGCCATAGGCTGTGTTGCTTTGTTTCCTACGTGTTTCAGGAAACACCATACACTTCTCCAGAGTGGCTGTTGGCAATTTACATCCCGCCCACCAGCATAACAAGGCTCCCTGTTCTCCATGACCTGTCCTGCCTTTCTGGATTTTACACTTGTTTCAGATCGCCCTTTTGACCGGGGGACAGTGAGACTTCATTGTAGTGCAGATTTCCTTTACACGCTTGCTTGGTTGGCCAAAAAGTTCGTATGCGTTTTTTCCTGAATATATTCAGGAAAAAACGCATACGCCCTTTTTAGCCAAGTGCATCATTGTGGACATTCTGCCTCTTTTCCCATGCTTTAAGTGCAATTCCAGTCTACCCCATGCAATCGTTTTCCTGAAATTCTGCCCCGCTTTCAAGTCCTCTTCGAAGACTTACTTCAATACATTTTTGGACGATAGCTGTCATTCATAACTCTGCAGGTTTGTGAATTACTGTGCGCCTGAGCTCCTTTCTTCAACTCGCTTTCTTGTGAGCTGGCCGCAAAACCGCAGGATTGCTTCAGGCCCTAATCTGGTTCCGGCAGGGCACGCTGAGCCTTTGGTTAATTCCTCTTCCTGGTGGGAAATGAGCGTTCCATTTGCCCGTGCAGACACCTACAGCTAGTCTCTCATTGGTTCTCCCTATTCCTGTTCATCTTGCGCAGAAATTGCAAACTGTGCCAAACAGGAGGTTAAAGGCACTGACTCTCCAAATGGGGAGAGTGTTAGTTAAGCGTCTGGAATGGTGCACCCGAGTACCAGGGGTCGAAACCTGAGATGCATTTGAAAAAGTTTCCCAATCACACGGTGGACCATACTCTGGGTTTCCCATGCATGTTTTAGCTGTAGGAAGAATCCCTTAAACCTGGAGAGTTGGGACCCATGGAATGGGTACCATGCAGTATGACTTCAAAGGGTCTGCGTTTGCTCACCAAACCTCACCAATGCTATCAGCCCGAAGTGTCCAGCCTTATGTCTCATCCAGCTCTGGCTGTAGATGTGGTAAATCCAGGTTGGATCACAAGCCCTGAATGAATTATTTAAGAATTGCTCTCTATTTCACTGTCATTGTGTTGTGTTTTGAAATTAATTTTGATAATGGGATTTATCGGATTTTCACTGCTGCGTTTAGGCCACTGTACACATGCTTGACTTCCTTATGGAGACATATAAATCCATGGGTCTTAAGTTTCTTACTTGTCAGGTATATTCCCAGGCGTTGAATATGGGGTGTTGAGTCCATTTCGTTGAGCAAGGAGTAGGTCTTGTCTATTATATATTTGGCTTATGGAACGGTATCTGTCCTAATTTCAATCTCTGGTTTGATGCAGCACCCCAACTCACCTTTCCCCATAAGCAAGCATAAGTTGGTTTTCTAAATTTGAGACCCTGTTCTGTTTTGTAATTCAGTTCATGTGTAGCCAAGTTTACGTTCCGTGTATTAGTGATATCTTATAATGTTTCTGTTTTTGTGTGACTTATTTCTCGTAGAATCGTTCTACCTGTATCCACTCATTATGGGCCTGATGACGTAGATCTCATTGCTGAGTGATATTCCATTGTACGTACGTATCACAAATTCTTTATTCATTTTTTGGTTTCTCGGATATTGAACTCGTGCCGTAGACGAGGTTCTTTTAAATAGAGCCGTCCCAAACTTTGGGGTGGCTGTGTGTTCTTTATTTTAATTTCCCTAAGCTATAGGACCCTAAGTGGAAGTGCCATAGGCTGTGTTGCTTTGTTTCCTACGTGTTTCAGGAAACACCATACACTTCTCCAGATTGACTGTTGGCAATTTACATCCCGCCCTTCAGCATAACAAGGCTCCCTGTTCGCCATGACCTGTCCTGCCTTTCTGGATTTTACACTTTTTTCAGATGGCCATTTTGACCGGGGGCAGTGAGACTTCATTGTAGTGCAGATTTCCTTTACACGCTTGCTTGGTTGGCCAAAAAGGGCGTATGCGTTTTTTCCAGAATATATTCAGGAAAAAACGCATACGCCATTTTTGGCCAAGTGCATCATTGTGGATATTCTGCCTCTTTTCCTATGCTTTAAGTGCAATTCCAGTCTACCCCCTGAAATCGTTTTCCTGAAATTCTGCCCCGCTTTCAAGTCCTCTTCGAAGACTTACTTCAATACATTTTTGGACGATAGCTGTCATTCATATCTCTGCAGGTTTGTGAATTACAGTGCCCCTGAGCTCTTTTCTTCAACTCGCTTTCTTGTGAGCTGGCCACAAAACCGCAGGATTGCTTCAGGCCCTCATCTGGTTCCGGCAGCGCACGCTGAGACTTTGGTTAATTCCTCTTCCTGGTGGGAAATGAGCGTTCCATTTGCCCTGCAGACACCTACAGCTAGTCTCTCATTGCTTCTCCCTATTCCTGTTCATCTTGCGCAGAAATTGCAAACTGTGCCAAACAGGAGGTTAAAGGCACTGACTCTCCAAGGGGGGAGAGAGTTAGTAAAGCATCTGGAACGGTGAACCTGAATACCAGGGGACGAAACCTGAGATGCATTTGAAAACGTTTCCCAATCACACGGTGGACCATACTCTGGGTTTCCCATGCATGTTATAGCTGACGGAAGAATCCCTTAAACCTGGAGAGTTGGGAAACATGGAATGAGTACCATGCAGTATGACTTTAAAGGGTCTGCGTTTGCTCACCGAACCTCACCAATGCTATCAGCCCGAAGTGTCCAGCCTTATATCTCACCCAGCTCTGGGTGTAGATGTGGTAATTCCAGGTTGCATCACAAGCCCTGAATGAATTATTTAAGAATTGCTCTCTATTTCACTGTCATTGTGTTTTGTTTGTGAAATTTATTTTGATAATGGGATTTATCGGATTTTCACTGCTGCGTTTAGGCCACTGTACACACGCTTGACTTCCTTATGGTGACATATAAATCCATGGGTCTTAAGATTCTTACTTGTCAGGTATATTCCCAGGCGTTGAATATGGGGTGTTGAGTCCATTTCGTTGAGCAAGGAGTAGGTCTTGTCTATTATATATTTGGCTTATGGAACGGTATCTGTGCTAATTTCAATCTCTGCTTCGATGCAGCACCCCAACTCACCTTTCCCCATAAGCAAGCATAAGTTGGTTTTCTAAATTTGAGACCTTGTTCTGTTTTGTAATTCAGTTCATGTGTAGCCAAGTTTACGTTCCGTGTATTAGGGATATCTTATGATGTTTCTTTTTCTGTGTGACTTATTTCTCGTAGAATCGTCGTACCTGAATCCACTCATTATGCTGCTACGGGGCTGATGACGTAGATCTCATTGCTGAGTGATATTCCATTGTACGTACGTATCACAAATTCTTTATTCATTTTTTGGTTTCTCGGATATTGAACTCGTGCCGTAGACGAGGTTCTTTTAAATAGAGCCGTCCCAAACTTTGGGGTGGCTGTGTGTTCTTTATTTTAATTTCCCTAAGCTATAGGACCCTAAGTGGAAGTGCCATAGGCTGTGTTGCTTTGTTTCCTACGTGTTTCAGGAAACACCATACACTTCTCCAGATTGACTGTTGGCAATTTACATCCCGCCCTTCAGCATAACAAGGCTCCCTGTTCGCCATGACCTGTCCTGCCTTTCTGGATTTTACACTTTTTTCAGATGGCCATTTTGACCGGGGGCAGTGAGACTTCATTGTAGTGCAGATTTCCTTTACACGCTTGCTTGGTTGGCCAAAAAGGGCGTATGCGTTTTTTCCAGAATATATTCAGGAAAAAACGCATACGCCCTTTTTGGCCAAGTGCATCATTGTCGACATTCTGCCTCTTTTCCTATGCTTTAAGTGCAATTCCAGTCTACCCCCTGAAATCGTTTTCCTGAAATTCTGCCCCGCTTTCAAGTCCTCTTCGAAGACTTACTTCAATACATTTTTGGACGATAGCTGTCATTCATATCTCTGCAGGTTTGTGAATTACAGTGCCCCTGAGCTCCTTTCTTCAACTCGCTTTCTTGTGAGCTGGCCACAAAACCGCAGGATTGCTTCAGGCCCTCATCTGGTTCCGGCAGCGCACGCTGAGACTTTGGTTAATTCCTCTTCCTGGTGGGAAATGAGCGTTCCATTTGCCCTGCAGACACCTACAGCTAGTCTCTCATTGCTTCTCCCTATTCCTGTTCATCTTGCACAGAAATTGCAAACTGTGCCAAACAGGAGGTTAAAGGCACTGACTCTCCAAGGGGGGAGAGAGTTAGTAAAGCATCTGGAACGGTGAACCTGAATACCAGGGGACGAAACCTGAGATGCATTTGAGAACGTTTCCCAATCACACGATGGACCATACTCTGGGTTTCCCATGCATGTTTTAGCTGAAGGAAGAATCCCTTAACCCTGGAGAGTTGGGACCCATGGAATGGCTACCATGCAGTATGACTTCAAAGGGTCTGCGTTTGCTCACCGAACCTCACCAATGCTATCAGCCCGAAGTGTCCAGCCTTATGTCTCACCCAGCTCTGGGTGTAGATGTGGTAAATCCAGGTTGCATCACAAGCCCTGAATGAATTATTTAAGAATTGCTCTCTATTTCACTGTCATTCTGTTTTGTTTGTGAAATTTATTTTGATAATGGGATTTATCGGATTTTCACTGCTGCGTTTAGGCCGCTGTACACACGCTTGATTTCCTTATGGAGACATATAAATCCATGGGTCTTACGATTCTTACTTGTCAGGTATATTTCCAGGCGTTGAATATGGGGTGTTGATTCCGTTTGGTTGAGCAAGGAGTAGGTGTTGTCTATTATATATTTGGCTTATGGAACGGTATCTGTGCTAATTTCAATCTCTGGTTTGATGCAGCACCCTAACTCACCTTTCCCCATAAGCAAGCATAAGTTGATTTTCTAAATTTGAGACCCTGTTCTGTTTTTTAATTCAGTTCATGTGTAGCCAAGTTTACATTCCGTGTATTAGTGATATCTTATGATGTTTCTTTTTCTGTGTGACTTATTTCTCGTAGAATCGTCGTACCTGAATCCACTCATTATGCCGCTACGGGCCTGATGACGTAGATCTCATTGCTGAGTGATATTCCATTGTACGTACGTACCACAACTTCTTTATCCATTTTTTGCTTTCTCGGATATTTAACTTGTACCGTAGACGAGGTTCTTGTAAAGAGAGCCGTCCCAAACTTTGGGGTGGCTGTGTGTTTTTGATTTTAATTTCCCTAAGCTATAGGACCCTAAGTGGAAGTGCCATAGGCTGTGTTGCTTTGTTTCCTACGTGTTTCAGGAAACACCATACACTTCTCCACAGTGGCTGTTGGCAATTTACATCCCGCCCATCAGCATAACAAGGCTCCCTGATCTCCATGACCTGTCCTGCCTTTCTGGATTTTACATTTGTTTCAGATGGCCCTTTTCACCGGGGGGCAGTGAGACTTCATTGTAGTGCAGATATCCTTTACACGCTTGCTTGTTTGGCCAAAAAGGGCGTATGCCTTTTTTCATGAATATATTCAGGAAAAAACGCGTACGCCCTTTCTGGCCAAGTGCATCATTGTCGACATTCTGCCTCATTTCCTATGCTTTAATTGCAATTCCAGTCTACCCCCTGAAATCGTTTTCCTGAAATTCTGCCCCGCTTTCAAGTCCTCTTCGAAGACTTACTTCAATACATTTTTGGACGATAGCTGTCATTCATATCTCTGCAGGTTTGTGAATTACAGTGCCCCTGAGCTCCTTTCTTCAACTCGCTTTCTTGTGAGCTGGCCGCAAAACCGCAGGATTGCTTCAGGCCCTAATCTGGTTCCGGCAGGGCACGCTGAGCCTTTGGTTAATTCCTCTTCCTGGTGGGAAATGAGCGTTCCATTTGCCCGTGCAGACACCTACAGATAGTCTCTCATTGGTTCTCCCTATTCCTGTTCATCATGCGCAGAAATTGCAAACTGTGCCAAACAGGAGGTTAAAGGCACTGACTCTCCAAGAGGGAGAGTGTTAGTAAAGTGTCTGGAACAGTGAACCCGAGTACCAGGGGTCGAAACCTGAGATGCATTTGAAAACGTTTCCCAATCACACGGTGGACCATACTCTGGGTTTCCCATGCATGTTATAGCTGACGGAAGAATCCCTTAAACCTGGAGAGTTGGGAAACATGGAATGAGTACCATGCAGTATGACTTTAAAGGGTCTGCGTTTGCTCACCGAACCTCACCAATGCTATCAGCCCGAAGTGTCCAGCCTTATATCTCACCCAGCTCTGGGTGTAGATGTGGTAATTCCAGGTTGCATCACAAGCCCTGAATGAATTATTTAAGAATTGCTCTCTATTTCACTGTCATTGTGTTTTGTTTGTGAAATTTATTTTGATAATGGGATTTATCGGATTTTCACTGCTGCGTTTAGGCCACTGTACACACGCTTGACTTCCTTATGGTGACATATAAATCCATGGGTCTTAAGATTCTTACTTGTCAGGTATATTCCCAGGCGTTGAATATGGGGTGTTGAGTCCATTTCGTTGAGCAAGGAGTAGGTCTTGTCTATTATATATTTGGCTTATGGAACGGTATCTGTGCTAATTTCAATCCCTGCTTCGATGCAGCACCCCAACTCACCTTTCCCCATAAGCAAGCATAAGTTGGTTTTCTAAATTTGAGACCTTGTTCTGTTTTGTAATTCAGTTCATGTGTAGCCAAGTTTACGTTCCGTGTATTAGGGATATCTTATGATGTTTCTTTTTCTGTGTGACTTATTTCTCGTAGAATCGTCGTACATGAATCCACTCATTATGCTGCTACGGGGCTGATGACGTAGATCTCATTGCTGAGTGATATTCCATTGTACGTACGTATCACAAATTCTTTATTCATTTTTTGGTTTCTCGGATATTGAACTCGTGCCGTAGAAGAGGTTCTTTTAAATAGAGCCGTCCCAAACTTTGGGGTGGCTGTGTGTTCTTTATTTTAATTTCCCTAAGCTATAGGACCCTAAGTGGAAGTGCCATAGGCTGTGTTGCTTTGTTTCCTACGTGTTTCAGGAAACACCATACACTTCTCCAGATTGACTGTTGGCAATTTACATCCCGCCCTTCAGCATAACAAGGCTCCCTGTTCGCCATGACCTGTCCTGCCTTTCTGGATTTTACACTTTTTTCAGATGGCCATTTTGACCGGGGGCAGTGAGACTTCATTGTAGTGCAGATTTCCTTTACACGCTTGCTTGGTTGGCCAAAAAGGGCGTATGCGTTTTTTCCTGAATATATTCAGGAAAAAACGCATACGCCCTTTTTGGCCAAGTGCATCATTGTGGATATTCTGCCTCTTTTCCTATGCTTTAAGTGCAATTCCAGTCTACCCCCTGAAATCGTTTTCCTGAAATTCTGCCCCGCTTTCAAGTCCTCTTCGAAGACTTACTTCAATACATTTTTGGACGATAGCTGTCATTCATAACTCTGCAGGTTTGTGAATTACAGTGCCCCTGAGCTCTTTTCTTCAACTCGCTTTCTTGTGAGCTGGCCACAAAACCGCAGGATTGCTTCAGGCCCTCATCTGGTTCCGGCAGCGCACGCTGAGACTTTGGTTAATTCCTCTTCCTGGTGGGAAATGAGCGTTCCATTTGCCCTGCAGACACCTACAGCTAGTCTCTCATTGCTTCTCCCTATTCCTGTTCATCTTGCGCAGAAATTGCAAACTGTGCCAAACAGGAGGTTAAAGGCACTGACTCTCCAAGGGGGGAGAGAGTTAGTAAAACATCTGGAACGGTGAACCTGAATACCAGGGGACGAAACCTGAGATGCATTTGAAAACGTTTCCCAATCACACGATGGACCATACTCTGGGTTTCCCATGCATGTTTTAGCTGAAGGAAGAATCCCTTAACCCTGGAGAGTTGGGACCCATGGAATGGCTACCATGCAGTATGACTTAAAAGGGTCTGCGTTTACTCACCGAACCTCACCAATGCTATCAGCCCGAAGTGTCCAGCCTTATGTCTCACCCAGCTCTGGGTGTAGATGTGGTAAATCCAGGTTGCATCACAAGCCCTGAATGAATTATTTAAGAATTGCTCTCTATTTCACTGTCATTCTGTTTTGTTTGTGAAATTTATTTTGATAATGGGATTTATCGGATTTTCACTGCTGCGTTTAGGCCGCTGTACACACGCTTGACTTCCTTATGGAGACATATAAATCCATGGGTCTTAAGTTTCTTACTTGTCAGGTATATTCCCAGGTGTTGAATATGGGGTGTTGAGTCCATTTCGTTGAGCAAGGAGTAGGTCTTGTCTATTATATATTTGGCTTATGGAACGGTATCTGTGCTAATTTCAATCTCTGGTTTTATGCAGCACCCCAACTCACCTTTCCCCATAAGCAAGCATAAGTTGGTTTTCTAAATTTGAGACCCTGTTCTGTTTTGTAATTCAGTTCATGTGTATCCAAGTTTACGTTCCGTGTATTAGTGATATCTTATGATATTTCTTTTCCTGTGTGACTTATTTCTCGTAGAATCGTCGTACCTGAATCCACTCAATATGCCGCTACGGGCCTGATGACGTAGATCTCATTGCTGAGTGATATTCCATTGTACGTACGTACCACAACTTCTTTATCCATTTTTTGCTTTCTCGGATATTTAACTTGTACCGTAGACGAGGTTCTTGTAAACAGAGCCGTCCCAAACTTTGGGGTGGCTGTGTGTTTTTGATTTTAATTTCCCTAAGCTATAAGACCATAAGTGGAAGTGCCATAGGCTGTGTTGCTTTGTTTCCTACGTGTTTCAGGAAACACCATACACTTCTCCAGAGTGGCTGTTGGCCATTTACATCCCGCCCATCAGCATAACAGTGCTCCCTGTTCTCCATGACCTGTCCTGCCTTTCTGGATTTTACACTTGTTTCAGATGGCCGTTTGGACCGGGGTTAGTGAGACATCATTGTGGTGGAGATTTCCTTTACACGCTTGCTTGGTTGGCCAAAAAGGGCGTATGCGTTTTTTCCTGAATATATTCAGGAATAAACTCATACGCCCTTTTTGGCCAAGTGCACCACTGTCGACATTCTGCATCTTTTCCTATGTTTTAATTGCAATTCCAGTCTACCCCCTGAAATCGTTTTCCTGAAATTCTGCCCCGCTTTCAAGTCCTCTTCGAAGACTTACTTCAATAAATTTTTGGACGATAGCTGTCATTCATAACTCTGCATGTTTGTGAATTACAGTGCCCCTGAGCTCCTTTCTTCAACTCGCTTTCTTGTGCGCTGGCCGCAAAACCGCAGGAATGCTTCAGGCCCTAATCTGGTTCCGGCAGGGCACACTGAGTCTTTGGTTAATCCGTCTTCCTGGTGGGAAATGAGCGTTCCATTTGCCCGTGCAGACACCTACAGCTAGTCTCTCATTGGTTCTCCCTATTCCTGTCGATCTTGCGCAGAAATTGCAAACTGTGCCAAACAGGAGGTTAAAGGCAATTACTCTCCAAGTGGGGAGAGTGTTAGTAAAGCGTCTGGAATGGTGAACCCGAGTACCAGGGGACGAAAACTGAGACGCATTTAAAAACGTTTCCCGGTCACACGGTGGACCATACTCTGGGATTCCCATGCATGTTTTAGCTGAAGGAAGAATCCCTTAAACCTGGAGAGTTGGGACCCATGGAATGTGTACCATGCAGTATGACTTCAAAGGGTCTGCATTTGCTCACTGAACCTCACCAATGTTATCCGCCCGAAGTGTCCAGCCTTATGTCTCACCCAGCTCTAGGTGTAGATGTGGTAACTCCAGATTGCATCACAAGCCCTGAATGAATTATTTAAGAATTGCTCTCTATTTCACTGTCATTGTGTTTTGTTTTTGTAATTTATTTTGATAATGGGATTTATCGGATTTTCACGGCTGCATTTATGGCGCTGTACACATGCCTGATTCTCTTACGGAGACACATAAATCCATGGGTGTTAAGATTCTTAATTGGCAGGTGTATTCCTAGGCATTGAATATGGGGTGTTTAGTCCATTTCGTTGAGCAAGGAGTAGGTCTTGACTATTAAATATTTGGGTTATGGAAGGGTATCTGTTCTAATTTCAATCTCTGGTTTTATGCAGCACCCCAACTCACCATTCCCCTTAAGCAAGCATAAGTTGGTTTTCTAAATTTGAGACCCTGTTCTGTTTTGTAATTCAGTTCATGTGTAGCCAAGTTCACATTCGGTGTATTAGTGATATCTTAATGTTTCTTTTTCTGTGTGACTTATTTCACTTAGAATCATCGTATCTGAATCCACTCATTATGCCGCGACGGACCTGATGACATAGATTTCATTGCTGAGTAATATTCCATTGTACGTATGTACCACAAATTCTTTATCCATTTTTCGCATTCTGGGATATTTAACTTGTACCGTAGACGAGGTTCTTGTAAAAAGAGCCATCCATAACATTGGGGTGGCTGTGTGTTTTTGAATTTAATTTCCCTAAGCTATAGGACCCTAAGTGGAAGTGCCATAGGCTGTGTTGCTTTGTTTCCTACGTGTTTCAGGAAACACCATACACTTCTCCAGAGTGGCTGTTGGCAATGTACATCACGCCCATCAGCATAACAAGGCTCCCTGTTCTCCATGACCTGTCCTGCCTTTCTGGATTTTACACTTTTTTCAGATGGCCCGTTTGACCGGGGGGCAGTGAGACTTCATTGTAGTGCAGATTTCCTTTACACGCTTGCTTGGTTGGCCAAAAAGGGCGTATGCGTTTTTTCCTGAATATATTCAGGAAAAAACGCATACGCCCTTTTTGGCCAAGTGCATCATTGTCGACATTCTGCCTCTTTTCCTATGCTTTAAGTGCAATTCCAGTCTTCCCCCTGAAATCGTTTTCCTGAAATTCTGCCCCGCTTTCAAGTCCTCTTTGAAGACTTACTTCAATACATTTTTGGACGATAGCTGTCATTCATAACTCTGCAGGTTTGTGAATTACAGTGCCCCTGAGCTCCTTTTTCAACTCGCTTTCTTCTGAGCTGGCCGCAAAACCGCAGGATTGCTTCAGGCCCTAATCTGGTTCCGGCAGGGCACGCTGAGCCTTTGGTTAATCCCTCTTCCTGGTGGGAAATGAGCATTCCATTTGCCCGTGCGGACACCTACAGCTAGTCTCTCATTGGTTCTCCCTATTCCTGTTCATCTTGCGCAAAAATTGCAAACTGTGCCAAACAGGAGGTTAAAGGCCCTGACTCTCCAAGTGGGGAGAGTGTTAGTAAAGCGTCTGGAACGGTGAACCCGAGTACCAGGGGACGAAACCTGAGATGCATTTGAAAACGTTTCCCAGTCACACGGTGGACCATACTCTGGGTTTCCCATGCATGTTTTAGCTGAAGGAAGAATCACTTAAACCTGGAGAGTTGCGACCCATGGAATGGGTACCATGCAGTATGACTTCAAAGGATCTGCGTTTGCTCACCGAACCTCACCTATGCTATCAGCCCGAAGTGTCCAGCCTTATGTCTCACCCAGCTCTGGGTGTAGATGTGGTAAATCCAGGTTGCATCACAAGCCCTGAATGAATTATTTAAGAATTGCTCTCTATTTCACTGTCATTGTGTTTTGTTTTTGAAATTTATTTTGTTAATGGGATTTATCGGATTTTCACTGCTGCGTTTAGGCCGCTGTACACACGCTTGACTTCCTTATGGAGACATATAAATCCATGGGTCTTAAGTTTCTTACTTGTCAGGTATATTCCCAGGTGTTGAATATGGGGTGTTGAGTCCATTTCGTTGAGCAAGGAGTAGGTCTTGTCTATTATATATTTGGCTTATGGAACGGTATCTGTGCTAATTTCAATCTCTGGTTTTATGCAGCACCCCAACTCACCTTTCCCCATAAGCAAGCATAAGTTGGTTTTCTAAATTTGAGACCCTGTTCTGTTTTGTAATTCAGTTCATGTGTATCCAAGTTTACGTTCCGTGTATTAGTGATATCTTATGATATTTCTTTTCCTGTGTGACTTATTTCTCGTAGAATCGTCGTACCTGAATCCACTCAATATGCCGCTACGGGCCTGATGACGTAGATCTCATTGCTGAGTGATATTCCATTGTACGTACGTACCACAACTTCTTTATCCATTTTTTGATTTCTCGGATATTTAACTTGTACCGTAGACGAGGTTCTTGTAAACAGAGCCGTCCCAAACTTTGGGGTGGCTGTGTGTTTTTGATTTTAATTTCCCTAAGCTATAAGACCATAAGTGGAAGTGCCATAGGCTGTGTTACTTTGTTTCCTACGTGTTTCAGGAAACACCATACACTTCTCCAGAGTGGCTGTTGGCCATTTACATCCCGCCCATCAGCATAACAGTGCTCCCTGTTCTCCATGACCTGTCCTGCCTTTCTGGATTTTACACTTGTTTCAGATGGCCGTTTGGACCGGGGTTAGTGAGACATCATTGTGGTGGAGATTTCCTTTACACGCTTGCTTGGTTGGCCAAAAAGGGCGTATGCGTTTTTTCCTGAATATATTCAGGAATAAACTCATACGCCCTTTTTGGCCAAGTGCACCACTGTCGACATTCTGCATCTTTTCCTATGTTTTAATTGCAATTCCAGTCTACCCCCTGAAATCGTTTTCCTGAAATTCTGCCCCGCTTTCAAGTCCTCTTCGAAGACTTACTTCAATAAATTTTTGGACGATAGCTGTCATTCATAACTCTGCATGTTTGTGAATTACAGTGCCCCTGAGCTCCTTTCTTCAACTCGCTTTCTTGTGCGCTGGCCGCAAAACCGCAGGAATGCTTCAGGCCCTAATCTGGTTCCGGCAGGGCACACTGAGTCTTTGGTTAATCCGTCTTCCTGGTGGGAAATGAGCGTTCCATTTGCCCGTGCAGACACCTACAGCTAGTCTCTCATTGGTTCTCCCTATTCCTGTCGATCTTGCGCAGAAATTGCAAACTGTGCCAAACAGGAGGTTAAAGGCAATTACTCTCCAAGTGGGGAGAGTGTTAGTAAAGCGTCTGGAATGGTGAACCCGAGTACCAGGGGACGAAAACTGAGACGCATTTAAAAACGTTTCCCGGTCACACGGTGGACCATACTCTGGGATTCCCATGCATGTTTTAGCTGAAGGAAGAATCCCTTAAACCTGGAGAGTTGGGACCCATGGAATGTGTACCATGCAGTATGACTTCAAAGGGTCTGCATTTGCTCACTGAACCTCACCAATGTTATCCGCCCGAAGTGTCCAGCCTTATGTCTCACCCAGCTCTAGGTGTAGATGTGGTAACTCCAGATTGCATCACAAGCCCTGAATGAATTATTTAAGAATTGCTCTCTATTTCACTGTCATTGTGTTTTGTTTTTGTAATTTATTTTGATAATGGGATTTATCGGATTTTCACGGCTGCATTTATGGCGCTGTACACATGCCTGATTCTCTTACGGAGACACATAAATCCATTGGTGTTAAGATTCTTAATTGGCAGGTGTATTCCTAGGCATTGAATATGGGGTGTTTAGTCCATTTCGTTGAGCAAGGAGTAGGTCTTGACTATTAAATATTTGGGTTATGGAAGGGTATCTGTTCTAATTTCAATCTCTGGTTTTATGCAGCACCCCAACTCACCATTCCCCTTAAGCAAGCATAAGTTGGTTTTCTAAATTTGAGACCCTGTTCTGTTTTGTAATTCAGTTCATGTGTAGCCAAGTTCACATTCGGTGTATTAGTGATATCTTAATGTTTCTTTTTCTGTGTGACTTATTTCACTTAGAATCATCGTATCTGAATCCACTCATTATGCCGCGACGGACCTGATGACATAGATTTCATTGCTGAGTGATATTCCATTGTACGTATGTACCACAAATTCTTTATCCATTTTTCGCATTCTGGGATATTTAACTTGTACCGTAGACGAGGTTCTTGTAAAAAGAGCCATCCATAACATTGGGGTGGCTGTGTGTTTTTGAATTTAATTTCCCTAAGCTATAGGACCCTAAGTGGAAGTGCCATAGGCTGTGTTGCTTTGTTTCCTACGTGTTTCAGGAAACACCATACACTTCTCCAGAGTGGCTGTTGGCAATGTACATCACGCCCATCAGCATAACAAGGCTCCCTGTTCTCCATGACCTGTCCTGCCTTTCTGGATTTTACACTTTTTTCAGATGGCCCGTTTGACCGGGGGGCAGTGAGACTTCATTGTAGTGCAGATTTCCTTTACACGCTTGCTTGGTTGGCCAAAAAGGGCGTATGCGTTTTTTCCTGAATATATTCAGGAAAAAACGCATACGCCCTTTTTGGCCAAGTGCATCATTGTCGACATTCTGCCTCTTTTCCTATGCTTTAAGTGCAATTCCAGTCTTCCCCCTGAAATCGTTTTCCTGAAATTCTGCCCCGCTTTCAAGTCCTCTTTGAAGACTTACTTCAATACATTTTTGGACGATAGCTGTCATTCATAACTCTGCAGGTTTGTGAATTACAGTGCCCCTGAGCTCCTTTTTCAACTCGCTTTCTTCTGAGCTGGCCGCAAAACCGCAGGATTGCTTCAGGCCCTAATCTGGTTCCGGCAGGGCACGCTGAGCCTTTGGTTAATCCCTCTTCCTGGTGGGAAATGAGCGTTCCATTTGCCCGTGCGGACACCTACAGCTAGTCTCTCATTGGTTCTCCCTATTCCTGTTCATCTTGCGCAAAAATTGCAAACTGTGCCAAACAGGAGGTTAAAGGCCCTGACTCTCCAAGTGGGGAGAGTGTTAGTAAAGCGTCTGGAACGGTGAACCCGAGTACCAGGGGACGAAACCTGAGATGCATTTGAAAACGTTTCCCAATCACACGGTGGAACATACTCTGGGTTTCCCATGCATGTTTTAGCTGAACGAAGAATGCCTTAAACCTGGAGAGTTGGGACCCATGGAATGGCTACCATGCAGTATGACTTCAAAGGGTCTGCGTTTGTTCAACAAACCTCACCAATGCTATCAGCCCGATGTGTCCAGCCTTATGTCTCAACTAGCTCTGGGTGTAGATGTGGTAAATCCAGGTTGCATCACAAGCCCTGAATGAATTATTTAAGAATTGCTCTCTATTTCACTGTCATTGTGTTTTGTTTGTGAAATTTATTTTGTTAATGGGATTTATCGGATTTTCACTGCTGCGTTTAGGCCGCTGTACACACGCTTGACTTCCTTATGGAGACATATAAATCCATGGGTCTTAAGTTTCTTACTTGTCAGGTATATTCCCAGGTGTTGAATATGGGGTGTTGAGTCCATTTCGTTGAGCAAGGAGTAGGTCTTGTCTATTATATATTTGGCTTATGGAACGGTATCTGTGCTAATTTCAATCTCTGGTTTTATGCAGCACCCCAACTCACCTTTCCCCATAAGCAAGCATAAGTTGGTTTTCTAAATTTGAGACCCTGTTCTGTTTTGTAATTCAGTTCATGTGTATCCAAGTTTACGTTCCGTGTATTAGTGATATCTTATGATATTTCTTTTCCTGTGTGACTTATTTCTCGTAGAATCGTCGTACCTGAATCCACTCATTATGCCGCTACGGGCCTGATGACGTAGATCTCATTGCTGAGTGATATTCCATTGTACGTACGTACCACAACTTCTTTATCCATTTTTTGATTTCTCGGATATTTAACTTGTACCGTAGACGAGGTTCTTGTAAACAGAGCCGTCCCAAACTTTGGGGTGGCTGTGTGTTTTTGATTTTAATTTCCCTAAGCTATAAGACCATAAGTGGAAGTGCCATAGGCTGTGTTGCTTTGTTTCCTACGTGTTTCAGGAAACACCATACACTTCTCCAGAGTGGCTGTTGGCCATTTACATCCCGCCCATCAGCATAACAGTGCTCCCTGTTCTCCATGACCTGTCCTGCCTTTCTGGATTTTACACTTGTTTCAGATGGCCGTTTGGACCGGGGTTAGTGAGACATCATTGTGGTGGAGATTTCCTTTACACGCTTGCTTGGTTGGCCAAAAAGGGCGTATGCGTTTTTTCCTGAATATATTCAGGAATAAACTCATACGCCCTTTTTGGCCAAGTGCACCACTGTCGACATTCTGCATCTTTTCCTATGTTTTAATTGCAATTCCAGTCTACCCCCTGAAATCGTTTTCCTGAAATTCTGCCCCGCTTTCAAGTCCTCTTCGAAGACTTACTTCAATAAATTTTTGGACGATAGCTGTCATTCATAACTCTGCATGTTTGTGAATTACAGTGCCCCTGAGCTCCTTTCTTCAACTCGCTTTCTTGTGCGCTGGCCGCAAAACCGCAGGAATGCTTCAGGCCCTAATCTGGTTCCGGCAGGGCACACTGAGTCTTTGGTTAATCCGTCTTCCTGGTGGGAAATGAGCGTTCCATTTGCCCGTGCAGACACCTACAGCTAGTCTCTCATTGGTTCTCCCTATTCCTGTCGATCTTGCGCAGAAATTGCAAACTGTGCCAAACAGGAGGTTAAAGGCAATTACTCTCCAAGTGGGGAGAGTGTTAGTAAAGCGTCTGGAATGGTGAACCCGAGTACCAGGGGACGAAAACTGAGACGCATTTAAAAACGTTTCCCGGTCACACGGTGGACCATACTCTGGGATTCCCATGCATGTTTTAGCTGAAGGAAGAATCCCTTAAACCTTGAGAGTTGGGACCCATGGAATGTGTACCATGCAGTATGACTTCAAAGGGTCTGCATTTGCTCACTGAACCTCACCAATGTTATCCGCCTGAAGTGTCCAGCCTTATGTCTCACCCAGCTCTAGGTGTAGATGTGGTAACTCCAGATTGCATCACAAGCCCTGAATGAATTATTTAAGAATTGCTCTCTATTTCACTGTCATTGTGTTTTGTTTTTGTAATTTATTTTGATAATGGGATTTATCGGATTTTCACGGCTGCATTTATGGCGCTGTACACATGCCTGATTCTCTTACGGAGACACATAAATCCATTGGTGTTAAGATTCTTAATTGGCAGGTGTATTCCTAGGCATTGAATATGGGGTGTTTAGTCCATTTCGTTGAGCAAGGAGTAGGTCTTGACTATTAAATATTTGGGTTATGGAAGGGTATCTGTTCTAATTTCAATCTCTGGTTTTATGCAGCACCCCAACTCACCATTCCCCTTAAGCAAGCATAAGTTGGTTTTCTAAATTTGAGACCCTGTTCTGTTTTGTAATTCAGTTCATGTGTAGCCAAGTTCACATTCGGTGTATTAGTGATATCTTAATGTTTCTTTTTCTGTGTGACTTATTTCACTTAGAATCATCGTATCTGAATCCACTCATTATGCCGCGACGGACCTGATGACATAGATTTCATTGCTGAGTGATATTCCATTGTACGTATCTACCACAAATTCTTTATCCATTTTTCGCATTCTGGGATATTTAACTTGTACCGTAGACGAGGTTCTTGTAAAAAGAGCCATCCATAACATTGGGGTGGCTGTGTGTTTTTGAATTTAATTTCCCTAAGCTATAGGACCCTAAGTGGAAGTGCCATAGGCTGTGTTGCTTTGTTTCCTACGTGTTTCAGGAAACACCATACACTTCTCCAGAGTGGCTGTTGGCAATGTACATCACGCCCATCAGCATAACAAGGCTCCCTGTTCTCCATGACCTGTCCTGCCTTTCTGGATTTTACACTTTTTTCAGATGGCCCGTTTGACCGGGGGGCAGTGAGACTTCATTGTAGTGCAGATTTCCTTTACACGCTTGCTTGGTTGGCCAAAAAGGGCGTATGCGTTTTTTCCTGAATATATTCAGGAAAAAACGCATACGCCCTTTTTGGCCAAGTGCATCATTGTCGACATTCTGCCTCTTTTCCTATGCTTTAAGTGCAATTCCAGTCTTCCCCCTGAAATCGTTTTCCTGAAATTCTGCCCCGCTTTCAAGTCCTCTTTGAAGACTTACTTCAATACATTTTTGGACGATAGCTGTCATTCATAACTCTGCAGGTTTGTGAATTACAGTGCCCCTGAGCTCCTTTTTCAACTCGCTTTCTTCTGAGCTGGCCGCAAAACCGCAGGATTGCTTCAGGCCCTAATCTGGTTCCGGCAGGGCACGCTGAGCCTTTGGTTAATCCCTCTTCCTGGTGGGAAATGAGCGTTCCATTTGCCCGTGCGGACACCTACAGCTAGTCTCTCATTGGTTCTCCCTATTCCTGTTCATCTTGCGCAAAAATTGCAAACTGTGCCAAACAGGAGGTTAAAGGCCCTGACTCTCCAAGTGGGGAGAGTGTTAGTAAAGCGTCTGGAACGGTGAACCCGAGTACCAGGGGACGAAACCTGAGATGCATTTGAAAACGTTTCCCAATCACACGGTGGAACATACTCTGGGTTTCCCATGCATGTTTTAGCTGAAGGAAGAATGCCTTAAACCTGGAGAGTTGGGACCCATGGAATGGCTACCATGCAGTATGACTTCAAAGGGTCTGCGTTTGTTCAACAAACCTCACCAATGCTATCAGCCCGATGTGTCCAGCCTTATGTCTCAACTAGCTCTGGGTGTAGATGTGGTAAATCCAGGTTGCATCACAAGCCCTGAATGAATTATTTAAGAATTGCTCTCTATTTCACTGTCATTGTGTTTTGTTTTTGAAATTTATTTTGTTAATGGGATTTATCGGATTTTCACTGCTGCGTTTAGGTCGCTGTACACACGCTTGACTTCCTTATGGAGACATATAAATCCATGGGTCTTAAGTTTCTTACTTGTCAGGTATATTCCCAGGTGTTGAATATGGGGTGTTGAGTCCATTTCGTTGAGCAAGGAGTAGGTCTTGTCTATTATATATTTGGCTTATGGAACGGTATCTGTGCTAATTTCAATCTCTGGTTTTATGCAGCACCCCAACTCACCTTTCCCCATAAGCAAGCATAAGTTGGTTTTCTAAATTTGAGACCCTGTTCTGTTTTGTAATTCAGTTCATGTGTATCCAAGTTTACGTTCCGTGTATTAGTGATATCTTATGATATTTCTTTTCCTGTGTGACTTATTTCTCGTAGATTCGTCGTACCTGAATCCACTCAATATGCCGCTACGGGCCTGATGACGTAGATCTCATTGCTGAGTGATATTCCATTGTACGTACGTACCACAACTTCTTTATCCATTTTTTGATTTCTCGGATATTTAACTTGTACCGTAGACGAGGTTCTTGTAAACAGAGCCGTCCCAAACTTTGGGGTGGCTGTGTGTTTTTGATTTTAATTTCCCTAAGCTATAAGACCATAAGTGGAAGTGCCATAGGCTGTGTTGCTTTGTTTCCTACGTGTTTCAGGAAACACCATACACTTCTCCAGAGTGGCTGTTGGCCATTTACATCCCGCCCATCAGCATAACAGTGCTCCCTGTTCTCCATGACCTGTCCTGCCTTTCTGGATTTTACACTTGTTTCAGATGGCCGTTTGGACCGGGGTTAGTGAGACATCATTGTGGTGGAGATTTCCTTTACACGCTTGCTTGGTTGGCCAAAAAGGGCGTATGCGTTTTTTCCTGAATATATTCAGGAATAAACTCATACGCCCTTTTTGGCCAAGTGCACCACTGTCGACATTCTGCATCTTTTCCTATGTTTTAATTGCAATTCCAGTCTACCCCCTGAAATCGTTTTCCTGAAATTCTGCCCCGCTTTCAAGTCCTCTTCGAAGACTTACTTCAATAAATTTTTGGACGATAGCTGTCATTCATAACTCTGCATGTTTGTGAATTACAGTGCCCCTGAGCTCCTTTCTTCAACTCGCTTTCTTGTGCGCTGGCCGCAAAACCGCAGGAATGCTTCAGGCCCTAATCTGGTTCCGGCAGGGCACACTGAGTCTTTGGTTAATCCGTCTTCCTGGTGGGAAATGAGCGTTCCATTTGCCCGTGCAGACACCTACAGCTAGTCTCTCATTGGTTCTCCCTATTCCTGTCGATCTTGCGCAGAAATTGCAAACTGTGCCAAACAGGAGGTTAAAGGCAATTACTCTCCAAGTGGGGAGAGTGTTAGTAAAGCGTCTGGAATGGTGAACCCGAGTACCAGGGGACGAAAACTGAGACGCATTTAAAAACGTTTCCCGGTCACACGGTGGACCATACTCTGGGATTCCCATGCATGTTTTAGCTGAAGGAAGAATCCCTTAAACCTGGAGAGTTGGGACCCATGGAATGTGTACCATGCAGTATGACTTCAAAGGGTCTGCATTTGCTCACTGAACCTCACCAATGTTATCCGCCCGAAGTGTCCAGCCTTATGTCTCACCCAGCTCTAGGTGTAGATGTGGTAACTCCAGATTGCATCACAAGCCCTGAATGAATTATTTAAGAATTGCTCTCTATTTCACTGTCATTGTGTTTTGTTTTTGTAATTTATTTTGATAATGGGATTTATCGGATTTTCACGGCTGCATTTATGGCGCTGTACACATGCCTGATTCTCTTACGGAGACACATAAATCCATTGGTGTTAAGATTCTTAATTGGCAGGTGTATTCCTAGGCATTGAATATGGGGTGTTTAGTCCATTTCGTTGAGCAAGGAGTAGGTCTTGACTATTAAATATTTGGGTTATGGAAGGGTATCTGTTCTAATTTCAATCTCTGGTTTTATGCAGCACCCCAACTCACCATTCCCCTTAAGCAAGCATAAGTTGGTTTTCTAAATTTGAGACCCTGTTCTGTTTTGTAATTCAGTTCATGTGTAGCCAAGTTCACATTCGGTGTATTAGTGATATCTTAATGTTTCTTTTTCTGTGTGACTTATTTCACTTAGAATCATCGTATCTGAATCCACTCATTATGCCGCGACGGACCTGATGACATAGATTTCATTGCTGAGTGATATTCCATTGTACGTATGTACCACAAATTCTTTATCCATTTTTCGCATTCTGGGATATTTAACTTGTACCGTAGACGAGGTTCTTGTAAAAAGAGCCATCCATAACATTGGGGTGGCTGTGTGTTTTTGAATTTAATTTCCCTAAGCTATAGGACCCTAAGTGGAAGTGCCATAGGCTGTGTTGCTTTGTTTCCTACGTGTTTCAGGAAACACCATACACTTCTCCAGAGTGGCTGTTGGCAATGTACATCACGCCCATCAGCATAACAAGGCTCCCTGTTCTCCATGACCTGTCCTGCCTTTCTGGATTTTACACTTTTTTCAGATGGCCCGTTTGACCGGGGGGCAGTGAGACTTCATTGTAGTGCAGATTTCCTTTACACGCTTGCTTGGTTGGCCAAAAAGGGCGTATGCGTTTTTTCCTGAATATATTCAGGAAAAAACGCATACGCCCTTTTTGGCCAAGTGCATCATTGTCGACATTCTGCCTCTTTTCCTATGCTTTAAGTGCAATTCCAGTCTTCCCCCTGAAATCGTTTTCCTGAAATTCTGCCCCGCTTTCAAGTCCTCTTTGAAGACTTACTTCAATACATTTTTGGACGATAGCTGTCATTCATAACTCTGCAGGTTTGTGAATTACAGTGCCCCTGAGCTCCTTTTTCAACTCGCTTTCTTCTGAGCTGGCCGCAAAACCGCAGGATTGCTTCAGGCCCTAATCTGGTTCCGGCAGGGCACGCTGAGCCTTTGGTTAATCCCTCTTCCTGGTGGGAAATGAGCGTTCCATTTGCCCGTGCGGACACCTACAGCTAGTCTCTCATTGGTTCTCCCTATTCCTGTTCATCTTGCGCAAAAATTGCAAACTGTGCCAAACAGGAGGTTAAAGGCCCTGACTCTCCAAGTGGGGAGAGTGTTAGTAAAGCGTCTGGAACGGTGAACCCGAGTACCAGGGGACGAAACCTGAGATGCATTTGAAAACGTTTCCCAATCACACGGTGGAACATACTCTGGGTTTCCCATGCATGTTTTAGCTGAACGAAGAATGCCTTAAACCTGGAGAGTTGGGACCCATGGAATGGCTACCATGCAGTATGACTTCAAAGGGTCTGCGTTTGTTCAACAAACCTCACCAATGCTATCAGCCCGATGTGTCCAGCCTTATGTCTCAACTAGCTCTGGGTGTAGATGTGGTAAATCCAGGTTGCATCACAAGCCCTGAATGAATTATTTAAGAATTGCTCTCTATTTCACTGTCATTGTGTTTTGTTTTTGAAATTTATTTTGTTAATGGGATTTATCGGATTTTCACTGCTGCGTTTAGGCCGCTGTACACACGCTTGACTTCCTTATGGAGACATATAAATCCATGGGTCTTAAGTTTCTTACTTGTCAGGTATATTCCCAGGTGTTGAATATGGGGTGTTGAGTCCATTTCGTTGAGCAAGGAGTAGGTCTTGTCTATTATATATTTGGCTTATGGAACGGTATCTGTGCTAATTTCAATCTCTGGTTTTATGCAGCACCCCAACTCACCTTTCCCCATAAGCAAGCATAAGTTGGTTTTCTAAATTTGAGACCCTGTTCTGTTTTGTAATTCAGTTCATGTGTAGCCAAGTTTACGTTCCGTGTATTAGTGATATCTTATGATATTTCTTTTCCTGTGTGACTTATTTCTCGTAGAATCGTCGTACCTGAATCCACTCAATATGCCGCTACGGGCCTGATGACGTAGATCTCATTGCTGAGTGATATTCCATTGTACGTACGTACCACAACTTCTTTATCCATTTTTTGATTTCTCGGATATTTAACTTGTACCGTAGACGAGGTTCTTGTAAACAGAGCCGTCCCAAACTTTGGGGTGGCTGTGTGTTTTTGATTTTAATTTCCCTAAGCTATAAGACCATAAGTGGAAGTGCCATAGGCTGTGTTGCTTTGTTTCCTACGTGTTTCAGGAAACACCATACACTTCTCCAGAGTGGCTGTTGGCCATTTACATCCCGCCCATCAGCATAACAGTGCTCCCTGTTCTCCATGACCTGTCCTGCCTTTCTGGATTTTACACTTGTTTCAGATGGCCGTTTGGACCGGGGTTAGTGAGACATCATTGTGGTGGAGATTTCCTTTACACGCTTGCTTGGTTGGCCAAAAAGGGCGTATGCGTTTTTTCCTGAATATATTCAGGAATAAACTCATACGCCCTTTTTGGCCAAGTGCACCACTGTCGACATTCTGCATCGTTTCCTATGTTTTAATTGCAATTCCAGTCTACCCCCTGAAATCGTTTTCCTGAAATTCTGCCCCGCTTTCAAGTCCTCTTCGAAGACTTACTTCAATAAATTTTTGGACGATAGCTGTCATTCATAACTCTGCATGTTTGTGAATTACAGTGCCCCTGAGCTCCTTTCTTCAACTCGCTTTCTTGTGCGCTGGCCGCAAAACCGCAGGAATGCTTCAGGCCCTAATCTGGTTCCGGCAGGGCACACTGAGTCTTTGGTTAATCCGTCTTCCTGGTGGGAAATGAGCGTTCCATTTGCCCGTGCAGACACCTACAGCTAGTCTCTCATTGGTTCTCCCTATTCCTGTCGATCTTGCGCAGAAATTGCAAACTGTGCCAAACAGGAGGTTAAAGGCAATTACTCTCCAAGTGGGGAGAGTGTTAGTAAAGCGTCTGGAATGGTGAACCCGAGTACCAGGGGACGAAAACTGAGACGCATTTAAAAACGTTTCCCGGTCACACGGTGGACCATACTCTGGGATTCCCATGCATGTTTTAGCTGAAGGAAGAATCCCTTAAACCTGGAGAGTTGGGACCCATGGAATGTGTACCATGCAGTATGACTTCAAAGGGTCTGCATTTGCTCACTGAACCTCACCAATGTTATCCGCCCGAAGTGTCCAGCCTTATGTCTCACCCAGCTCTAGGTGTAGATGTGGTAACTCCAGATTGCATCACAAGCCCTGAATGAATTATTTAAGAATTGCTCTCTATTTCACTGTCATTGTGTTTTGTTTTTGTAATTTATTTTGATAATGGGATTTATCGGATTTTCACGGCTGCATTTATGGCGCTGTACACATGCCTGATTCTCTTACGGAGACACATAAATCCATGGGTGTTAAGATTCTTAATTGGCAGGTGTATTCCTAGGCATTGAATATGGGGTGTTTAGTCCATTTCGTTGAGCAAGGAGTAGGTCTTGACTATTAAATATTTGGGTTATGGAAGGGTATCTGTTCTAATTTCAATCTCTGGTTTTATGCAGCACCCCAACTCACCATTCCCCTTAAGCAAGCATAAGTTGGTTTTCTAAATTTGAGACCCTGTTCTGTTTTGTAATTCAGTTCATGTGTAGCCAAGTTCACATTCGGTGTATTAGTGATATCTTAATGTTTCTTTTTCTGTGTGACTTATTTCACTTAGAATCATCGTATCTGAATCCACTCATTATGCCGCGACGGACCTGATGACATAGATTTCATTGCTGAGTGATATTCCATTGTACGTATGTACCACAAATTCTTTATCCATTTTTCGCATTCTGGGATATTTAACTTGTACCGTAGACGAGGTTCTTGTAAAAAGAGCCATCCATAACATTGGGGTGGCTGTGTGTTTTTGAATTTAATTTCCCTAAGCTATAGGACCCTAAGTGGAAGTGCCATAGGCTGTGTTGCTTTGTTTCCTACGTGTTTCAGGAAACACCATACACTTCTCCAGAGTGGCTGTTGGCAATGTACATCACGCCCATCAGCATAACAAGGCTCCCTGTTCTCCATGACCTGTCCTGCCTTTCTGGATTTTACACTTTTTTCAGATGGCCCGTTTGACCGGGGGGCAGTGAGACTTCATTGTAGTGCAGATTTCCTTTACACGCTTGCTTGGTTGGCCAAAAAGGGCGTATGCGTTTTTTCCTGAATATATTCAGGAAAAAACGCATACGCCCTTTTTGGCCAAGTGCATCATTGTCGACATTCTGCCTCTTTTCCTATGCTTTAAGTGCAATTCCAGTCTTCCCCCTGAAATCGTTTTCCTGAAATTCTGCCCCGCTTTCAAGTCCTCTTTGAAGACTTACTTCAATACATTTTTGGACGATAGCTGTCATTCATAACTCTGCAGGTTTGTGAATTACAGTGCCCCTGAGCTCCTTTTTCAACTCGCTTTCTTCTGAGCTGGCCGCAAAACCGCAGGATTGCTTCAGGCCCTAATCTGGTTCCGGCAGGGCACGCTGAGCCTTTGGTTAATCCCTCTTCCTGGTGGGAAATGAGCATTCCATTTGCCCGTGCGGACACCTACAGCTAGTCTCTCATTGGTTCTCCCTATTCCTGTTCATCTTGCGCAAAAATTGCAAACTGTGCCAAACAGGAGGTTAAAGGCACTGACTCTCCAAGTGGGGAGAGTGTTAGTAAAGCGTCTGGAACGGTGAACCCGAGTACCAGGGGACGAAACCTGAGATGCATTTGAAAACGTTTCCCAGTCACACGGTGGACCATACTCTGGGTTTCCCATGCATGTTTTAGCTGAAGGAAGAATCACTTAAACCTGGAGAGTTGGGACCCATGGAATGGGTACCATGCAGTATGACTTCAAAGGATCTGCGTTTGCTCACCGAACCTCACCTATGCTATCAGCCCGAAGTGTCCAGCCTTATGTCTCACCCAGCTCTGGGTATAGATGTGGTAAATCCAGGTTGCATCACAAGCCCTGAATGAATTATTTAAGAATTGCTCTCTATTTCACTGTCATTGTGATTTGTTTGTGAAATTTATTTTGATAATGGGATTTATCGGATTTTCACTGCTGCGTTTAGGCCGCTGTACACACGCTTGATTTCCTTATGGAGACATATAAATCCATGGGTCTTAAGATTCTTACTTGTCAGGTATATTCCCAGGCGTTGAATATGGGGTGTTGAGTCCATTTCGTTGAGCAAGGAGTAGGTCTTGTCTATTATATATTTGGCTTATGGAATGGTATCTGTGCTAATTTCAATCTCTGGTTTGATGCAGCACCCCAACTCACCTTTCCCCATAAGCAAGCATAAGTTGGTTTTCTAAATTTGAGACCCTGTTCTGTTTTGTAATTCAGTTCATGTGTAGACAAGTTTACGTTCCGTGTATTAGTGATATCTTATGATGTTTCTATTTTTGTGTGACTTATTTCTAGTAGAATCGTCGTACCTGAATCCACTCATTATGCCGCTACGGGCCTGATGACGTAGATCTCATTGCTGAGTGATATTCCATTGTACATACGTACCACAACTTCTTTATCCATTTTTTGCTTTCTCGCATATTTAACTTGTACCGTAGACGAGGTTCTTGTAAACAGAGCAGTCCCAAACTTTGGGGTGGCTGTGTGTTTTTGATTTTAATTTCCCTAAACTATATAGGACCCTAAGTGGAAGTGCCATAGGCTGTGTTGCTTTGTTTCCTACGTGTTTCAGGAAACACCATACACTTCTCCAGAGTGGCTGTTGGCCATTTACATCCCGCCCATCAGCATAACAGTGCTCCCTGTTCTCCATGACCTGTCCTGCCTTTCTGGATTTTACACTTGTTTCAGATGGCCGTTTGGACCGGGGGGCCGTGAGACTTCATTGTAGTGCAGATTTCCTTTACACGCTTGCTTGGTTGGCCAAAAAGGGCGTATGCGTTTTTTCCTGAATATATTCAGGAAAAAACGCATACGCCCTTTTTGGCCAAGTGCATCATTGTCGACATTCTGCCTCTTTTCCTATGCTTTAAGTGCAATTCCAGTCTACCCCATGAAATCGTTTTCCTGAAATTCTGCCCCGCTTTCAAGTCCTCTTCGAAGACTTACTTCAATACATTTTTGGATGATAGCTGTCATTCATAACTCTGCAGGATTGTGAATTACAGTGCCCCTGGGCTCCTTTCTTCAACTCGCTATCTTGTGAGCTGGCCGCAAAACCGCAGGATTGCTTCAGGCCCTAATCTGGTTCCGGCAGGGCACGCTGAGCCTTTGATTAATTCCTCTTCCTGGTGGGAAATGAGAGTTCCATTTGCCCGTGCAGACACCTACAGCTAGTCTCTCATTTGTTCTCCCTATTCCTGTTCATCTTGCGCAGAAATTGCAAACTGTGACAAACAGGAGGTTAAAGGCACTGACTCTCCAAGTGGGGATAGTGTTAGTAAAGGGTCTGGAACGGTGCACCCGAGTACCAGGGGACGAAACCTGAGATGCATTTGAAAACGTTTCCCAATCACACGGTGGACCATACTCTGGGTTTCCCATGCATGTTTTAGCTGAAGGAAGAATCCCTTAAACCTGGAGAGTTGGGAACCATGGAATGGGAACCATGCAGTATGACTTCAAAGGGTCTGCGTTTGCTCACCAAACCTCACCAATGCTATCAGCCCGAAGTGTCCAGCCTTATGTCTCAACCAGCTCTGGGTGTAGATGTGGTAAATCCAGGTTGCATCACAAGGCCTGAATGAATTATTTAAGAATTGCTCTCTATTTCCCTGTCATTGTGTTTTGTTTGTGAAATTTAGTTTGTTAATGGGATTTATCGGATTTTCACTGCTGCCTTTAGGCCACTGTACACACGCTTGACTTCCTTATGGAGACATATAAATCCATGGGTCTTAAGATTCTTACTTGTCAGGTATATTCCCAGACGTTGAATATGGGGTGTTGAGTCCATTTCGTTGAGCAAGGAGTAGGTCTTGTCTATTATATATTTGGCTTATGGAACGGTATCTGTGCTAATTTCAATCTCTGGTTTGATGCAGCACCCCAACTCACCTTTCCCCATAAGCAAGCATAAGTTGGTTTTCTAAATTTGAGACCCTGTTCTGTTTTGTAATTCAGTTCATGTGTAGCCAAGTTTACGTTCCGTGTATTAGTGATATCTTATGATATTTCTTTTCCTGTGTGACTTATTTCTCGTAGAATCGTCGTACCTGAATCCACTCATTATGCCGCTACGGGCCTGAAGACGTAGATCTCATTGCTGAGTGATATTCCATTGTACGTACGTACCACAACTTCTTTATCCATTTTTTGCTTTCTCGGATATTTAACTTGTACCGTAGACGAGGTTCTTGTAAACAGAGCCGTCCCAAACTTTGGGGTGGCTGTGTGTTTTTGATTTTAATTTCCCTAAGCTATAGGACCCTAAGTGGAAGTGCCATAGGCTGTGTTGCTTTGTTTCCTACGTGTTTCAGGAAACACCATACACTTCTCCAGAGTGGCTGTTGGCAATTTAAATCCCACCCATCAGCATAACAAGGCCCCCTGTTCTCCATGACCTGTCCTGCCTTTCTGGATTTTACACATTTTCAGATGGCCCTTTTGACCGGGGGCCAGTGAGACTTCATTGTAGTGCAGATTTCCTTTACACGCTTCCTTGGTTGGCCAAAAAGGGTCGTATGAGTTTTTTGCTGAATATATTCAGGAAAAAACGCATACGCCCTTTTTGGCCAAGTGCATCATTGTCGACATTCTGCCTCTTTTCCTATGCTTTAAGTGCAATTCCAGTCTACCCCCTGAATTCGTTTTCCTGAAATTCTGCCCCGCTTTCAAGTCCTCTTCGAAAACTTACTTCAATACATTTTTGGACGATAGCTGTCATTCATAACTCTGCAGGTTTGTGAATTACAGTGCCCCTGAGCTCCTTTCTTCAACTCGCTTTCTTGTGAGCTGGCCGCAAAACCGCAGGATTGCCTCAGGCCTTAATCTTGTTCCGGCAGGGCACGCTGAGCCTTTGGTTA
The DNA here is from genome assembly GCF_059928025.1 of Delphinapterus leucas. Taxonomy (NCBI): domain Eukaryota; kingdom Metazoa; phylum Chordata; class Mammalia; order Artiodactyla; family Monodontidae; genus Delphinapterus; species Delphinapterus leucas. The sequence goes on from NW_028322232.1 coordinate 20,270,173, forward strand.
ATTCCTCTTCCTGTTGGGAAATGAGCGTTCCATTTGCCCGTGCAGACACCTACAGCTAGTCTCTCATTGGCTCTCGCTATTCCTGTTCATCTTGTGCCGAAATTGCAAACTGTGCCAAACAGGAGGTTAAAGACACTGACTCTCCAAGTGGGGAGAGTGTTAGTAAAGCGTCTGGAACGGTGAACCCGAGTACCAGGGGTCGAAAACTGAGATGCATTTGAAAACGTTTCCCAATCACACGGTGGACCATACTCTGGGTTTCCCATGCATGTTTTAGCTGAAGGAGGAATCCCTTAAACCTGGAGAGTTGGGACCCATGGAATGGGTACCATGCAGTATGACTTCAAAGGGTCTGCGTTTGCTCACCGAACCTCACCAATGCTATCAGCCCGAAGTGTCCAGCCTTATGTCTCACCCAGCTCTGGGTGTAGATGTGGTAAATCCAGGTTGCATCACAAGCCCTGAATGAATTATTTAAGAATTGCTCTCTATTTCACTGTCATTGTGTTTTGTTTTTGAAATTTATTTTGTTAATGGGATTTATCGGATTTTCACTGCTGCGTTTAGGCCCCTGTACACACGCTTGACTTCCTTATGGAGACATATAAATCCATGGGTCTTTAGATTCTTACTTGTCAGGTATATTTCCAGGCGTTGAATATGGGGTGTTGAGTCCATTTCGTTGAGCAAGGTGTAGGTCTTGTCTCTTATATATTTGGCTTACGGAACGGTATCTGTGCTAATTTCAATCTCTGGTTTGACGCAGCACCCGAACTCACCTTTCCCCATAAGCAAGCATAAGTTGGTTTTCTAAATTTGAGACCCTGTTCTGTTTTGTAATTCAGTTCATGTGTAGCCAAGTTTACGTTCCGTGTATTAGTGATATCTTATGATGTTTCTTTTTCTCTGTGACTTATTTCTCGTCGAATCATCGTACGTGAATACACTCATTATGCCGCTACGGGCCTGATGACGTAGATCTCATTGCTGAGTGATATTCCATTGTACGTACGTACGACAACTTCTTTATCCATTTTTTGCTTTCTCGGATATTTAACTTGTACCGTAGAGGAGGTTCTTGTAAACAGAGCCGTCCCAAACTTTGGAGTGGCTGTGTGTTTTTGATTTTAATTTCCCTAAGCTATAGGACCCTAAGTGGATGTGCCATAGGCTGTGTTGCTTTGTTTCCTACGTGTTTCAGGAAACACCATACATTTCTCCAGAGTGGCTGTTGGCAATTTACATCCCGCCCATCAGCATAACAAGGCTCCCTGTTCTCCATGACCTGTCCTGCCTTTCTGGATTTTACACTTGTTTCAGATGGCCGTTTGGACCGGGGGGCAGTGAGACTTCATTGTAGTGCAGATTTCCTTTACACGCTTGCTTCGTTGGCCAAAAAGAGCGTATGCGTTTTTTCCTGAATATATTCAGGAAAAAACGCATACGCCCTTTTTGGCCAAGGGCATCATTGTGGACATTCTGCCTCTTTTCCTATGATTTAAGTGCAATTCCAGTCTACCCCCTGAAATCGTTTTCCTGAAATTCTGCCCCGCTTTCAAGTCCTCTTCGAAGACTTACTTCAATATATTTTTGGACGATAGCTGTCATTCATAACTCTGCATGTTTGTGAATTACAGTGCCCCTGAAATCCTTTCTTCAACTCGCTTTCTTGTGAGCTGGCCGCAAAACCGCAGGATTGCTTCAGGCCCTAATCTGGTTCCCGCAGGGCACGCTGAGCTTTTGGTTAATCCCTCTTCCTGGTGGGAAATGAGCGTTCCATTTGCCCGTGCAGACACCTACAGCTAGTCTCTCATTGGTTCTCCCTATTCCTGTTCATCTTGCGCAGAAATTGCAAACTGTGCCAAACAGGAGGTTAAAGGCCCTGACTCTCCAAGTGGGGAGAGTGTTAGTAAAGCGTCTGGAACGGTGAACCCGAGTACCAGGGGACGAAACCTGAGATGCATTTGAAAACGTTTCCCAATCACACGGTGGAACATACTCTGGGTTTCCCATGCATGTTTTAGCTGAAGGAAGAATGCCTTAAACCTGGAGAGTTGGGACCCATGGAATGGCTACCATGCAGTATGACTTCAAAGGGTCTGCGTTTGTTCAACAAACCTCACCAATGCTATCAGCCCGATGTGTCCAGCCTTATGTCTCACCCAGCTCTGGGTGTAGATGTGGTAAATCCAGGTTGCATCACAAGCCCTGAATGAATTATTTAAGAATTGCTCTCTATTTCACTGTCATTGTGTTTTGTTTTTGAAATTTATTTTGTTAATGGGATTTATCGGATTTTCACTGCTGCGTTTAGGCCGCTGTACACACGCTTGACTTCCTTATGGAGACATATAAATCCATGGGTCTTAAGTTTCTTACTTGTCAGGTATATTCCCAGGTGTTGAATATGGGGTGTTGAGTCCATTTCGTTGAGCAAGGAGTAGGTCTTGTCTATTATATATTTGGCTTATGGAACGGTATCTGTGCTAATTTCAATCTCTGGTTTTATGCAGCACCCCAACTCACCTTTCCCCATAAGCAAGCATAAGTTGGTTTTCTAAATTTGAGACCCTGTTCTGTTTTGTAATTCAGTTCATGTGTAGCCAAGTTTACGTTCCGTGTATTAGTGATATCTTATGATATTTCTTTTCCTGTGTGACTTATTTCTCGTAGAATCGTCGTACCTGAATCCACTCAATATGCCGCTACGGGCCTGATGACGTAGATCTCATTGCTGAGTGATATTCCATTGTACGTACGTACCACAACTTCTTTATCCATTTTTTGATTTCTCGGATATTTAACTTGTACCGTAGACGAGGTTCTTGTAAACAGAGCCGTCCCAAACTTTGGGGTGGCTGTGTGTTTTTGATTTTAATTTCCCTAAGCTATAAGACCATAAGTGGAAGTGCCATAGGCTGTGTTGCTTTGTTTCCTACGTGTTTCAGGAAACACCATACACTTCTCCAGAGTGGCTGTTGGCCATTTACATCCCGCCCATCAGCATAACAGTGCTCCCTGTTCTCCATGACCTGTCCTGCCTTTCTGGATTTTACACTTGTTTCAGATGGCCGTTTGGACCGGGGTTAGTGAGACATCATTGTGGTGGAGATTTCCTTTACACGCTTGCTTGGTTGGCCAAAAAGGGCGTATGCGTTTTTTCCTGAATATATTCAGGAATAAACTCATACGCCCTTTTTGGCCAAGTGCACCACTGTCGACATTCTGCATCTTTTCCTATGTTTTAATTGCAATTCCAGTCTACCCCCTGAAATCGTTTTCCTGAAATTCTGCCCCGCTTTCAAGTCCTCTTCGAAGACTTACTTCAATAAATTTTTGGACGATAGCTGTCATTCATAACTCTGCATGTTTGTGAATTACAGTGCCCCTGAGCTCCTTTCTTCAACTCGCTTTCTTGTGCGCTGGCCGCAAAACCGCAGGAATGCTTCAGGCCCTAATCTGGTTCCGGCAGGGCACACTGAGTCTTTGGTTAATCCGTCTTCCTGGTGGGAAATGAGCGTTCCATTTGCCCGTGCAGACACCTACAGCTAGACTCTCATTGGTTCTCCCTATTCCTGTCGATCTTGCGCAGAAATTGCAAACTGTGCCAAACAGGAGGTTAAAGGCAATTACTCTCCAAGTGGGGAGAGTGTTAGTAAAGCGTCTGGAACGGTGAACCCGAGTACCAGGGGACGAAAACTGAGACGCATTTAAAAACGTTTCCCGGTCACACGGTGGACCATACTCTGGGATTCCCATGCATGTTTTAGCTGAAGGAAGAATCCCTTAAACCTGGAGAGTTGGGACCCATGGAATGTGTACCATGCAGTATGACTTCAAAGGGTCTGCATTTGCTCACTGAACCTCACCAATGTTATCCGCCCGAAGTGTCCAGCCTTATGTCTCACCCAGCTCTAGGTGTAGATGTGGTAACTCCAGATTGCATCACAAGCCCTGAATGAATTATTTAAGAATTGCTCTCTATTTCACTGTCATTGTGTTTTGTTTTTGTAATTTATTTTGATAATGGGATTTATCGGATTTTCACGGCTGCATTTATGGCGCTGTACACATGCCTGATTCTCTTACGGAGACACATAAATCCATTGGTGTTAAGATTCTTAATTGGCAGGTGTATTCCTAGGCATTGAATATGGGGTGTTGAGTCCATTTCGTTGAGCAAGGAGTAGGTCTTGTCTATTATATATTTGGCTTATGGAATGGTATCTGTGCTAATTTCAATCTCTGGTTTGATGCAGCACCCCAACTCACCTTTCCCCATAAGCAAGCATAAGTTGGTTTTCTAAATTTGAGACCCTGTTCTGTTTTGTAATTCAGTTCATGTGTAGACAAGTTTACGTTCCGTGTATTAGTGATATCTTATGATGTTTCTATTTTTGTGTGACTTATTTCTCATAGAATCGTCGTACCTGAATCCACTCATTATGCCGCTACGGGCCTGATGACGTAGATCTCATTGCTGAGTGATATTCCATTGTACATACGTACCACAACTTCTTTATCCATTTTTTGCTTTCTCGCATATTTAACTTGTACCGTAGACGAGGTTCTTGTAAACAGAGCAGTCCCAAACTTTGGGGTGGCTGTGTGTTTTTGATTTTAATTTCCCTAAACTATATAGGACCCTAAGTGGAAGTGCCATAGGCTGTGTTGCTTTGTTTCCTACGTGTTTCAGGAAACACCATACACTTCTCCAGAGTGGCTGTTGGCCATTTACATCCCGCCCATCAGCATAACAGTGCTCCCTGTTCTCCATGACCTGTCCTGCCTTTCTGGATTTTACACTTGTTTCAGATGGCCGTTTGGACCGGGGGGCCGTGAGACTTCATTGTAGTGCAGATTTCCTTTACACGCTTGCTTGGTTGGCCAAAAAGGGCGTATGCGTTTTTTCCTGAATATATTCAGGAAAAAACGCATACGCCCTTTTTGGCCAAGTGCATCATTGTCGACATTCTGCCTCTTTTCCTATGCTATAATTGCAATTCCAGTCTACCCCATGAAATCGTTTTCTGAAATTCTGCCCCGCTTTCAAGTCCTCTTCGAAGACTTACTTCAATACATTTTTGGATGATAGCTGTCATTCATAACTGTGCAGGTTTGTGAATTACAGTGCCCCTGAGCTCCTTTCTTCAACTCGCTTTCTTGTGAGCTGGCCGCAAAACCGCAGGATTGCTTTAGGCCCTAATCTGGTTCCGGCAGGGCATGCTGAGCCTTTGGTTAATCCCTCTTCCTGGTGGGAAGTGAGCGTTCCATTTGCTCTTGCAGACACCTACAGCTAGTCTCTCATTGGTTCTCCCTATTCCTGTTCATCTTGCGCAGAAATTGCAAACTGTGCCAAACAGGAGGTTAAAGACACTGACTCTCCAAATGGGGATAGTGTTAGTAAAGCGTCTGGAACGGTGCACCCGAGTACCAGGGGACGAAACCTGAGATGCATTTGAAAACGTTTCCCAATCACACGGTGGACCATACTCTGGGTTTCCCATGCATTTTTTAGCTGAAGGAAGAATCCCTTAAACCTGGAGAGTTGGGACCCATGGAATGGGTACCATGCAGTATGATTTCAAAGGGTCTGCCTTTGCTCACCGAACCTCACCAATGCTATCAGCCCGAAGTGTCCAGCCTTATGTCTCAACCAGCTCTGGGTGTAGATGTGGTAAATCCAGGTTGCATCACAAGGCCTGAATGAATTATTTAAGAATTGCTCTCTATTTCACTGTCATTGTGTTTTGGTTTTGAAATTTATTTTGTTAAGGGGATTTATCGGATTTTCACTGCTGCGTTTAGGCCGCTGTACACACGCTGGATTTTCTTATGGAGACATATAAATCCATGGGTCTTAAGATTTTTACTTGTCAGGTATATTTCCAGGCGTTGAATATGGGGTGTTGAGTCCATTTCGTTGAGCAAGGAGTAGGTTTTGTCTCTTATATATTTGGCTTATGGAATGGTATCTGTGCTAATTTCAATCTCTGGTTTGATGCAGCACCCGAACTCACCTTTCCCCATAAGCAAGCATAAGTTGGTTTTCTAAATTTGAGACCCTGTTCTGTTTTGTAATTCAGTTCATGTGTAGCCAAGTTTACGTTCCGTGTATTAGTGATATCTTATGATGTTTCTTTTTCTGTGTGACTTATTTCTCTTCGAATCATCGTACCTGAATCCACTCGTTATGTCACTATGGGCCTGATGACGTAGATCTCATTGCTGAGTGATATTCCATTGTACGTATGTACCACAATTTCTTTATCCATTTTTTGCTTTCTCAGATAATTAACTTTTACCGTAGACGAGGTTCTTGTAAACAGAGCCGTCCCAAACTTTGGGGTGGCTGTGTGTTTTTGAGTTTAATTTCCCTAAGCTATAGGACCCTAAGTGCAAGTGCCATAGGTTGTGTTGCTTTGTTTCCTACGTGTTTCAGGAAACACCATACACTTTTCCAGAGTGGCTGTTGGCAATTTACCTCCCGCCCATCAGCATAACAAGGCTCCCTTTTCTCCATGACCTGTCCTGCCTTTCTGGATTTTACACTTTTTTCAGATGGCCGTTTGGACCATGGGGCAGTGAGACTTCATTGTATTGCAGATTTCCTTTACACGCTTGCATGGTTGGCCAAAAAGGGCGTATGCGTTTTTTCCTGAATATATTCAGGAAAAACGCATACGCCCTTTTTGGCCAAGTGCATCATTGTCGACATTCTGCCTCTTTTCCTATGCTTTAAGTGCAATTCCAGTCTACCCCCTGAAATCGTTTTCCTGAAATTCTGCCCCGCTTTCAAGTCCTCTTCAAAGACTTGCTTCAATATAATTTTGGACGATAGCTGTCATTCATAACTCTGCAGGTTTGTGAATTACAGTGCCCCTGAGCTCCTTTCTTCAACTCGCTTTCTTGTGAGCTGGCCGCAAAACCGCAGGATTGCTTCAGGCCCTAATCTGGTTCCGGCAGGGCACGCTGAGCCTTTGGTTAGTCCCTCTTCCTGGTGGGAAATGAGCGTTCCATTTGCCCGTGCAGACACCTACAGCTAGTCTCTCATTCGTTGTCCCTATTCCTGTTAATATTGCGCAGAAATTGCAAACTGTGCCAAACAGGAGGTTAAAGGCACTGACTCTCCAGGTAGGGAGAGTGTTAGTAAAGCGTCTGGAACGTTGAACCCGAGTACCAGGGGTCGAAACCTGAGACGCATTTGAAAACGTTTCCCAATCACATGGTGGACATTACTCTGGGTTTCCCATGCATGTTTTAGCTGAAGGAAGAATCGCTTAAACCTGGAGAGTTGGGACCCATGGGATGGGTACCATGCAGTATGACTTCAAAGGGTCTGCGTTTGCTCACCGAACCTCACCAATGCTATCAGCCCGAAGTGTCCAGCCTTATGTCTCACCCAGCTCTGGGTGTAGATGTGGTAAATCCAGGTTGCATCACAAGCCCTGAATGAATTATTTAAGAATTGTTCTCTATTTCACTGTCATTGTGTTTTGTTTTTGAAATATATTTTGATAATGGAATTTATCGGATTTTCACTGCTGCATTGAGGCCGCTGTACACACGCTTGATATCCTTATGGAGACATATAAATCCATGGGTCTTAAGTTTCTTACTTGTCTGGTATATTCCCAGGCGTTGAATATGGGTGTTGAGGTCATTTCGTTGAGCAAGGAGTAGGTCATCTCTATTATATATTTGCCTTATGGAACGGAATCTGTGCTAATTTCAATCTCTGGTTTTATGCAGCACCCCAACTCACCTTTCCCCATAAGCAAGCATAAGTTGGTTTTCTAAATTTGAGACCCTGTTCTGTTTTGTAATTCAGTTCATGTGTAGCCAAGTTTACGTTCCGTGTATTAGTGATATCTTATGATGTTTCTTTTTCTGTGTGACTTATTTCTCGTAGAATCGTCGTACCTGAATCCACTCATTATGCCGCTACGGGACTGATGACGTGGATCTCATTGCTGAGTGATATTCCATTGTACGTACGTACCACAACTTCTTTATCCATTTTTTGCTTTCTCGGATATTTAACTTGTACCGTAGACGAGGTTCTTGTAAACAGAGCCGTCCCAAACTTTGGGGTGGCAGTGTGGTTTTGAATTTAATTTCCCTAAGCTATAGGACCGTAAGTGGAAGTGCCATAGGCTGTGTTGCTTTGTTTCCTCCGTGTTTCAGGAATCACCATACAGTTCTCCAGAGTGGCTGTTGGCAATTTACATCCCGCCCATCAGCATATCAAGGCTCCCTGTTCTCCATGACCTGTCCTGCCTTTCTGGATTTTACACTTTTTTCAGGTGGCCCTTTTGACCGGGGGTAGTGAGACTTCATTGTAGTGCAGATTTCCTTTACACGCTTGCTTGGTTGGCCAAAAAGGGCGTATGCGTTTTTTCCTGAATATATTCAGGAAAAAACGCATATGCACTTTTTGGCCAAGTGCATCATTGTGGACATTCTGCCTCTTTTCCTATGCTTTAAGTGCAATTCCAGTCTACCCCCTGAATTCGTTTTCCTGAAATTCTGCCCCGCTTTCAAGTCCTCTTCGAAAACTTACTTCAATACATTTTTGGACGATAGCTGTCATTCATAACTCTGCAGGTTTGTGAATTACAGTGCCCCTGAGCTCCTTTCTTCAACTCGCTTTCTTGTGAGCTGGCCGCAAAACCGCAGGATTGCCTCAGGCCCTAATCTTGTTCCGGAAGGGCACGCTGAGCCTTTGGTTAATTCCTCTTCCTGTTGGGAAATGAGCGTTCCATTTGCCCGTGCAGACACCTACAGCTAGTCTCTCATTGGCTCTCGCTATTCCTGTTCATCTTGTGCCGAAATTGCAAACTGTGCCAAACAGGAGATTAAAGACACTGACTCTCCAAGTGGGGAGAGTGTTAGTAAAGCGTCTGGAACGGTGAACCCGAGTACCAGGGGTCGAAAACTGAGATGCATTTGAAAACGTTTCCCAATCACACGGTGGACCATACTCTGGGTTTCCCATGCATGTTTTAGCTGAAGGAGGAATCCCTTAAACCTGGAGAGTTGGGACCCATGGAATGGGTACCATGCAGTATGAGTTCAAAGGGTCTGCGTTTGCTCACCAAACCTCACCAATACTATCAGCTCGATGTGTCCAGCCTTATGTCTCAACCAGCTCTGGGTGTAGATGTGGTAAATCCAGGTTGCATCACAAGCCCTGAATGAATTATTTAAGAATTGCTCTCTATTTCACTGTCATTGTGTTTTGTTTTTGAAATTTATTTTGTTAATGGGATTTATCGGATTTTCACTGCTGCGTTTAGGCCGCTGTACACACGCTTGACTTCCTTATGGAGACATATAAATCCATGGGTCTTAAGTTTCTTACTTGTCAGGTATATTCCCAGGTGTTGAATATGGGGTGTTGAGTCCATTTCGTTGAGCAAGGAGTAGGTCTTGTCTATTATATATTTGGCTTATGGAACGGTATCTGTGCTAATTTCAATCTCTGGTTTGATGCAGCACCCCAACTCACCTTTCCCCATAAGCAAGCATAAGTTGGTTTTCTAAATTTGAGACCCTGTTCTGTTTTGTAATTCAGTTCATGTGTAGCCAAGTTTACGTTCCGTGTATTAGTGATATCTTATGATATTTCTTTTCCTGTGTGACTTATTTCTCGTAGAATCGTCGTACCTGAATGCACTCATTATGCCGCTACGGGCCTGATGACGTAGATCTCATTGCTGAGTGATATTCCATTGTACGTACGTACCACAACTTCTTTATCCATTTTTTGCTTTCTCGGATATTTAACTTGTACCGTAGATGAGGTTCTTGTAAACAGAGCCGTCCCAAACTTTGGGGTGGCTGTTTGTATTTGATTTTAATTTCCCTAAGCTATAGGACCATAAGTGGAAGTGCCATAGGCTGTGTTGCTTTGTTTCCTACGTGTTTCAGGAAACACCATACACTTCTCCAGAGTGGCTGTTGGCAATTTAAATCCCGCCCATCAGCATAACAAGGCTCCCTGTTCTCCATGACCTGTCCTGCCTTTCTGGATTTTACACTTTTTTCAGATGGCCCTTTTGACCGGGGGGCAGAGAGACTTCATTGTAGTGCAGATTTCCTTTACTCGCTTGCTTGGTTGGCCAAAAAGGGCGTATGCGTTTTTCCCTGAATATATTCAGGTAAAAACGCATACGCCCTTTTTGGCCAAGTGCATCATTGTGGACATTCTGCCTCTTTTCCTATGCTTTAAGTGCAATTCCAGTCTACCCCCTGAAATCGTTTTCCTGAAATTCTGCCCCGCTTTCAAGTCCTCTTCAAAGACTTACTTCAATATAATTTTGGACGATAGCTGTCATTCATAACTCTGCAGGTTTGTGAATTACAGTGCCCCTGAGCTCCTTTCTTCAACTCGCTTTCTTGTGAGCTGGCCGCAAAACCGCAGGATTGTTTCAGGCCCTAATCTGGTTCCGGCAGGGCACGCTGAGCCTTTGGTTAGTCCCTCTTCCTGGTGGGAAATGAGCGTTCCATTTGCCCGTGCAGACACCTACAGCTAGTCTCTCATTCGTTGTCCCTATTCCTGTTAATATTGCGCAGAAATTGCAAACTGTGCCAAACAGGAGGTTACAGGCACTGACTCTCCAAGTGGGGAGAGTGTTAGTAAAGCGTCTGGAATGGTGAACCTGAGTACCAGGGGTCGAAACCTGAGATGCATTTGAAAACGTTTCCCAATCACATGGTGGACATTACTCTGGGTTTCCCATGCATGTTTTAGCTGAAGGAAGAATCCCTTAATCCTGGAGAGTTGGGACCCATGGAATGGGTACCATGCAGTATGACTTCAAAGGGTCTGCGTTTGCTCACCGAACCTCACCAATGCTATCAGCCCGATGTGTCCAGCCTTATGTCTCACCCAGCTCTGGGTGTAGATGTGGTAAATCCAGGTTGCATCACAAGCCCTGAATGAATTATTTAAGAATTGTTCTCTATTTCACTGTCATTGTGTTTTGTTTTTGAAATATATTTTGATAATGGGATTTATCGGATTTTCACTGCTGCGTTGAGGCCGCTGTACACACGCTTGATATCCTTATGGAGACATATAAATCCATGGGTCTTAAGTTTCTTACTTGTCAGGTATATTCCCAGACGTTGAATATGGGGTGTTGAGTTCATTTCGTTGAGCAAGGTGTAGGTCTTGTCTATTATATATTTGCCTTATGGAACGGAATCTGTGCTAATTTCAATCTCTGGTTTTATGCAGCACCCCAACTCACCTTTCCCCATAAGCAAGCATAAGTTGGTTTTCTAAATTTGAGACCCTGTTCTGTTTTGTAATTCAGTTCATGTGTAGCCAAGTTTACGTTCCGTGTATTAGTGATATCTTATGATATTTCTTTTCCTGTGTGACTTATTTCTCGTAGAATCGTCGTACCTGAATCCACTCATTATGCCGCTACGGGCCTGATGACGTAGATCATATTGCTGAGTGATATTCCATTGTACGTACGTACCACAATTTCTTTATCCATTTTTTGCTTTCTCGGATATTTAACTTGTACCGTAGACGAGGTTCTTGTAAACAGAGCCGTCCCAAACTACGTGTTTCAGGAAACACCATACACTTCTCCAGAGTGGCTGTTGGCAATTTAAATCCCGCCCATCAGCATAACAAGGCTCCCTGTTCTCCATGACCAGTCCTGCCTTTCTGGATTTTACACTTTTTTCAGATGGCCCTTTTGACCGGGGGGCAGAGAGACTTCATTGTAGTGCAGATTTCTTTTACACGCTTGCTTGGTTGGCCAAAAAGGGCATACGCCCTTTTTGGCCAAGTGCATCATTGTGGACATTCTGCCTCTTTTCCTATGCTTTAAGTGCAATTCCAGTCTACCCCCTGAAATCGTTTTCCTGAAATTCTGCCCCGCTTTCAAGTCCTCTTCAAAGACTTGCTTCAATATAATTTTGGACGATAGCTGTCATTCATAACTCTGCAGGTTTGTGAATTACAGTGCCCCTGAGCTCCTTTCTTCAACTCGCTTTCTTGTGAGCTGGCCGCAAAACCGCAGGATTGCTTCAGGCCCTAATCTGGTTCCGGCAGGGCACGCTGAGCCTTTGGTTAGTCCCTCTTCCTGGTGGGAAATGAGCGTTCCATTTGCCCGTGCAGACACCTACAGCTAGTCTCTCATTCGTTGTCCCTATTCCTGTTAATATTGCGCAGAAATTGCAAACTGTGCCAAACAGGAGGTTAAAGGCACTGACTCTCCAGGTAGGGAGAGTGTTAGTAAAGCGTCTGGAACGTTGAACCCGAGTACCAGGGGTCGAAACCTGAGACGCATTTGAAAACGTTTCCCAATCACATGGTGGACATTACTCTGGGTTTCCCATGCATGTTTTAGCTGAAGGAAGAATCGCTTAAACCTGGAGAGTTGGGACCCATGGGATGGGTACCATGCAGTATGACTTCAAAGGGTCTGCGTTTGCTCACCGAGCCTCACCAATGCTATCAGCCCGAAGTGTCCAGCCTTATGTCTCACCCAGCTCTGGGTGTAGATGTGGTAAATCCAGGTTGCATCACAAGCCCTGAATGAATTATTTAAGAATTGTTCTCTATTTCACTGTCATTGTGTTTTGTTTTTGAAATATATTTTGATAATGGAATTTATCGGATTTTCACTGCTGCGTTGAGGCCGCTGTACACACGCTTGATATCCTTATGGAGACATATAAATCCATGGGTCTTAAGTTTCTTACTTGTCTGGTATATTCCCAGGCGTTGAATATGGGTGTTGAGGTCATTTCGTTGAGCAAGGAGTAGGTCATCTCTATTATATATTTGCCTTATGGAACGGAATCTGTGCTAATTTCAATCTCTGGTTTTATGCAGCACCCCAACTCACCTTTCCCCATAAGCAAGCATAAGTTGGTTTTCTAAATTTGAGACCCTGTTCTGTTTTGTAATTCAGTTCATGTGTAGCCAAGTTTACGTTCCGTGTATTAGTGATATCTTATGATGTTTCTTTTTCTGTGTGACTTATTTCTCGTAGAATCGTCGTACCTGAATCCACTCATTATGCCGCTACGGGCCTGATGACGTGGATCTCATTGCTGAGTGATATTCCATTGTACGTACGTACCACAACTTCTTTATCCATTTTTTGATTTCTCGGATATTTAACTTGTACCGTAGACGAGGTTCTTGTAAACAGAGCCGTCCCAAACTTTGGGGTGGCTGTGTGTTTTTGATTTTAATTTCCCTAAGCTATAAGACCATAAGTGGAAGTGCCATAGGCTGTGTTGCTTTGTTTCCTACGTGTTTCAGGAAACACCATACACTTCTCCAGAGTGGCTGTTGGCCATTTACATCCCGCCTATCAGCATAACAGTGCTCCCTGTTCTCCATGACCTGTCCTGCCTTTCTGGATTTTACACTTGTTTCAGATGGCCGTTTGGACCGGGGTTAGTGAGACATCATTGTGGTGGAGATTTCCTTTACACGCTTGCTTGGTTGGCCAAAAAGGGCGTATGCGTTTTTTCCTGAATATATTCAGGAATAAACTCATACGCCCTTTTTGGCCAAGTGCACCACTGTCGACATTCTGCATCTTTTCCTATGTTTTAATTGCAATTTCAGTCTACCCCCTGAAATCGTTTTCCTGAAATTCTGCCCCGCTTTCAAGTCCTCTTCGAAGACTTACTTCAATAAATTTTTGGACGATAGCTGTCATTCATAACTCTGCATGTTTGTGAATTACAGTGCCCCTGAGCTCCTTTCTTCAACTCGCTTTCTTGTGCGCTGGCCGCAAAACCGCAGGAATGCTTCAGGCCCTAATCTGGTTCCGGCAGGGCACACTGAGTCTTTGGTTAATCCGTCTTCCTGGTGGGAAATGAGCGTTCCATTTGCCCGTGCAGACACCTACAGCTAGTCTCTCATTGGTTCTCCCTATTCCTGTCGATCTTGCGCAGAAATTGCAAACTGTGCCAAACAGGAGGTTAAAGGCAATTACTCTCCAAGTGGGGAGAGTGTTAGTAAAGCGTCTGGAATGGTGAACCCGAGTACCAGGGGACGAAAACTGAGACGCATTTAAAAACGTTTCCCGGTCACACGGTGGACCATACTCTGGGATTCCCATGCATGTTTTAGCTGAAGGAAGAATCCCTTAAACCTGGAGAGTTGGGACCCATGGAATGTGTACCATGCAGTATGACTTCAAAGGGTCTGCATTTGCTCACTGAACCTCACCAATGTTATCCGCCCGAAGTGTCCAGGCTTATGTCTCACCCAGCTCTAGGTGTAGATGTGGTAACTCCAGATTGCATCACAAGCCCTGAATGAATTATTTAAGAATTGCTCTCTATTTCACTGTCATTGTGTTTTGTTTTTGTAATTTATTTTGATAATGGGATTTATCGGATTTTCACGGCTGCATTTATGGCGCTGTACACATGCCTGATTCTCTTACGGAGACACATAAATCCATTGGTGTTAAGATTCTTAATTGGCAGGTGTATTCCTAGGCATTGAATATGGGGTGTTTAGTCCATTTCGTTGAGCAAGGAGTAGGTCTTGACTATTAAATATTTGGGTTATGGAAGGGTATCTGTTCTAATTTCAATCTCTGGTTTTATGCAGCACCCCAACTCACCATTCCCCTTAAGCAAGCATAAGTTGGTTTTCTAAATTTGAGACCCTGTTCTGTTTTGTAATTCAGTTCATGTGTAGCCAAGTTCACATTCGGTGTATTAGTGATATCTTAATGTTTCTTTTTCTGTGTGACTTATTTCACTTAGAATCATCGTATCTGAATCCACTCATTATGCCGCGACGGACCTGATGACATAGATTTCATTGCTGAGTGATATTCCATTGTACGTATGTACCACAAATTCTTTATCCATTTTTCACATTCTGGGATATTTAACTTGTACCGTAGACGAGGTTCTTGTAAAAAGAGCCATCCATAACATTGGGGTGGCTGTGTGTTTTTGAATTTAATTTCCCTAAGCTATAGGACCCTAAGTGGAAGTGCCATAGGCTGTGTTGCTTTGTTTCCTACGTGTTTCAGGAAACACCATACACTTCTCCAGAGTGGCTGTTGGCAATGTACATCACGCCCATCAGCATAACAAGGCTCCCTGTTCTCCATGACCTGTCCTGCCTTTCTGGATTTTACACTTTTTTCAGATGGCCCGTTTGACCGGGGGGCAGTGAGACTTCATTGTAGTGCAGATTTCCTTTACACGCTTGCTTGGTTGGCCAAAAAGGGCGTATGCGTTTTTTCCTGAATATATTCAGGAAAAAACGCATACGCCCTTTTTGGCCAAGTGCATCATTGTCGACATTCTGCCTCTTTTCCTATGCTTTAAGTGCAATTCCAGTCTTCCCCCTGAAATCGTTTTCCTGAAATTCTGCCCCGCTTTCAAGTCCTCTTTGAAGACTTACTTCAAGACATTTTTGGACGATAGCTGTCATTCATAACTCTGCAGGTTTGTGAATTACAGTGCCCCTGAGCTCCTTTTTCAACTCGCTTTCTTCTGAGCTGGCCGCAAAACCGCAGGATTGCTTCAGGCCCTAATCTGGTTCCGGCAGGGCACGCTGAGCCTTTGGTTAATCCCTCTTCCTGGTGGGAAATGAGCATTCCATTTGCCCGTGCGGACACCTACAGCTAGTCTCTCATTGGTTCTCCCTATTCCTGTTCATCTTGCGCAAAAATTGCAAACTGTGCCAAACAGGAGGTTAAAGGCACTGACTCTCCAAGTGGGGAGAGTGTTAGTAAAGCGTCTGGAACGGTGAACCCGAGTACCAGGGGACGAAACCTGAGATGCATTTGAAAACGTTTCCCAGTCACACGGTGGACCATACTCTGGGTTTCCCATGCATGTTTTAGCTGAAGGAAGAATCACTTAAACCTGGAGAGTTGCGACCCATGGAATGGGTACCATGCAGTATGACTTCAAAGGATCTGCGTTTGCTCACCGAACCTCACCTATGCTATCAGCCCGAAGTGTCCAGCCTTATGTCTCACCCAGCTCTGGGTGTAGATGTGGTAAATCCAGGTTGCATCACAAGCCCTGAATGAATTATTTAAGAATTGCTCTCTATTTCACTGTCATTGTGATTTGTTTGTGAAATTTATTTTGATAATGGGATTTATCGGATTTTCACTGCTGCGTTTAGGCCGCTGTACACACGCTTGATTTCCTTATGGAGACATATAAATCCATGGGTCTTAAGATTCTTACTTGTCAGGTATATTCCCAGGCGTTGAATATGGGGTGTTGAGTCCATTTCATTGAGCAAGGAGTAGGTCTTGTCTATTATATATTTGGCTTATGGAATGGTATCTGTGCTAATTTCAATCTCTGGTTTGATGCAGCACCCCAACTCACCTTTCCCCATAAGCAAGCATAAGTTGGTTTTCTAAATTTGAGACCCTGTTCTGTTTTGTAATTCAGTTCATGTGTAGACAAGTTTACGTTCCGTGTATTAGTGATATCTTATGATGTTTCTATTTTTGTGTGACTTATTTCTAGTAGAATCGTCGTACCTGAATCCACTCATTATGCCGCTACGGGCCTGATGACGTAGATCTCATTGCTGAGTGATATTCCATTGTACATACGTACCACAACTTCTTTATCCATTTTTTGCTTTCTCGCATATTTAACTTGTACCGTAGACGAGGTTCTTGTAAACAGAGCAGTCCCAAACTTTGGGGTGGCTGTGTGTTTTTGATTTTAATTTCCCTAAACTATATAGGACCCTAAGTGGAAGTGCCATAGGCTGTGTTGCTTTGTTTCCTACGTGTTTCAGGAAACACCATACACTTCTCCAGAGTGGCTGTTGGCCATTTACATCCCGCCCATCAGCATAACAGTGCTCCCTGTTCTCCATGACCTGTCCTGCCTTTCTGGATTTTACACTTGTTTCAGATGGCCGTTTGGACCGGGGGGCCGTGAGACTTCATTGTAGTGCAGATTTCCTTTACACGCTTGCTTGGTTGAACAAAAAGGGCGTATGCGTTTTTTCCTGAATATATTCAGGAAAAAACGCATACGCCCTTTTTGGCCAAGTGCATCATTGTCGACATTCTGCCTCTTTTCCTATGCTTTAAGTGCAATTCCAGTCTACCCCATGCAATCGTTTTCCTGAAATTCTGCCCCGCTTTCAAGTCCTCTTCGAAGACTTACTTCAATACATTTTTGGATGATAGCTGTCATTCATAACTCTGCAGGTTTGTGAATTACAGTGCCCCTGGGCTCCTTTCTTCAACTCGCTATCTTGTGAGCTGGCCGCAAAACCGCAGGATTGCTTCAGGCCCTAATCTGGTTCCGGCAGGGCACACTGAGCCTTTGATTAATTCCTCTTCCTGGTGGGAAATGAGAGTTCCATTTGCCCGTGCAGACACCTACAGCTAGTCTCTCATTTGTTCTCCCTATTCCTGTTCATCTTGCGCAGAAATTGCAAACTGTGACAAACAGGAGGTTAAAGGCACTGACTCTCCAAGTGGGGATAGTGTTAGTAAAGGGTCTGGAACGGTGCACCCGAGTACCAGGGGACGAAACCTGAGATGCATTTGAAAACGTTTCCCAATCACACGGTGGACCATACTCTGGGTTTCCCATGCATGTTTTAGCTGAAGGAAGAATCCCTTAAACCTGGAGAGTTGGGACCCATGGAATGGGAACCATGCAGTATGACTTCAAAGGGTCTGCGTTTGCTCACCAAACCTCACCAATGCTATCAGCCCGAAGTGTCCAGCCTTATGTCTCAACCAGCTCTGGGTGTAGATGTGGTAAATCCAGGTTGCATCACAAGGCCTGAATGAATTATTTAAGAATTGCTCTCTATTTCACTGTCATTGTGTTTTGTTTGTGAAATTTAGTTTGTTAATGGGATTTATCGGATTTTCACTGCTGCCTTTAGGCCACTGTACACACGCTTGACTTCCTTATGGAGACATATAAATCCATGAGTCTTAAGATTCTTACTTGTCAGGTATATTCCCAGACGTTGAATATGGGGTGTTGAGTCCATTTCGTTGAGCAAGGAGTAGGTCTTGTCTATTATATATTTGGCTTATGGAACGGTATCTGTGCTAATTTCAATCTCTGGTTTGATGCAGCACCCCAACTCACCTTTCCCCATAAGCAAGCATAAGTTGGTTTTCTAAATTTGAGACCCTGTTCTGTTTTGTAATTCAGTTCATGTGTAGCCAAGTTTACGTTCCGTGTATTAGTGATATCTTATGATATTTCTTTTCCTGTGTGACTTATTTCTCGTAGAATCGTCGTACCTGAATCCACTCACTATGCCGCTACGGGCCTGATGACGTAGATCTCATTGCTGAGTGATATTCCATTGTACGTACGTACCACAACTTCTTTATCCATTTTTTGCTTTCTCGGATATTTAACTTGTACCGTAGACGAGGTTCTTGTAAACAGAGCCGTCCCAAACTTTGGGGTGGCTGTGTGTTTTTGATTTTAATTTCCCTAAGCTATAGGACCCTAAGTGGAAGTGCCATAGGCTGTGTTGCTTTGTTTCCTACGTGTTTCAGGAAACACCATACAGTTCTCCAGAGTGGCTGTTGGCAATTTAAATCCCACCCATCAGCATAACAAGGCCCCCTGTTCTCCATGACCTGTCCTGCCTTTCTGGATTTTACACATTTTCAGATGGCCCTTTTGACCGGGGGCCAGTGAGACTTCATTGTAGTGCAGATTTCCTTTACACGCTTCCTTGGTTGGCCAAAAAGGGTCGTATGAGTTTTTTGCTGAATATTTTCAGGAAAAAACACATACGCCCTTTTTGGCCAAGTGCATCATTGTCGACATTCTGCCTCTTTTCCTATGCTTTAATTGCAATTCCAGTCTACCCCATGAAATCGTTTTCTGAAATTCTGCCCCGCTTTCAAGTCCTCTTCGAAGACTTACTTCAATACATTTTTGGATGATAGCTGTCATTCATAACTGTGCAGGTTTGTGAATTACAGTGCCCCTGAGCTCCTTTCTTCAACTCGCTTTCTTGTGAGCTGGCCGCAAAACCGCAGGATTGCTTCAGGCCCTAATCTGGTTCCGGCAGGGCATGCTGAGCCTTTGGTTAATCCCTCTTCCTGGTGGGAAGTGAACGTTCCATTTGCTCTTGCAGACACCTACAGCTAGTCTCTCATTGGTTCTCCCTATTCCTGTTCATCTTGCGCAGAAATTGCAAACTGTGCCAAACAGGAGGTTAAAGGCACTGACTCTCCAAATGGGGATAGTGTTAGTAAAGCGTCTGGAACGGTGCACCCGAGTACCAGGGGACGAAACCTGAGATGCATTTGAAAACGTTTCCCAATCACACGGTGGACCATACTCTGGGTTTCCCATGCATTTTTTAGCTGAAGGAAGAATCCCTTAAACCTGGAGAGTTGGGACCCATGGAATGGGTACCATGCAGTATGATTTCAAAGGGTCTGCCTTTGCTCACCGAACCTCACCAATGCTATCAGCCCGAAGTGTCCAGCCTTATGTCTCAACCAGCTCTGGGTGTAGATGTGGTAAATCCAGGTTGCATCACAAGGCCTGAATGAATTATTTAAGAATTGCTCTCTATTTCACTGTCATTGTGTTTTGGTTTTGAAATTTATTTTGTTAAGGGGATTTATCGGATTTTCACTGCTGCGTTTAGGCCGCTGTACACACGCTGGATTTTCTTATGGAGACATATAAATCCATGGGTCTTAAGATTTTTACTTGTCAGGTATATTTCCAGGCGTTGAATATGGGGTGTTGAGTCCATTTCGTTGAGCAAGGAGTAGGTCTTGTCTATTATATATTTGGCTTATGGAACGGTATCTGTGCTAATTTCAATCTCTGGTTTGATGCAGCACCCCAACTCACCTTTCCCCATAAGCAAGCATAAGTTGGTTTTCTAAATTTGAGACCGTGTTCTGTTTTGTAATTCAGTTCATGTGTAGCCAAGTTTACGTTCCGTGTATTAGTGATATCTTATGATATTTCTTTTCCTGTGTGACTTATTTCTCGTAGAATCGTCGTACCTGAATCCACTCATTATGCCTCTACCGGCCTGATGACGTAGATCTCATTGCTGAGTGATATTCCATTGTACGTACGTACCACAACTTCTTTATCCATTTTTTGCTTTCTCGGATATTTAACTTGTACCGCAGATGAGGTTCTTGTAAACAGAGCCGTCCCAAACTTTGGGGTGGCTGTGTGTTTTTGAATTTAATTTCCCTAAGCTATAGGACCCTAAGTGGAAGTGCCATAGGCTGTGTTGCTTTGTTTCCTACGTGTTTCAGGAAACACCATACACTTCTCCAGAGTGGCTGTTGGCAATTTAAATCCCACCCATCAGCATAACAAGGCCCCCTGTTCTCCATGACCTGACCTGCCTTTCTGGATTTTACACATTTTCAGATGGCCCTTTTGACCGGGGGCCAGTGAGACTTCATTGTAGTGCAGATTTCCTTTACACGCTTCCTTGGTTGGCCAAAAAGGATCGTATGAGTTTTTTGCTGAATATATTCAGGAAAAAACGCATACGCCCTTTTTGGCCAAGTGCATCATTGTGGACATTCTGCCTCTTTTCCTATGCTTTAAGTGCAATTCCAGTCTACCCCCTGAATTCGTTTTCCTGAAATTCTGCCCCGCTTTCAAGTCCTCTTCGAAAACTTACTTCAATACATTTTTGGACGATAGCTGTCATTCATAACTCTGCAGGTTTGTGAATTACAGTGCCCCTGAGCTCCTTTCTTCAACTCGCTTTCTTGTGAGCTGGCCGCAAAACCGCAGGATTGCCTCAGGCCCTAATCTTGTTCCGGCAGGGCACGCTGAGCCTTTGGTTAATTCCTCTTCCTGGTGGGAAATGAGCGTTCCATTTGCCCGTGCAGACACCTACAGCTAGTCTCTCATTGGCTCTCGCTATTCCTGTTCATCTTGCGCCGAAATTGCAAACTGTGCCAAACAGGAGGTTAAAGACACTGACTCTCCAAGTGGGGAGAGTGTTAGTAAAGCGTCTGGAACGGTGAACCCGAGTACCAGGGGTCGAAAACTGAGATGCATTTGAAAACGTTTCCCAATCACACGGTGGACCATACTCTGGGTTTCCCATGCATGTTTTAGCTGAAGGAAGAATCCCTTAAACCTGGAGAGTTGGGACCCATGGAATGGGTACCATGCAGTATGAGTTCAAAGGGTCTGCGTTTGCTCACCAAACCTCACCAATACTATCAGCCCGATGTGTCCAGCCTTATGTCTCAACCAGCTCTGGGTGTAGATGTGGTAAATCCAGGTTGCATCACAAGCCCTGAATGAATTATTTAAGAATTGCTCTCTATTTCACTGTCATTGTGTTTTGTTTTTGAAATTTATTTTGTTAATGGGATTTATCGGATTTTCACTGCTGCGTTTAGGCCGCTGTACACACGCTTGACTTCCTTATGGAGACATATAAATCCATGGGTCTTAAGATTCTTACTTGTCAGGTATATTACCAGGCGTTGAATATGGGGTGTTGAGTCCATTTCGTTGAGCAAGGTGTAGGTCTTGTCTCTTATATATTTGGCTTATGGAACGGTATCTGTGCTAATTTCAATCTCTGGTTTGACGCAGCACCCGAACTCACCTTTCCCCATAAGCAAGCATAAGTTGGTTTTCTAAATTTGAGACCCTGTTCTGTTTTGTAATTCAGTTCATGTGTAGCCAAGTTTACGTTCCGTGTATTAGTGATATCTTATGATGTTTCTTTTTCTCTGTGACTTATTTCTCGTCGAATCATCGTACGTGAATGCACTCATTATGCCGCTACGGGCCTGATGACGTAGATCTCATTGCTGAGTGATATTCCATTGTACGTACGTACGACAACTTCTTTATCCATTTTTTGCTTTCTCGGATATTTAACTTGTACCGTAGAGGAGGTTCTTGTAAACAGAGCCGTCGCAAACTTTGGAGTGGCTGTGTGTTTTTGATTTTAATTTCCCTAAGCTATAGGACCCTAAGTGGAAGTGCCATAGGCTGTGTTGCTTTGTTTCCTACGTGTTTCAGGAAACACCATACATTTCTCCAGAGTGGCTGTTGGCAATTTACATCCCGCCCATCAGCATAACAAGGCTCCCTGTTCTCCATGACCTGTCCTGCCTTTCTGGATTTTACACTTGTTTCAGATGGCCGTTTGGACCGGGGGGCAGTGAGACTTCATTGTAGTGCAGATTTCCTTTACACGCTTGCTTGGTTGGCCAAAAAGAGCGTATGCGTTTTTTCCTGAATATATTCAGGAAAAAACGCATACGCCCTTTTTGGCCAAGTGCATCATTGTGGACATTCTGCCTCTTTTCCTATGCTTTAAGTGCAATTCCAGTCTACCCCCTGAAATCGTTTTCCTGAAATTCTGCCCCGCTTTCAAGTCCTCTTCGAAGACTTACTTCAATATATTTTTGGACGATAGCTGTCATTCATAACTCTGCATGTTTGTGAATTACAGTGCCCCTGAACTCCTTTCTTCAACTCGCTTTCTTGTGAGCTGGCCGCAAAACCGCAGGATTGCTTCAGGCCCTAATCTGGTTCCGGCAGGGCACGCTGAGCCTTTGGTTAATCCCTCTTCCTGGTGGGAAATGAGCGTTCCATTTGCCCGTGCAGACACCTACAGCTAGTCTCTCATTGGTTCTCCCTATTCCTGTTCATCTTGCGCAGAAATTGCAAACTGTGCCAAACAGGAGGTTAAAGGCCCTGACTCTCCAAGTGGGGAGAGTGTTAGTAAAGCGTCTGGAACGGTGAACCCGAGTACCAGGGGACGAAACCTGAGATGCATTTGAAAACGTTTCCCAATCACACGGTGGAACATACTCTGGGTTTCCCATGCATGTTTTAGCTGAAGGAAGAATGCCTTAAACCTGGAGAGTTGGGACCCATGGAATGGCTACCATGCAGTATGACTTCAAAGGGTCTGCGTTTGTTCATCAAACCTCACCAATGCTATCAGCCCGATGTGTCCAGCCTTATGTCTCAACTAGCTCTGGGTGTAGATGTGGTAAATCCAGGTTGCATCACAAGCCCTGAATGAATTATTTAAGAATTGCTCTCTATTTCACTGTCATTGTGTTTTGTTTTTGAAATTTATTTTGTTAATGGGATTTATCGGATTTTCACTGCTGCGTTTAGGCCGCTGTACACACGCTTGACTTCCTTATGGAGACATATAAATCCATGGGTCTTAAGTTTCTTACTTGTCAGGTATATTCCCAGGTGTTGAATATGGGGTGTTGAGTCCATTTCGTTGAGCAAGGAGTAGGTCTTGTCTATTATATATTTGGCTTATGGAACGGTATCTGTGCTAATTTCAATCTCTGGTTTTATGCAGCACCCCAACTCACCTTTCCCCATAAGCAAGCATAAGTTGGTTTTCTAAATTTGAGACCCTGTTCTGTTTTGTAATTCAGTTCATGTGTAGCCAAGTTTACGTTCCGTGTATTAGTGATATCTTATGATATTTCTTTTCCTGTGTGACTTATTTCTCGTAGAATCGTCGTACCTGAATCCACTCAATATGCCGCTACGGGCCTGATGACGTAGATCTCATTGCTGAGTGATATTCCATTGTACGTACGTACCACAACTTCTTTATCCATTTTTTGATTTCTCGGATATTTAACTTGTACCGTAGACGAGGTTCTTGTAAACAGAGCCGTCCCAAACTTTGGGGTGGCTGTGTGTTTTTGATTTTAATTTCCCTAAGCTATAAGACCATAAGTGGAAGTGCCATAGGCTGTGTTGCTTTGTTTCCTACGTGTTTCAGGAAACACCATACACTTCTCCAGAGTGGCTGTTGGCCATTTACATCCCGCCCATCAGCATAACAGTGCTCCCTGTTCTCCATGACCTGTCCTGCCTTTCTGGATTTTACACTTGTTTCAGATGGCCGTTTGGACCGGGGTTAGTGAGACATCATTGTGGTGGAGATTTCCTTTACACGCTTGCTTGGTTGGCCAAAAAGGGCGTATGCGTTTTTTCCTGAATATATTCAGGAATAAACTCATACGCCCTTTTTGGCCAAGTGCACCACTGTCGACATTCTGCATCTTTTCCTATGTTTTAATTGCAATTCCAGTCTACCCCCTGAAATCGTTTTCCTGAAATTCTGCCCCGCTTTCAAGTCCTCTTCGAAGACTTACTTCAATAAATTTTTGGACGATAGCTGTCATTCATAACTCTGCATGTTTGTGAATTACAGTGCCCCTGAGCTCCTTTCTTCAACTCGCTTTCTTGTGCGCTGGCCGCAAAACCGCAGGAATGCTTCAGGCCCTAATCTGGTTCCGGCAGGGCACACTGAGTCTTTGGTTAATCCGTCTTCCTGGTGGGAAATGAGCGTTCCATTTGCCCGTGCAGACACCTACAGCTAGTCTCTCATTGGTTCTCCCTATTCCTGTCGATCTTGCGCAGAAATTGCAAACTGTGCCAAACAGGAGGTTAAAGGCAATTACTCTCCAAGTGGGGAGAGTGTTAGTAAAGCGTCTGGAATGGTGAACCCGAGTACCAGGGGACGAAAACTGAGACGCATTTAAAAACGTTTCCCGGTCACACGGTGGACCATACTCTGGGATTCCCATGCATGTTTTAGCTGAAGGAAGAATCCCTTAAACCTGGAGAGTTGGGACCCATGGAATGTGTACCATGCAGTATGACTTCAAAGGGTCTGCATTTGCTCACTGAACCTCACCAATGTTATCCGCCCGAAGTGTCCAGCCTTATGTCTCACCCAGCTCTAGGTGTAGATGTGGTAACTCCAGATTGCATCACAAGCCCTGAATGAATTATTTAAGAATTGCTCTCTATTTCACTGTCATTGTGTTTTGTTTTTGTAATTTATTTTGATAATGGGATTTATCGGATTTTCACGGCTGCATTTATGGCGCTGTACACATGCCTGATTCTCTTACGGAGACACATAAATCCATTGGTGTTAAGATTCTTAATTGGCAGGTGTATTCCTAGGCATTGAATATGGGGTGTTTAGTCCATTTCGTTGAGCAAGGAGTAGGTCTTGACTATTAAATATTTGGGTTATGGAAGGGTATCTGTTCTAATTTCAATCTCTGGTTTTATGCAGCACCCCAACTCACCATTCCCCTTAAGCAAGCATAAGTTGGTTTTCTAAATTTGAGACCCTGTTCTGTTTTGTAATTCAGTTCATGTGTAGCCAAGTTCACATTCGGTGTATTAGTGATATCTTAATGTTTCTTTTTCTGTGTGACTTATTTCACTTAGAATCATCGTATCTGAATCCACTCATTATGCCGCGACGGACCTGATGACATAGATTTCATTGCTGAGTGATATTCCATTGTACGTATGTACCACAAATTCTTTATCCATTTTTCACATTCTGGGATATTTAACTTGTACCGTAGACGAGGTTCTTGTAAAAAGAGCCATCCATAACATTGGGGTGGCTGTGTGTTTTTGAATTTAATTTCCCTAAGCTATAGGACCCTAAGTGGAAGTGCCATAGGCTGTGTTGCTTTGTTTCCTACGTGTTTCAGGAAACACCATACACTTCTCCAGAGTGGCTGTTGGCAATGTACATCACGCCCATCAGCATAACAAGGCTCCCTGTTCTCCATGACCTGTCCTGCCTTTCTGGATTTTACACTTTTTTCAGATGGCCCGTTTGACCGGGGGGCAGTGAGACTTCATTGTAGTGCAGATTTCCTTTACACGCTTGCTTGGTTGGCCAAAAAGGGCGTATGCGTTTTTTCCTGAATATATTCAGGAAAAAACGCATACGCCCTTTTTGGCCAAGTGCATCATTGTCGACATTCTGCCTCTTTTCCTATGCTTTAAGTGCAATTCCAGTCTTCCCCCTGAAATCGTTTTCCTGAAATTCTGCCCCGCTTTCAAGTCCTCTTTGAAGACTTACTTCAATACATTTTTGGACGATAGCTGTCATTCATAACTCTGCAGGTTTGTGAATTACAGTGCCCCTGAGCTCCTTTTTCAACTCGCTTTCTTCTGAGCTGGCCGCAAAACCGCAGGATTGCTTCAGGCCCTAATCTGGTTCCGGCAGGGCACGCTGAGCCTTTGGTTAATCCCTCTTCCTGGTGGGAAATGAGCATTCCATTTGCCCGTGCGGACACCTACAGCTAGTCTCTCATTGGTTCTCCCTATTCCTGTTCATCTTGCGCAAAAATTGCAAACTGTGCCAAACAGGAGGTTAAAGGCACTGACTCTCCAAGTGGGGAGAGTGTTAGTAAAGCGTCTGGAACGGTGAACCCGAGTACCAGGGGACGAAACCTGAGATGCATTTGAAAACGTTTCCCAGTCACACGGTGGACCATACTCTGGGTTTCCCATGCATGTTTTAGCTGAAGGAAGAATCACTTAAACCTGGAGAGTTGCGACCCATGGAATGGGTACCATGCAGTATGACTTCAAAGGATCTGCGTTTGCTCACCGAACCTCACCTATGCTATCAGCCCGAAGTGTCCAGCCTTATGTCTCACCCAGCTCTGGGTGTAGATGTGGTAAATCCAGGTTGCATCACAAGCCCTGAATGAATTATTTAAGAATTGCTCTCTATTTCACTGTCATTGTGATTTGTTTGTGAAATTTATTTTGATAATGGGATTTATCGGATTTTCACTGCTGCGTTTAGGCCGCTGTACACACGCTTGATTTCCTTATGGAGACATATAAATCCATGGGTCTTAAGATTCTTACTTGTCAGGTATATTCCCAGGCGTTGAATATGGGGTGTTGAGTCCATTTCGTTGAGCAAGGAGTAGGTCTTGTCTATTATATATTTGGCTTATGGAATGGTATCTGTGCTAATTTCAATCTCTGGTTTGATGCAGCACCCCAACTCACCTTTCCCCATAAGCAAGCATAAGTTGGTTTTCTAAATTTGAGACCCTGTTCTGTTTTGTAATTCAGTTCATGTGTAGACAAGTTTACATTCCGTGTATTAGTGATATCTTATGATGTTTCTATTTTTGTGTGACTTATTTCTAGTAGAATCGTCGTACCTGAATCCACTCATTATGCCGCTACGGGCCTGATGACGTAGATCTCATTGCTGAGTGATATTCCATTGTACATACGTACCACAACTTCTTTATCCATTTTTTGCTTTCTCGCATATTTAACTTGTACCGTAGACGAGGTTCTTGTAAACAGAGCAGTCCCAAACTTTGGGGTGGCTGTGTGTTTTTGATTTTAATTTCCCTAAACTATATAGGACCCTAAGTGGAAGTGCCATAGGCTGTGTTGCTTTGTTTCCTACGTGTTTCAGGAAACACCATACACTTCTCCAGAGTGGCTGTTGGCCATTTACATCCCGCCCATCAGCATAACAGTGCTCCCTGTTCTCCATGACCTGTCCTGCCTTTCTGGATTTTACACTTGTTTCAGATGGCCGTTTGGACCGGGGGGCCGTGAGACTTCATTGTAGTGCAGATTTCCTTTACACGCTTGCTTGGTTGGCCAAAAAGGGCGTATGCGTTTTTTCCTGAATATATTCAGGAAAAAACGCATACGCCCTTTTTGGCCAAGTGCATCATTGTCGACATTCTGCCTCTTTTCCTATGCTTTAAGTGCAATTCCAGTCTACCCCATGAAATCGTTTTCCTGAAATTCTGCCCCGCTTTCAAGTCCTCTTCGAAGACTTACTTCAATACATTTTTGGATGATAGCTGTCATTCATAACTCTGCAGGTTTGTGAATTACAGTGCCCCTGGGCTCCTTTCTTCAACTCGCTATCTTGTGAGCTGGCCGCAAAACCGCAGGATTGCTTCAGGCCCTAATCTGGTTCCGGAAGGGCACGCTGAGCCTTTGATTAATTCCTCTTCCTGGTGGGAAATGAGAGTTCCATTTGCCCGTGCAGACACCTACAGCTAGTCTCTCATTTGTTCTCCCTATTCCTGTTCATCTTGCGCAGAAATTGCAAACTGTGACAAACAGGAGGTTAAAGGCACTGACTCTCCAAGTGGGGATAGTGTTAGTAAAGGGTCTGGAACGGTGCACCCGAGTACCAGGGGACGAAACCTGAGATGCATTTGAAAACGTTTCCCAATCACACGGTGGACCATACTCTGGGTTTCCCATGCATGTTTTAGCTGAAGGAAGAATCCCTTAAACCTGGAGAGTTGGGACCCATGGAATGGGAACCATGCAGTATGACTTCAAAGGGTCTGCGTTTGCTCACCAAACCTCACCAATGCTATCAGCCCGAAGTGTCCAGCCTTATGTCTCAACCAGCTCTGGGTGTAGATGTGGTAAATCCAGGTTGCATCACAAGGCCTGAATGAATTATTTAAGAATTGCTCTCTATTTCACTGTCATTGTGTTTTGTTTGTGAAATTTAGTTTGTTAATGGGATTTATCGGATTTTCACTGCTGCCTTTAGGCCACTGTACACACGCTTGACTTCCTTATGGAGACATATAAATCCATGGGTCTTAAGATTCTTACTTGTCAGGTATATTCCCAGACGTTGAATATGGGGTGTTGAGTCCATTTCGTTGAGCAAGGAGTAGGTCTTGTCTATTATATATTTGGCTTATGGAACGGTATCTGTGCTAATTTCAATCTCTGGTTTGATGCAGCACCCCAACTCACCTTTCCCCATAAGCAAGCATAAGTTGGTTTTCTAAATTTGAGACCCTGTTCTGTTTTGTAATTCAGTTCATGTGTAGCCAAGTTTACGTTCCGTGTATTAGTGATATCTTATGATATTTCTTTTCCTGTGTGACTTATTTCTCGTAGAATCGTCGTACCTGAATCCACTCATTATGCCGCTACGGGCCTGATGACGTAGATCTCATTGCTGAGTGATATTCCATTGTACGTACGTACCACAACTTCTTTATCCATTTTTTGCTTTCTCGGATATTTAACTTGTACCGTAGACGAGGTTCTTGTAAACAGAGCCGTCCCAAACTTTGGGGTGGCTGTGTGTTTTTGATTTTAATTTCCCTAAGCTATAGGACCCTAAGTGGAAGTGCCATAGGCTGTGTTGCTTTGTTTCCTACGTGTTTCAGGAAACACCATACAGTTCTCCAGAGTGGCTGTTGGCAATTTAAATCCCACCCATCAGCATAACAAGGCCCCCTGTTCTCCATGACCTGTCCTGCCTTTCTGGATTTTACACATTTTCAGATGGCCCTTTTGACCGGGGGCCAGTGAGACTTCATTGTAGTGCAGATTTCCTTTACACGCTTCCTTGGTTGGCCAAAAAGGGTCGTATGAGTTTTTTGCTGAATATTTTCAGGAAAAAACGCATACGCCCTTTTTGGCCAAGTGCATCATTGTCGACATTCTGCCTCTTTTCCTATGCTTTAATTGCAATTCCAGTCTACCCCATGAAATCGTTTTCTGAAATTCTGCCCCGCTTTCAAGTCCTCTTCGAAGACTTACTTCAATACATTTTTGGATGATAGCTGTCATTCATAACTGTGCAGGTTTGTGAATTACAGTGCCCCTGAGCTCCTTTCTTCAACTCGCTTTCTTGTGAGCTGGCCGCAAAACCGCAGGATTGCTTCAGGCCCTAATCTGGTTCCGGCAGGGCATGCTGAGCCTTTGGTTAATCCCTCTTCCTGGTGGGAAGTGAACGTTCCATTTGCTCTTGCAGACACCTACAGCTAGTCTCTCATTGGTTCTCCCTATTCCTGTTCATCTTGCGCAGAAATTGCAAACTGTGCCAAACAGGAGGTTAAAGGCACTGACTCTCCAAATGGGGATAGTGTTAGTAAAGCGTCTGGAACGGTGCACCCGAGTACCAGGGGACGAAACCTGAGATGCATTTGAAAACGTTTCCCAATCACACGGTGGACCATACTCTGGGTTTCCCATGCATTTTTTAGCTGAAGGAAGAATCCCTTAAACCTGGAGAGTTGGGACCCATGGAATGGGTACCATGCAGTATGATTTCAAAGGGTCTGCCTTTGCTCACCGAACCTCACCAATGCTATCAGCCCGAAGTGTCCAGCCTTATGTCTCAACCAGCTCTGGGTGTAGATGTGGTAAATCCAGGTTGCATCACAAGGCCTGAATGAATTATTTAAGAATTGCTCTCTATTTCACTGTCATTGTGTTTTGGTTTTGAAATTTATTTTGTTAAGGGGATTTATCGGATTTTCACTGCTGCGTTTAGGCCGCTGTACACACGCTGGATTTTCTTATGGAGACATATAAATCCATGGGTCTTAAGATTTTTACTTGTCAGGTATATTTCCAGGCGTTGAATATGGGGTGTTGAGTCCATTTCGTTGAGCAAGGAGTAGGTTTTGTCTCTTATATATTTGGCTTATGGAATGGTATCTGTGCTAATTTCAATCTCTGGTTTGATGCAGCACCCGAACTCACCTTTCCCCATAAGCAAGCATAAGTTGGTTTTCTAAATTTGAGACCCTGTTCTGTTTTGTAATTCAGTTCATGTGTAGCCAAGTTTACGTTCCGTGTATTAGTGATATCTTATGATGTTTCTTTTTCTGTGTGACTTATTTCTCTTCGAATCATCGTACCTGAATCCACTCGTTATGCCACTATGGGCCTGATGACGTAGATCTCATTGCTGAGTGATATTCCATTGTACGTACGTACCACAATTTCTTTATCCATTTTTTGCTTTCTCAGATAATTAACTTTTACCGTAGACGAGGTTCTTGTAAACAGAGCCGTCCCAAACTTTGGGGTGGCTGTGTGTTTTTGAGTTTAATTTCCCTAAGCTATAGGACCCTAAGTGCAAGTGCCATAGGTTGTGTTGCTTTGTTTCCTACGTGTTTCAGGAAACACCATACACTTTTCCAGAGTGGCTGTTGGCAATTTACCTCCCGCCCATCAGCATAACAAGGCTCCCTTTTCTCCATGACCTGTCCTGCCTTTCTGGATTTTACACTTTTTTCAGATGGCCGATTGGACCATGGGGCAGTGAGACTTCATTGTATTGCAGATTTCTTTTACACGCTTGCTTGGTTGGCCAAAAAGGTCGTATGCATTTTTTCCTGAATATATTCAGGAAAAAACGCATACGCCCTTTTTGGCCAAGAGCATCATTGTGGACATTCTGCCTCTTTTCCTATGCTTTAAGTGCAATTCCAGTCTACCCCCTGAAATCGTTTTCCTGAAATTCTGCCCCACTTTCAAGTCCTCTTTGAAGACTTACTTCAATATATTTTTAGGCGATAGCTGTCATTCATAACTCTGCAGGTTTGTAAATTACAGAGCCCCTGAGCTCCTTTCTTCAACTCGCTTTCTTGTGAGCTGGCCGCAAAACCGCAGGATTGCTTCAGGCCCTAATCTGGTTCCGGAAGGGCACGCTGAGCCTTTGGTTAATCCCTCTTCCTGGTGGGAAATGAGCGTTCCATTTGCCCGTGCAGACACCTACAGCTAGTCTCTCATTGGTTCTCCCTATTCCTGTTCATCTTGCGCAGAAATTGCAAACTGTGCCAAACAGGAGGTTAAAGGCACTGACTCTCCAAGTGGGGAGAGTGTTAGTAAAGCGTCTGGAAAGGTGAAACCAAGTACCAGGGCACGAAACCTGAGATGCATTTGAAAACGTTTCCCAATCACACGGTGGACCATACTCTGGGTTTCCCATGCATGTTTTAGCTGAAGGAAGAATCCCTTAAACCTGGAGAGTTGGGAGCCATGGAATGGGTACCATGCAGTATGACTTCAAAGGGTCTGCGTTTGTTCACCGAACCTCACCAATGCTATCAGCCCGATGTGTCCAGCCTTATGTCTCAACTAGCTCTGGGTGTAGATGTGGTAAATCCAGGTTGCATCACAAGCCCTGAATGAATTATTCAAGAATTGCTCTCTATTTCACTGTCATTGTGTTTTGTTTTTGAAATTTATTTTGTTAATGGGATTTATCGGATTTTCACTGCTGCGTTTAGGCCGCTGTACACACACTGGATTTCCTTATGGAGACATATAAATCCATGGGTCTTAAGATTCTTACTTGTCAGGTATATTACCAGGCGTTGAATATGGGGTGTTGAGTCCATTTCGTTGAGCAAGGTGTAGGTCTTGTCTCTTATATATTTGGCTTATGGAACGGTATCTGTGCTAATTTCAATCTCTGGTTTGACGCAGCACCCGAACTCACCTTTCCCCATAAGCAAGCATAAGTTGGTTTTCTAAATTTGAGACCGTGTTCTGTTTTGTAATTCGGTTCATGTGTAGCCAAGTTTACGTTCCGTGTATTAGTGATATCTTATGATGTTTCTTTTTCTCTGTGACTTATTTCCGTCGAATCATCGTACCTGAATGCACTCATTATGCCGCTACGGGCCTGATGACGTAGATCTCATTGCTGAGTGATATTCCATTGTACGTACGTATGACAACTTCTTTATCCATTTTTTGCTTTCTCGGATATTTAACTTGTACCGTAGAGGAGGTTCTTGTAAACAGAGCCGTCCCAAACTTTGGAGTGCCTGTGTATTTTTGATTTTAATTTCCCTAAGCTATAGGACCCTAAGTGGAAGTGCCATAGGCTGTGTTGCTTTGTTTCCTACGTGTTTCAGGAAACACCATACACTTTTCCAGAGTGGCTGTTGGCAATTTTCATCCCGCCCATCAGCATAACAAGGCTCCCTGTTCTCCATGACCTGTCCTGCCTTTCTGGATTTTACACTTTTTTCAGATGGCCCTTTTGACCGGGGGGCAGTGAGACTTCATTGTAGTGCAGATTTCCTTTACACGCTTGCTTGGTTGGCCAAAAAGGGCGTATGCGTTTTTTCCTTCAGGAAAAAAGGCATACGCCCTTTTTGGCCAAGTGCATCATTGTGGACATTCTGCCTCTTTTCCTATGCTTTAAGTGCAATTCCAGTCTACCCCCTGAAATCGTTTTCCTGAAATTCTGCCCCGCTTTCAAGTCCTCTTCGAAGACTTACTTCAATACATTTTTGGACGATAGCTGTCATTCATAACTCTGCATGTTTGTGAATTACAGTGCCCCTGAGCTCCTTTCTTCAACTCGCTTTCTTGTGAGCTGGCCGCAAAACCGCAGGATTGCTTCAGGCCCTAATCTGGTTCCGGCAGGGCACGCTGAGCCTTTGGTTAGTCCCTCTTCCTGGTGGGAAATGAGCGTTCCATTTGCCCGTGCAGACACCTACAGCTAGTCTCTCATTCGTTGTCCCTATTCCTGTTAATATTGCGCAGAAATTGCAAACTGTGCCAAACAGGAGGTTACAGGCACTGACTCTCCAAGTGGGGAGAGTGTTAGTAAAGCGTCTGGAACGGTGAACCCGAGTACCAGGGGTCGAAACCTGAGGCGCATTTGAAAACGTTTCCCAATCACATGGTGGACATTACTCTGGGTTTCCCATGCATGTTTTAGCTGAAGGAAGAATCCCTTAAACCTGGAGAGTTGGGACCCATGGAATGGGTACCATGCAGTATGACTTCAAAGGGTCTGCGTTTGCTCACCGAACCTCACCAATGCTATCAGCCCGAAGTGTCCAGCCTTATGTCTCACCCAGCCATGGGTGTAGATGTGGTAAATGCAGGTTGCATCACAAGCCCTGAATGAATTATTTAAGAATTGTTCTCTATTTCACTGTCATTGTGTTTTGTTTTTGAAATATATTTTGATAATGGGATTTATCGGATTTTCACTGCTGCGTTGAGGCCGCTGTACACACGCTTGATATCCTTATGGAGACATATAAATCCATGGGTCTTAAGTTTCTTACTTGTCAGGTATATTCCCAGGCGTTGAATATGGGGTGTTGAGTTCATTTCGTTGAGTAAGGAGTAGGTCTTGTCTATTATATATTTGCCTTATGGAACGGAATCTGTGCTAATTTCAATCTCTGGTTTGATGCAGCACCCCAACTCACCTTTCCCCATAAGCAAGCATAAGTTGGTTTTCTAAATTTGAGACCCTGTTCTGTTTTGTAATTCAGTTCATGTGTAGCCAAGATTACGTTCTGTGTATTAGTGATATCTTATGATGTTTCTTTTTCTGTGTGACTTATTTCTCGTAGAATCATCATACCTGAATCCACTCATTATGCCGCTACGGTCCTGATTACGTAGATCTCATTGCTGAGTAATATTCCATTGTACGTACGTACCACAACTTCTTTATCCATTTTTTGCTTTCTCAGATATTTATCTTATACCGTAGACGAGGTTGTTGTAAACAGAGCCGTCCCAAACTTTGGGGTGGCTGTGAGTTTTTGATTTTAATTTCCCTAAGCTATAGGACCATATGTGGAAGTGCCATAGGCTGTGTTGCTTTGTTTCCTACGTGTTTCAGGAAACACCATACACTTTTCCAGAGTGGCTGTTGGCAATTTTCATCCCGCCCATCAGCATAACAAGGCTCCCTGTTCTCCATGACCTGTCCTGCCTTTCTGGATTTTACACTTTTTTCAGATGGCCCTTTTGACCGGGGGGCAGAGAGACTTCATTGTAGTGCAGATTTCCTTTACACGCTTGCTTGGTTGGCCAAAAGGGCGTATGCGTTTTTTCCTGAATATATTCAGGAAAAAACGCATACGCCCTTTTTGGCCAAGTGCATCATTGTGGACATTCTGCCTCTTTTCCTATGCTTTAAGTGCAATTCCAGTCTACCCCCTGAAATCGTTTTCCTGAAATTCTGC
Organism: Delphinapterus leucas; assembly: GCF_059928025.1. Lineage (NCBI taxonomy): Eukaryota > Metazoa > Chordata > Mammalia > Artiodactyla > Monodontidae > Delphinapterus > Delphinapterus leucas. Next base: position 20,304,768 of record NW_028322232.1, read on the forward strand.
CCCGCTTTCAAGTCCTCTTCGAAGACTTACTTCAATACATTTTTGGACGATAGCTGTCATTCATAACTCTGCAGGTTTGTGAATTACAGTGCCCCTGAGCTCCTTTCTTCAACTCGCTTTCTTGTGAGCTAGTCGAAAAACCGCTGGATTACTTCAGGCCCTAATCTGGTTCCGGCAGGGAACGCTGAGCCTTTGGTTAGTCCCTCTTCCTGGTGGGAAATGAGCGTTCAATTTGCCAGTGCAGACACCTACAGCTAGTCTCTCATTGGTTGTCCCTATTCCTGTTAATATTGCGCAGAAATTGCAAACTGTGCCAAACAGGAAGTTAAAGGCACTGACTCTCCAAGTGGGGAGAGTGTTAGTAAAGCGTCTGGAACGGTGAACCCGAGTACCAGGAGTTGAAACCTGAGACGCATTTGAAAACGTTTCCCAATCACATGGTGGACATTACTCTGGGTCTCCCATGCATGTTTTAGCTGAAGGAAGAATCCGTTAAACCTGGAGAGTTGGGACCCATGGAATGGGTACCATGCAGTATGACTTCAAAGGGTCTGGGTTTGTTCAACAAACCTCACCAATGCTATCAGCCCGATGTGTCCAGCCTTATGTCTCAACTAGCTCTGGGTGTAGATGTGGTAAATCCAGGTTGCATCACAAGCCCTGAATGAATTATTTAAGAATTGCTCTCTATTTCACTGTCATTGTGTTTTGTTTGTGAAATTTATTTTGTTAATGGGATTTATCGGATTTTCACTGCTGCGTTTAGGCCGCTGTACACACGCTTGACTTCCTTATGGAGACATATAAATCCATGGGTCTTAAGTTTCTTACTTGTCAGGTATATTCCCAGGTGTTGAATATGGGGTGTTGAGTCCATTTCGTTGAGCAAGGAGTAGGTCTTGTCTATTATATATTTGGCTTATGGAACGGTATCTGTGCTAATTTCAATCTCTGGTTTGATGCAGCACCCCAACTCACCTTTCCCCATAAGCAAGCATAAGTTGGTTTTCTAAATTTGAGACCCTGTTCTGTTTTGTAATTCAGTTCATGTGTAGCCAAGTTTACGTTCCGTGTATTAGTGATATCTTATGATATTTCTTTTCCTGTGTGACTTATTTCTCGTAGAATCGTCGTACCTGAATGCACTCATTATGCCGCTACGGGCCTGATGACGTAGATCTCATTGCTGAGTGATATTCCATTGTACGTACGTACCACAACTTCTTTATCCATTTTTTGCTTTCTCGGATATTTAACTTGTACCGTAGATGAGGTTCTTGTAAACAGAGCCGTCCCAAACTTTGGGGTGGCTGTTTGTATTTGATTTTAATTTCCCTAAGCTATAGGACCATAAGTGGAAGTGCCATAGGCTGTGTTGCTTTGTTTCCTACGTGTTTCAGGAAACACCATACACTTCTCCAGAGTGGCTGTTGGCAATTTAAATCCCGCCCATCAGCATAACAAGGCTCCCTGTTCTCCATGACCTGTCCTGCCTTTCTGGATTTTACACTTTTTTCAGATGGCCCTTTTGACCGGGGGGCAGAGAGACTTCATTGTAGTGCAGATTTCCTTTACACGCTTGCTTGGTTGGCCAAAAAGGGCGTATGCGTTTTTCCCTGAATATATTCAGGTAAAAACGCATACGCCCTTTTTGGCCAAGTGCATCATTGTGGACATTCTGCCTCTTTTCCTATGCTTTAAGTGCAATTCCAGTCTACCCCCTGAAATCGTTTTCCTGAAATTCTGCCCCGCTTTCAAGTCCTCTTCAAAGACTTACTTCAATATAATTTTGGACGATAGCTGTCATTCATAACTCTGCAGGTTTGTGAATTACAGTGCCCCTGAGCTCCTTTCTTCAACTCGCTTTCTTGTGAGCTGGCCGCAAAACCGCAGGATTGTTTCAGGCCCTAATCTGGTTCCGGCAGGGCACGCTGAGCCTTTGGTTAGTCCCTCTTCCTGGTGGGAAATGAGCGTTCCATTTGCCCGTGCAGACACCTACAGCTAGTCTCTCATTCGTTGTCCCTATTCCTGTTAATATTGCGCAGAAATTGCAAACTGTGCCAAACAGGAGGTTACAGGCACTGACTCTCCAAGTGGGGAGAGTGTTAGTAAAGCGTCTGGAATGGTGAACCTGAGTACCAGGGGTCGAAACCTGAGATGCATTTGAAAACGTTTCCCAATCACATGGTGGACATTACTCTGGGTTTCCCATGCATGTTTTAGCTGAAGGAAGAATCCCTTAATCCTGGAGAGTTGGGACCCATGGAATGGGTACCATGCAGTATGACTTCAAAGGGTCTGCGTTTGCTCACCGAACCTCACCAATGCTATCAGCCCGATGTGTCCAGCCTTATGTCTCACCCAGCTCTGGGTGTAGATGTGGTAAATCCAGGTTGCATCACAAGCCCTGAATGAATTATTTAAGAATTGTTCTCTATTTCACTGTCATTGTGTTTTGTTTTTGAAATATATTTTGATAATGGGATTTATCGGATTTTCACTGCTGCGTTGAGGCCGCTGTACACACGCTTGATATCCTTATGGAGACATATAAATCCATGGGTCTTAAGTTTCTTACTTGTCAGGTATATTCCCAGACGTTGAATATGGGGTGTTGAGTTCATTTCGTTGAGCAAGGTGTAGGTCTTGTCTATTATATATTTGCCTTATGGAACGGAATCTGTGCTAATTTCAATCTCTGGTTTTATGCAGCACCCCAACTCACCTTTCCCCATAAGCAAGCATAAGTTGGTTTTCTAAATTTGAGACCCTGTTCTGTTTTGTAATTCAGTTCATGTGTAGCCAAGTTTACGTTCCGTGTATTAGTGATATCTTATGATATTTCTTTTCCTGTGTGACTTATTTCTCGTAGAATCGTCGTACCTGAATCCACTCATTATGCCGCTACGGGCCTGATGACGTAGATCATATTGCTGAGTGATATTCCATTGTACGTACGTACCACAATTTCTTTATCCATTTTTTGCTTTCTCGGATATTTAACTTGTACCGTAGACGAGGTTCTTGTAAACAGAGCCGTCCCAAACTACGTGTTTCAGGAAACACCATACACTTCTCCAGAGTGGCTGTTGGCAATTTAAATCCCGCCCATCAGCATAACAAGGCTCCCTGTTCTCCATGACCAGTCCTGCCTTTCTGGATTTTACACTTTTTTCAGATGGCCCTTTTGACCGGGGGGCAGAGAGACTTCATTGTAGTGCAGATTTCTTTTACACGCTTGCTTGGTTGGCCAAAAAGGGCGTATGCGTTTTTTCCTGAATATATTCAGGAAAAAACGCATACGCCCTTTTTGGCCAAGTGCATCATTGTCGACATTCTGCCTCTTTTCCTATGCTTTAAGTGCAATTCCAGTCTACCCCCTGAAATCGTTTTCCTGAAATTCTGCCCCGCTTTCAAGTCCTCTTCAAAGACTTGCTTCAATATAATTTTGGACGATAGCTGTCATTCATAACTCTGCAGGTTTGTGAATTACAGTGCCCCTGAGCTCCTTTCTTCAACTCGCTTTCTTGTGAGCTGGCCGCAAAACCGCAGGATTGCTTCAGGCCCTAATCTGGTTCCGGCAGGGCACGCTGAGCCTTTGGTTAGTCCCTCTTCCTGGTGGGAAATGAGCGTTCCATTTGCCCGTGCAGACACCTACAGCTAGTCTCTCATTCGTTGTCCCTATTCCTGTTAATATTGCGCAGAAATTGCAAACTGTGCCAAACAGGAGGTTAAAGGCACTGACTCTCCAGGTAGGGAGAGTGTTAGTAAAGCGTCTGGAACGTTGAACCCGAGTACCAGGGGTCAAAACCTGAGACGCATTTGAAAACGTTTCCCAATCACATGGTGGACATTACTCTGGGTTTCCCATGCATGTTTTAGCTGAAGGAAGAATCGCTTAAACCTGGAGAGTTGGGACCCATGGGATGGGTACCATGCAGTATGACTTCAAAGGGTCTGCGTTTGCTCACCGAACCTCACCAATGCTATCAGCCCGAAGTGTCCAGCCTTATGTCTCACCCAGCTCTGGGTGTAGATGTGGTAAATCCAGGTTGCATCACAAGCCCTGAATGAATTATTTAAGAATTGTTCTCTATTTCACTGTCATTGTGTTTTGTTTTTGAAATATATTTTGATAATGGAATTTATCGGATTTTCACTGCTGCGTTGAGGCCGCTGTACACACGCTTGATATCCTTATGGAGACATATAAATCCATGGGTCTTAAGTTTCTTACTTGTCTGGTATATTCCCAGGCGTTGAATATGGGTGTTGAGGTCATTTCGTTGAGCAAGGAGTAGGTCATCTCTATTATATATTTGCCTTATGGAACGGAATCTGTGCTAATTTCAATCTCTGGTTTTATGCAGCACCCCAACTCACCTTTCCCCATAAGCAAGCATAAGTTGGTTTTCTAAATTTGAGACCCTGTTCTGTTTTGTAATTCAGTTCATGTGTAGCCAAGTTTACGTTCCGTGTATTAGTGATATCTTATGATGTTTCTTTTTCTGTGTGACTTATTTCTCGTAGAATCGTCGTACCTGAATCCACTCATTATGCCGCTACGGGCCTGATGACGTGGATCTCATTGCTGAGTGATATTCCATTGTACGTACGTACCACAACTTCTTTATCCATTTTTTGCTTTCTCGGATATTTAACTTGTACCGTAGACGAGGTTCTTGTAAACAGAGCCGTCCCAAACTTTGGGGTGGCAGTGTGGTTTTGAATTTAATTTCCCTAAGCTATAGGACCGTAAGTGGAAGTGCCATAGCCTGTGTTGCTTTGTTTCCTCCGTGTTTCAGGAATCACCATACAGTTCTCCAGAGTGGCTGTTGGCAATTTACATCCCGCCCATCAGCATATCAAGGCTCCCTGTTCTCCATGACCTGTCCTGCCTTTCTGGATTTTACACTTTTTTCAGGTGGCCCTTTTGACCGGGGGTAGTGAGACTTCATTGTAGTGCAGATTTCCTTTACACGCTTGCTTGGTTGGCCAAAAAGGGCGTATGCGTTTTTTCCTGAATATATTCAGGAAAAAACGCATATGCACTTTTTGGCCAAGTGCATCATTGTGGACATTCTGCCTCTTTTCCTATGCTTTAAGTGCAATTCCAGTCTACTCCCTGAATTCGTTTTCCTGAAATTCTGCCCCGCTTTCAAGTCCTCTTCGAAAACTTACTTCAATACATTTTTGGACGATAGCTGTCATTCATAACTCTGCAGGTTTGTGAATTACAGTGCCCCTGAGCTCCTTTCTTCAACTCGCTTTCTTGTGAGCTGGCCGCAAAACCGCAGGATTGCCTCAGGCCCTAATCTTGTTCCGGAAGGGCACGCTGAGCCTTTGGTTAATTCCTCTTCCTGTTGGGAAATGAGCGTTCCATTTGCCCGTGCAGACACCTACAGCTAGTCTCTCATTGGCTCTCGCTATTCCTGTTCATCTTGTGCCGAAATTGCAAACTGTGCCAAACAGGAGGTTAAAGACACTGACTCTCCAAGTGGGGAGAGTGTTAGTAAAGCGTCTGGAACGGTGAACCCGAGTACCAGGGGTCGAAAACTGAGATGCATTTGAAAACGTTTCCCAATCACACGGTGGACCATACTCTGGGTTTCCCATGCATGTTTTAGCTGAAGGAGGAATCCCTTAAACCTGGAGAGTTGGGACCCATGGAATGGGTACCATGCAGTATGAGTTCAAAGGGTCTGCGTTTGCTCACCAAACCTCACCAATACTATCAGCTCGATGTGTCCAGCCTTATGTCTCAACCAGCTCTGGGTGTAGATGTGGTAAATCCAGGTTGCATCACAAGCCCTGAATGAATTATTTAAGAATTGCTCTCTATTTCACTGTCATTGTGTTTTGTTTGTGAAATTTATTTTGTTAATGGGATTTATCGGATTTTCACTGCTGCGTTTAGGCCGCTGTACACACGCTTGACTTCCTTATGGAGACATATAAATCCATGGGTCTTAAGTTTCTTACTTGTCAGGTATATTCCCAGGTGTTGAATATGGGGTGTTGAGTCCATTTCGTTGAGCAAGGAGTAGGTCTTGTCTATTATATATTTGGCTTATGGAACGGTATCTGTGCTAATTTCAATCTCTGGTTTGATGCAGCACCCCAACTCACCTTTCCCCATAAGCAAGCATAAGTTGGTTTTCTAAATTTGAGACCCTGTTCTGTTTTGTAATTCAGTTCATGTGTAGCCAAGTTTACGTTCCGTGTATTAGTGATATCTTATGATATTTCTTTTCCTGTGTGACTTATTTCTCGTAGAATCGTCGTACCTGAATGCACTCATTATGCCGCTACGGGCCTGATGACGTAGATCTCATTGCTGAGTGATATTCCATTGTACGTACGTACCACAACTTCTTTATCCATTTTTTGCTTTCTCGGATATTTAACTTGTACCGTAGATGAGGTTCTTGTAAACAGAGCCGTCCCAAACTTTGGGGTGGCTGTTTGTATTTGATTTTAATTTCCCTAAGCTATAGGACCATAAGTGGAAGTGCCATAGGCTGTGTTGCTTTGTTTCCTACGTGTTTCAGGAAACACCATACACTTCTCCAGAGTGGCTGTTGGCAATTTAAATCCCGCCCATCAGCATAACAAGGCTCCCTGTTCTCCATGACCTGTCCTGCCTTTCTGGATTTTACACTTTTTTCAGATGGCCCTTTTGACCGGGGGGCAGAGAGACTTCATTGTAGTGCAGATTTCCTTTACTCGCTTGCTTGGTTGGCCAAAAAGGGCGTATGCGTTTTTCCCTGAATATATTCAGGTAAAAACGCATACGCCCTTTTTGGCCAAGTGCATCATTGTGGACATTCTGCCTCTTTTCCTATGCTTTAAGTGCAATTCCAGTCTACCCCCTGAAATCGTTTTCCTGAAATTCTGCCCCGCTTTCAAGTCCTCTTCAAAGACTTACTTCAATATAATTTTGGACGATAGCTGTCATTCATAACTCTGCAGGTTTGTGAATTACAGTGCCCCTGAGCTCCTTTCTTCAACTCGCTTTCTTGTGAGCTGGCCGCAAAACCGCAGGATTGTTTCAGGCCCTAATCTGGTTCCGGCAGGGCACGCTGAGCCTTTGGTTAGTCCCTCTTCCTGGTGGGAAATGAGCGTTCCATTTGCCCGTGCAGACACCTACAGCTAGTCTCTCATTCGTTGTCCCTATTCCTGTTAATATTGCGCAGAAATTGCAAACTGTGCCAAACAGGAGGTTACAGGCACTGACTCTCCAAGTGGGGAGAGTGTTAGTAAAGCGTCTGGAATGGTGAACCTGAGTACCAGGGGTCGAAACCTGAGATGCATTTGAAAACGTTTCCCAATCACATGGTGGACATTACTCTGGGTTTCCCATGCATGTTTTAGCTGAAGGAAGAATCCCTTAATCCTGGAGAGTTGGGACCCATGGAATGGGTACCATGCAGTATGACTTCAAAGGGTCTGCGTTTGCTCACCGAACCTCACCAATGCTATCAGCCCGAAGTGTCCAGCCTTATGTCTCACCCAGCTCTGGGTGTAGATGTGGTAAATCCAGGTTGCATCACAAGCCCTGAATGAATTATTTAAGAATTGTTCTCTATTTCACTGTCATTGTGTTTTGTTTTTGAAATATATTTTGATAATGGGATTTATCGGATTTTCACTGCTGCGTTGAGGCCGCTGTACACACGCTTGATATCCTTATGGAGACATATAAATCCATGGGTCTTAAGTTTCTTACTTGTCAGGTATATTCCCAGACGTTGAATATGGGTGTTGAGGTCATTTCGTTGAGCAAGGAGTAGGTCTTGTCTATTATATATTTGCCTTATGGAACGGAATCTGTGCTAATTTCAATCTCTGGTTTTATGCAGCACCCCAACTCACCTTTCCCCATAAGCAAGCATAAGTTGGTTTTCTAAATTTGAGACCCTGTTCTGTTTTGTAATTCAGTTCATGTGTAGCCAAGTTTACGTTCCGTGTATTAGTGATATCTTATGATGTTTCTTTTCCTGTGTGACTTATTTCTCGTAGAATCGTCGTACCTGAATCCACTCATTATGCCGCTACGGGCCTGATGACGTAGATCATATTGCTGAGTGATATTCCATTGTACGTACGTACCACAACTTCTTTATCCATTTTTTGCTTTCTCGGATATTTAACTTGTACCGTAGACGAGGTTCTTGTAAACAGAGCCGTCCCAAACTTTGGGGTGGCAGTGTGGTTTTGAATTTAATTTCCCTAAGCTATAGGACCGTAAGTGGAAGTGCCATAGGCTGTGTTGCTTTGTTTCCTCCGTGTTTCAGGAAACACCATACAGTTCTCCAGAGTGGCTGTTGGCAATTTACATCCCGCCCATCAGCATAACAAGGCTCCCTGTTCTCCATGACCTGTCCTGCCTTTCTGGATTTTACACTTTTTTCAGGTGGCCCTTTTGACCGGGGGTAGTGAGACTTCATTGTAGTGCAGATTTCCTTTACACGCTTGCTTGGTTGGCCAAAAAGGGCGTATGCGTTTTTTCCTGAATATATTCAGGAAAAAACGCATACGCCCTTTTTGGCCAAGTGCATCATTGTGGACATTCTGCCTCTTTTCCTATGCTTTAAGTGCAATTCCAGTCTACTCCCTGAATTCGTTTTCCTGAAATTCTGCCCCGCTTTCAAGTCCTCTTCGAAAACTTACTTCAATACATTTTTGGACGATAGCTGTCATTCATAACTCTGCAGGTTTGTGAATTACAGTGCCCCTGAGCTCCTTTCTTCAACTCGCTTTCTTGTGAGCTGGCCGCAAAACCGCAGGATTGCCTCAGGCCCTAATCTTGTTCCGGAAGGGCACGCTGAGCCTTTGGTTAATTCCTCTTCCTGTTGGGAAATGAGCGTTCCATTTGCCCGTGCAGACACCTACAGCTAGTCTCTCATTGGCTCTCGCTATTCCTGTTCATCTTGTGCCGAAATTGCAAACTGTGCCAAACAGGAGGTTAAAGACACTGACTCTCCAAGTGGGGAGAGTGTTAGTAAAGCGTCTGGAACGGTGAACCCGAGTACCAGGGGTCGAAAACTGAGATGCATTTGAAAACGTTTCCCAATCACACGGTGGACCATACTCTGGGTTTCCCATGCATGTTTTAGCTGAAGGAGGAATCCCTTAAACCTGGAGAGTTGGGACCCATGGAATGGGTACCATGCAGTATGAGTTCAAAGGGTCTGCGTTTGCTCACCAAACCTCACCAATACTATCAGCTCGATGTGTCCAGCCTTATGTCTCAACCAGCTCTGGGTGTAGATGTGGTAAATCCAGGTTGCATCACAAGCCCTGAATGAATTATTTAAGAATTGCTCTCTATTTCACTGTCATTGTGTTTTGTTTGTGAAATTTATTTTGTTAATGGGATTTATCGGATTTTCACTGCTGCGTTTAGGCCGCTGTACACACGCTTGACTTCCTTATGGAGACATATAAATCCATGGGTCTTAAGTTTCTTACTTGTCAGGTATATTCCCAGGTGTTGAATATGGGGTGTTGAGTCCATTTCGTTGAGCAAGGAGTAGGTCTTGTCTATTATATATTTGGCTTATGGAACGGTATCTGTGCTAATTTCAATCTCTGGTTTGATGCAGCACCCCAACTCACCTTTCCCCATAAGCAAGCATAAGTTGGTTTTCTAAATTTGAGACCCTGTTCTGTTTTGTAATTCAGTTCATGTGTAGCCAAGTTTACGTTCCGTGTATTAGTGATATCTTATGATATTTCTTTTCCTGTGTGACTTATTTCTCGTAGAATCGTCGTACCTGAATGCACTCATTATGCCGCTACGGGCCTGATGACGTAGATCTCATTGCTGAGTGATATTCCATTGTACGTACGTACCACAACTTCTTTATCCATTTTTTGCTTTCTCGGATATTTAACTTGTACCGTAGATGAGGTTCTTGTAAACAGAGCCGTCCCAAACTTTGGGGTGGCTGTTTGTATTTGATTTTAATTTCCCTAAGCTATAGGACCATAAGTGGAAGTGCCATAGGCTGTGTTGCTTTGTTTCCTACGTGTTTCAGGAAACACCATACACTTCTCCAGAGTGGCTGTTGGCAATTTAAATCCCGCCCATCAGCATAACAAGGCTCCCTGTTCTCCATGACCTGTCCTGCCTTTCTGGATTTTACACTTTTTTCAGATGGCCCTTTTGACCGGGGGGCAGAGAGACTTCATTGTAGTGCAGATTTCCTTTACACGCTTGCTTGGTTGGCCAAAAAGGGCGTATGCGTTTTTCCCTGAATATATTCAGGTAAAAACGCATACGCCCTTTTTGGCCAAGTGCATCATTGTGGACATTCTGCCTCTTTTCCTATGCTTTAAGTGCAATTCCAGTCTACCCCCTGAAATCGTTTTCCTGAAATTCTGCCCCGCTTTCAAGTCCTCTTCAAAGACTTACTTCAATATAATTTTGGACGATAGCTGTCATTCATAACTCTGCAGGTTTGTGAATTACAGTGCCCCTGAGCTCCTTTCTTCAACTCGCTTTCTTGTGAGCTGGCCGCAAAACCGCAGGATTGTTTCAGGCCCTAATCTGGTTCCGGCAGGGCACGCTGAGCCTTTGGTTAGTCCCTCTTCCTGGTGGGAAATGAGCGTTCCATTTGCCCGTGCAGACACCTACAGCTAGTCTCTCATTCGTTGTCCCTATTCCTGTTAATATTGCGCAGAAATTGCAAACTGTGCCAAACAGGAGGTTAAAGGCACTGACTCTCCAGGTAGGGAGAGTGTTAGTAAAGCGTCTGGAACGTTGAACCCGAGTACCAGGGGTCAAAACCTGAGACGCATTTGAAAACGTTTCCCAATCACATGGTGGACATTACTCTGGGTTTCCCATGCATGTTTTAGCTGAAGGAAGAATCGCTTAAACCTGGAGAGTTGGGACCCATGGGATGGGTACCATGCAGTATGACTTCAAAGGGTCTGCGTTTGCTCACCGAACCTCACCAATGCTATCAGCCCGAAGTGTCCAGCCTTATGTCTCACCCAGCTCTGGGTGTAGATGTGGTAAATCCAGGTTGCATCACAAGCCCTGAATGAATTATTTAAGAATTGTTCTCTATTTCACTGTCATTGTGTTTTGTTTTTGAAATATATTTTGATAATGGAATTTATCGGATTTTCACTGCTGCGTTGAGGCCGCTGTACACACGCTTGATATCCTTATGGAGACATATAAATCCATGGGTCTTAAGTTTCTTACTTGTCTGGTATATTCCCAGGCGTTGAATATGGGTGTTGAGGTCATTTCGTTGAGCAAGGAGTAGGTCATCTCTATTATATATTTGCCTTATGGAACGGAATCTGTGCTAATTTCAATCTCTGGTTTTATGCAGCACCCCAACTCACCTTTCCCCATAAGCAAGCATAAGTTGGTTTTCTAAATTTGAGACCCTGTTCTGTTTTGTAATTCAGTTCATGTGTAGCCAAGTTTACGTTCCGTGTATTAGTGATATCTTATGATGTTTCTTTTTCTGTGTGACTTATTTCTCGTAGAATCGTCGTACCTGAATCCACTCATTATGCCGCTACGGGACTGATGACGTGGATCTCATTGCTGAGTGATATTCCATTGTACGTACGTACCACAACTTCTTTATCCATTTTTTGCTTTCTCGGATATTTAACTTGTACCGTAGACGAGGTTCTTGTAAACAGAGCCGTCCCAAACTTTGGGGTGGCAGTGTGGTTTTGAATTTAATTTCCCTAAGCTATAGGACCGTAAGTGGAAGTGCCATAGGCTGTGTTGCTTTGTTTCCTCCGTGTTTCAGGAATCACCATACAGTTCTCCAGAGTGGCTGTTGGCAATTTACATCCCGCCCATCAGCATATCAAGGCTCCCTGTTCTCCATGACCTGTCCTGCCTTTCTGGATTTTACACTTTTTTCAGGTGGCCCTTTTGACCGGGGGTAGTGAGACTTCATTGTAGTGCAGATTTCCTTTACACGCTTGCTTGGTTGGCCAAAAAGGGCGTATGCGTTTTTTCCTGAATATATTCAGGAAAAAACGCATATGCACTTTTTGGCCAAGTGCATCATTGTGGACATTCTGCCTCTTTTCCTATGCTTTAAGTGCAATTCCAGTCTACTCCCTGAATTCGTTTTCCTGAAATTCTGCCCCGCTTTCAAGTCCTCTTCGAAAACTTACTTCAATACATTTTTGGACGATAGCTGTCATTCATAACTCTGCAGGTTTGTGAATTACAGTGCCCCTGAGCTCCTTTCTTCAACTCGCTTTCTTGTGAGCTGGCCGCAAAACCGCAGGATTGCCTCAGGCCCTAATCTTGTTCCGGAAGGGCACGCTGAGCCTTTGGTTAATTCCTCTTCCTGTTGGGAAATGAGCGTTCCATTTGCCCGTGCAGACACCTACAGCTAGTCTCTCATTGGCTCTCGCTATTCCTGTTCATCTTGTGCCGAAATTGCAAACTGTGCCAAACAGGAGGTTAAAGACACTGACTCTCCAAGTGGGGAGAGTGTTAGTAAAGCGTCTGGAACGGTGAACCCGAGTACCAGGGGTCGAAAACTGAGATGCATTTGAAAACGTTTCCCAATCACACGGTGGACCATACTCTGGGTTTCCCATGCATGTTTTAGCTGAAGGAGGAATCCCTTAAACCTGGAGAGTTGGGACCCATGGAATGGGTACCATGCAGTATGAGTTCAAAGGGTCTGCGTTTGCTCACCAAACCTCACCAATACTATCAGCTCGATGTGTCCAGCCTTATGTCTCAACCAGCTCTGGGTGTAGATGTGGTAAATCCAGGTTGCATCACAAGCCCTGAATGAATTATTTAAGAATTGCTCTCTATTTCACTGTCATTGTGTTTTGTTTGTGAAATTTATTTTGTTAATGGGATTTATCGGATTTTCACTGCTGCGTTTAGGCCGCTGTACACACGCTTGACTTCCTTATGGAGACATATAAATCCATGGGTCTTAAGTTTCTTACTTGTCAGGTATATTCCCAGGTGTTGAATATGGGGTGTTGAGTCCATTTCGTTGAGCAAGGAGTAGGTCTTGTCTATTATATATTTGGCTTATGGAACGGTATCTGTGCTAATTTCAATCTCTGGTTTGATGCAGCACCCCAACTCACCTTTCCCCATAAGCAAGCATAAGTTGGTTTTCTAAATTTGAGACCCTGTTCTGTTTTGTAATTCAGTTCATGTGTAGCCAAGTTTACGTTCCGTGTATTAGTGATATCTTATGATATTTCTTTTCCTGTGTGACTTATTTCTCGTAGAATCGTCGTACCTGAATGCACTCATTATGCCGCTACGGGCCTGATGACGTAGATCTCATTGCTGAGTGATATTCCATTGTACGTACGTACCACAACTTCTTTATCCATTTTTTGCTTTCTCGGATATTTAACTTGTACCGTAGATGAGGTTCTTGTAAACAGAGCCGTCCCAAACTTTGGGGTGGCTGTTTGTATTTGATTTTAATTTCCCTAAGCTATAGGACCATAAGTGGAAGTGCCATAGGCTGTGTTGCTTTGTTTCCTACGTGTTTCAGGAAACACCATACACTTCTCCAGAGTGGCTGTTGGCAATTTAAATCCCGCCCATCAGCATAACAAGGCTCCCTGTTCTCCATGACCTGTCCTGCCTTTCTGGATTTTACACTTTTTTCAGATGGCCCTTTTGACCGGGGGGCAGAGAGACTTCATTGTAGTGCAGATTTCCTTTACACGCTTGCTTGGTTGGCCAAAAAGGGCGTATGCGTTTTTCCCTGAATATATTCAGGTAAAAACGCATACGCCCTTTTTGGCCAAGTGCATCATTGTGGACATTCTGCCTCTTTTCCTATGCTTTAAGTGCAATTCCAGTCTACCCCCTGAAATCGTTTTCCTGAAATTCTGCCCCGCTTTCAAGTCCTCTTCAAAGACTTACTTCAATATAATTTTGGACGATAGCTGTCATTCATAACTCTGCAGGTTTGTGAATTACAGTGCCCCTGAGCTCCTTTCTTCAACTCGCTTTCTTGTGAGCTGGCCGCAAAACCGCAGGATTGTTTCAGGCCCTAATCTGGTTCCGGCAGGGCACGCTGAGCCTTTGGTTAGTCCCTCTTCCTGGTGGGAAATGAGCGTTCCATTTGCCCGTGCAGACACCTACAGCTAGTCTCTCATTCGTTGTCCCTATTCCTGTTAATATTGCGCAGAAATTGCAAACTGTGCCAAACAGGAGGTTACAGGCACTGACTCTCCAAGTGGGGAGAGTGTTAGTAAAGCGTCTGGAATGGTGAACCTGAGTACCAGGGGTCGAAACCTGAGATGCATTTGAAAACGTTTCCCAATCACATGGTGGACATTACTCTGGGTTTCCCATGCATGTTTTAGCTGAAGGAAGAATCCCTTAATCCTGGAGAGTTGGGACCCATGGAATGGGTACCATGCAGTATGACTTCAAAGGGTCTGCGTTTGCTCACCGAACCTCACCAATGCTATCAGCCCGATGTGTCCAGCCTTATGTCTCACCCAGCTCTGGGTGTAGATGTGGTAAATCCAGGTTGCATCACAAGCCCTGAATGAATTATTTAAGAATTGTTCTCTATTTCACTGTCATTGTGTTTTGTTTTTGAAATATATTTTGATAATGGGATTTATCGGATTTTCACTGCTGCGTTGAGGCCGCTGTACACACGCTTGATATCCTTATGGAGACATATAAATCCATGGGTCTTAAGTTTCTTACTTGTCAGGTATATTCCCAGACGTTGAATATGGGGTGTTGAGTTCATTTCGTTGAGCAAGGTGTAGGTCTTGTCTATTATATATTTGCCTTATGGAACGGAATCTGTGCTAATTTCAATCTCTGGTTTTATGCAGCACCCCAACTCACCTTTCCCCATAAGCAAGCATAAGTTGGTTTTCTAAATTTGAGATCCTGTTCTGTTTTGTAATTCAGTTCATGTGTAGCCAAGTTTACGTTCCGTGTATTAGTGATATCTTATGATATTTCTTTTCCTGTGTGACTTATTTCTCGTAGAATCGTCGTACCTGAATCCACTCATTATGCCGCTACGGGCCTGATGACGTAGATCATATTGCTGAGTGATATTCCATTGTACGTACGTACCACAATTTCTTTATCCATTTTTTGCTTTCTCGGATATTTAACTTGTACCGTAGACGAGGTTCTTGTAAACAGAGCCGTCCCAAACTACGTGTTTCAGGAAACACCATACACTTCTCCAGAGTGGCTGTTGGCAATTTAAATCCCGCCCATCAGCATAACAAGGCTCCCTGTTCTCCATGACCAGTCCTGCCTTTCTGGATTTTACACTTTTTTCAGATGGCCCTTTTGACCGGGGGGCAGAGAGACTTCATTGTAGTGCAGATTTCTTTTACACGCTTGCTTGGTTGGCCAAAAAGGGCATACGCCCTTTTTGGCCAAGTGCATCATTGTGGACATTCTGCCTCTTTTCCTATGCTTTAAGTGCAATTCCAGTCTACCCCCTGAAATCGTTTTCCTGAAATTCTGCCCCGCTTTCAAGTCCTCTTCAAAGACTTGCTTCAATATAATTTTGGACGATAGCTGTCATTCATAACTCTGCAGGTTTGTGAATTACAGTGCCCCTGAGCTCCTTTCTTCAACTCGCTTTCTTGTGAGCTGGCCGCAAAACCGCAGGATTGCTTCAGGCCCTAATCTGGTTCCGGCAGGGCACGCTGAGCCTTTGGTTAGTCCCTCTTCCTGGTGGGAAATGAGCGTTCCATTTGCCCGTGCAGACACCTACAGCTGGTCTCTCATTCGTTGTCCCTATTCCTGTTAATATTGCGCAGAAATTGCAAACTGTGCCAAACAGGAGGTTAAAGGCACTGACTCTCCAGGTAGGGAGAGTGTTAGTAAAGCGTCTGGAACGTTGAACCCGAGTACCAGGGGTCGAAACCTGAGACGCATTTGAAAACGTTTCCCAATCACATGGTGGACATTACTCTGGGTTTCCCATGCATGTTTTAGCTGAAGGAAGAATCGCTTAAACCTGGAGAGTTGGGACCCATGGGATGGGTACCATGCAGTATGACTTCAAAGGGTCTGCGTTTGCTCACCGAACCTCACCAATGCTATCAGCCCGAAGTGTCCAGCCTTATGTCTCACCCAGCTCTGGGTGTAGATGTGGTAAATCCAGGTTGCATCACAAGCCCTGAATGAATTATTTAAGAATTGTTCTCTATTTCACTGTCATTGTGTTTTGTTTTTGAAATATATTTTGATAATGGGATTTATCGGATTTTCACTGCTGCGTTGAGGCCGCTGTACACACGCTTGATATCCTTATGGAGACATATAAATCCATGGGTCTTAAGTTTCTTACTTGTCAGGTATATTCCCAGGCGTTGAATATGGGGTGTTGAGTTCATTTCGTTGAGTAAGGAGTAGGTCTTGTCTATTATATATTTGCCTTATGGAACGGAATCTGTGCTAATTTCAATCTCTGGTTTTATGCAGCACCCCAACTCACCTTTCCCCATAAGCAAGCATAAGTTGGTTTTCTAAATTTGAGACCCTGTTCTGTTTTGTAATTCAGTTCATGTGTAGCCAAGATTACGTTCTGTGTATTAGTGATATCTTATGATGTTTCTTTTTCTGTGTGACTTATTTCTCGTAGAATCATCATACCTGAATCCACTCATTATGCCGCTACGGTCCTGATTACGTAGATCTCATTGCTGAGTAATATTCCACTGTACGTACGTACCACAACTTCTTTATCCATTTTTTGCTTTCTCAGATATTTATCTTATACCGTAGACGAGGTTGTTGTAAACAGAGCCGTCCCAAACTTTGGGGTGGCTGTGAGTTTTTGATTTTAATTTCCCTAAGCTATAGGACCATATGTGGAAGTGCCATAGGCTGTGTTGCTTTGTTTCCTACGTGTTTCAGGAGACACCATACACTTTTCCAGAGTGGCTGTTGGCAATTTTCATCCCGCCCATCAGCATAACAAGGCTCCCTGTTCTCCATGACCTGTCCTGCCTTTCTGGATTTTACACTTTTTTCAGATGGCCCTTTTGACCGGGGGGCAGAGAGACTTCATTGTAGTGCAGATTTCCTTTACACGCTTGCTTGGTTGGCCAAAAAGGGCGTATGCGTTTTTTCCTGAATATATTCAGGAAAAAACGCATACGCCCTTTTTGCCCAAGTGCATCATTGTGGACATTCTGCCTCTTTTCCTATGCTTTAAGTGCAATTCCAGTCTACCCCCTGAAATCGTTTTCCTGAAATTCTGCCCCGCTTTCAAGTCCTCTTCGAAGACTTACTTCAATACATTTTTGGACGATAGCTGTCATTCATAACTCTGCAGGTTTGTGAATTACAGTGCCCCTGAGCTCCTTTCTTCAACTCGCTTTCTTGTGAGCTAGTCGAAAAACCGCTGGATTACTTCAGGCCCTAATCTGGTTCCGGCAGGGAACGCTGAGCCTTTGGTTAGTCCCTCTTCCTGGTGGGAAATGAGCGTTCAGTTTGCCAGTGCAGACACCTACAGCTAGTCTCTCATTGGTTGTCCCTATTCCTGTTAATATTGCGCAGAAATTGCAAACTGTGCCAAACAGGAAGTTAAAGGCACTGACTCTCCAAGTGGGGAGAGTGTTAGTAAAGCGTCTGGAACGGTGAACCCGAGTACCAGGAGTTGAAACCTGAGACGCATTTGAAAACGTTTCCCAATCACATGGTGGACATTACTCTGGGTCTCCCATGCATGTTTTAGCTGAAGGAAGAATCCGTTAAACCTGGAGAGTTGGGACCCATGGAATGGGTACCATGCAGTATGACTTCAAAGGGTCTGGGTTTGTTCAACAAACCTCACCAATGCTATCAGCCCGATGTGTCCAGCCTTATGTCTCAACTAGCTCTGGGTGTAGATGTGGTAAATCCAGGTTGCATCACAAGCCCTGAATGAATTATTTAAGAATTGCTCTCTATTTCACTGTCATTGTGTTTTGTTTGTGAAATTTATTTTGTTAATGGGATTTATCGGATTTTCACTGCTGCGTTTAGGCCGCTGTACACACGCTTGACTTCCTTATGGAGACATATAAATCCATGGGTCTTAAGTTTCTTACTTGTCAGGTATATTCCCAGGTGTTGAATATGGGGTGTTGAGTCCATTTCGTTGAGCAAGGAGTAGGTCTTGTCTATTATATATTTGGCTTATGGAACGGTATCTGTGCTAATTTCAATCTCTGGTTTGATGCAGCACCCCAACTCACCTTTCCCCATAAGCAAGCATAAGTTGGTTTTCTAAATTTGAGACCCTGTTCTGTTTTGTAATTCAGTTCATGTGTAGCCAAGTTTACGTTCCGTGTATTAGTGATATCTTATGATATTTCTTTTCCTGTGTGACTTATTTCTCGTAGAATCGTCGTACCTGAATGCACTCATTATGCCGCTACGGGCCTGATGACGTAGATCTCATTGCTGAGTGATATTCCATTGTACGTACGTACCACAACTTCTTTATCCATTTTTTGCTTTCTCGGATATTTAACTTGTACCGTAGATGAGGTTCTTGTAAACAGAGCCGTCCCAAACTTTGGGGTGGCTGTTTGTATTTGATTTTAATTTCCCTAAGCTATAGGACCATAAGTGGAAGTGCCATAGGCTGTGTTGCTTTGTTTCCTACGTGTTTCAGGAAACACCATACACTTCTCCAGAGTGGCTGTTGGCAATTTAAATCCCGCCCATCAGCATAACAAGGCTCCCTGTTCTCCATGACCTGTCCTGCCTTTCTGGATTTTACACTTTTTTCAGATGGCCCTTTTGACCGGGGGGCAGAGAGACTTCATTGTAGTGCAGATTTCCTTTACACGCTTGCTTGGTTGGCCAAAAAGGGCGTATGCGTTTTTCCCTGAATATATTCAGGTAAAAACGCATACGCCCTTTTTGGCCAAGTGCATCATTGTGGACATTCTGCCTCTTTTCCTATGCTTTAAGTGCAATTCCAGTCTACCCCCTGAAATCGTTTTCCTGAAATTCTGCCCCGCTTTCAAGTCCTCTTCAAAGACTTACTTCAATATAATTTTGGACGATAGCTGTCATTCATAACTCTGCAGGTTTGTGAATTACAGTGCCCCTGAGCTCCTTTCTTCAACTCGCTTTCTTGTGAGCTGGCCGCAAAACCGCAGGATTGTTTCAGGCCCTAATCTGGTTCCGGCAGGGCACGCTGAGCCTTTGGTTAGTCCCTCTTCCTGGTGGGAAATGAGCGTTCCATTTGCCCGTGCAGACACCTACAGCTAGTCTCTCATTCGTTGTCCCTATTCCTGTTAATATTGTGCAGAAATTGCAAACTGTGCCAAACAGGAGGTTACAGGCACTGACTCTCCAAGTGGGGAGAGTGTTAGTAAAGCGTCTGGAATGGTGAACCTGAGTACCAGGGGTCGAAACCTGAGATGCATTTGAAAACGTTTCCCAATCACATGGTGGACATTACTCTGGGTTTCCCATGCATGTTTTAGCTGAAGGAAGAATCCCTTAATCCTGGAGAGTTGGGACCCATGGAATGGGTACCATGCAGTATGACTTCAAAGGGTCTGCGTTTGCTCACCGAACCTCACCAATGCTATCAGCCCGATGTGTCCAGCCTTATGTCTCACCCAGCTCTGGGTGTAGATGTGGTAAATCCAGGTTGCATCACAAGCCCTGAATGAATTATTTAAGAATTGTTCTCTATTTCACTGTCATTGTGTTTTGTTTTTGAAATATATTTTGATAATGGGATTTATCGGATTTTCACTGCTGCGTTGAGGCCGCTGTACACACGCTTGATATCCTTATGGAGACATATAAATCCATGGGTCTTAAGTTTCTTACTTGTCAGGTATATTCCCAGACGTTGAATATGGGGTGTTGAGTTCATTTGGTTGAGCAAGGAGTAGGTCTTGTCTATTATATATTTGCCTTATGGAACGGAATCTGTGCTAATTTCAATCTCTGGTTTTATGCAGCACCCCAACTCACCTTTCCCCATAAGCAAGCATAAGTTGGTTTTCTAAATTTGAGACCCTGTTCTGTTTTGTAATTCAGTTCATGTGTAGCCAAGTTTACGTTCCGTGTATTAGTGATATCTTATGATATTTCTTTTCCTGTGTGACTTATTTCTCGTAGAATCGTCGTACCTGAATCCACTCATTATGCCGCTACGGGCCTGATGACGTAGATCATATTGCTGAGTGATATTCCATTGTACGTACGTACCACAATTTCTTTATCCATTTTTTGCTTTCTCGGATATTTAACTTGTACCGTAGACGAGGTTCTTGTAAACAGAGCCGTCCCAAACTTTGGGGTGGCTGTTTGTTTTTGATTTTAATTTCCCTAAGCTATAGGACCATAAGTGGAAGTGCCATAGGCTGTGTTGCTTTGTTTCCTACGTGTTTCAGGAAACACCATACACTTCTCCAGAGTGGCTGTTGGCAATTAACATCCCGCCCATCAGCATAACAAGGCTCCCTGTTCTCCATGACCTGTCCTGCCTTTCTGGATTTTACACTTTTTTCAGATGGCCCTTTTGAGCGGGGGGCAGAGAGACTTCATTGTAGTGCAGATTTCCTTTACACGCTTGCTTGGTTGGCCAAAAAGGGCGTATGCGTTTTTCCCTGAATATATTCAGGTAAAAACGCATACGCCCTTTTTGGCCAAGTGCATCATTGTGGACATTCTGCCTCTTTTCCTATGCTTTAAGTCCAATTCCAGTCTACCCCCTGAAATCGTTTTCCTGAAATTCTGCCCCGCTTTCAAGTCCTCTTCAAAGACTTACTTCAATATAATTTTGGACGATATCTGTCATTCATAACTCTGCAGGTTTGTGAATTACAGTGCCCCTGAGCTCCTTTCTTCAACTCGCTTTCTTGTGAGCTGGCCGCAAAACCGCAGGATTGTTTCAGGCCCTAATCTGGTTCCGGCAGGGCACGCTGAGCCTTTGGTTAGTCCCACTTCCTGGTGGGAAATGAGCGTTCCATTTGCCCGTGCGGACACCTACAGGTAGTCTCTCATTCGTTGTCCCTATTCCTGTTAATATTGCGCAGAAATTGCAAACTGTGCCAAACAGGAGGTTACAGGCACTGACTCTCCAAGTGGGGAGAGTGTTAGTAAAGCGTCTGGAACGGTGAACCCGAGTACCAGGGGTCGAAACCTGAGACGCATTTGAAAACGTTTCCCAATCACATGGTGGACATTACTCTGGGTTTCCCATGCATGTTTTAGCTGAAGGAAGAATCCCTTAATCCTGGAGAGTTGGGACCCATGGAATGGGTACCATGCAGTATGACTTCAAAGGGTCTGCGTTTGCTCACCGAACCTCACCAATGCTATCAGCCCGATGTGTCCAGCCTTATGTCTCACCCAGCTCTGGGTGTAGATGTGGTAAATCCAGGTTGCATCACAAGCCCTGAATGAATTATTTAAGAATTGTTCTCTATTTCACTGTCATTGTGTTTTGTTTTTGAAATATATTTTGATAATGGGATTTATCGGATTTTCACTGCTGCGTTGAGGCCGCTGTACACACGCTTGATATCCTTATGGAGACATATAAATCCATGGGTCTTAAGTTTCTTACTTGTCAGGTATATTCCCAGGCGTTGAATATGGTGTGTTGAGTTCATTTCGTTGAGCAAGGAGTAGGTCTTGTCTATTATATATTTGCCTTATGGAACGGAATCTGTGCTAATTTCAATCTCTGGTTTTATGCAGCACCCCAACTCACCTTTCCCCATAAGCAAGCATAAGTTGGTTTTCTAAATTTGAGACCCTGTTCTGTTTTGTAATTCAGTTCATGTGTAGCCAAGTTTACGTTCCGTGTATTAGTGATATCTTATGATATTTCTTTTCCTGTGTGACTTATTTCTCATAAAATCGTCGTATCTGAATCCACTCATTATGCCGCTATGGGCCTGATGACGTAGATCTCATTGCTGAGTGATATTCCATTGTACGTACGTACCACAACTTCTTTATCCATTTTTTGCTTTCTCGGATATTTCACTTGTACCGTAGACCAGGTTCTTGTAAACAGAGCCGTCCCAAACTTTGGGGTGGCTGTGTGTTTTTGATTTTAATTTCCCTAAGCTATAGTACCATAAGTGGAAGTGCCATAGGCTGTGTTGCTTTGTTTCCTACGTGTTTCAGGAAACACCATACACTTCTCCAGAGTGGCTGTTGGCAATTTAAATCCCGCCCATCAGCATAAAAAGGCTCCCTGTTCTCCATGACCTGTCCTGCCTTTCTGGATTTTACACTTGTTTCAGATGGCCGTTTGGACCGGGGGTAGTGAGACTTCATTGTAGTGCAGATTTCCTTTACACGCTTGCTTGGTTGGCCAAAAAGTGCGTATGCGTTTTTTCCTGAATATATTCAGGAAAAAACGCATACGCCCTTTTTGGCCAAGTGCACCATTGTTGACATTCTGCCTCTTTTCCTATGCTTTAAGTGCAATTCCAGTCTACTCCCTGAAATCGTTTTCCTGAAATTCTGCCCCGCTTTCAAGTCCTCTTCGAAGACTTACTTCAATAAATTTTTGGACGATAGCTGTCATTCATAACTCTGCATGTTTGTGAATTACAGTGCCCCTGAGCTCCTTTCTTCAACTCGCTTTCTTGTGCGCTGGCCGCAAAACCGCAGGAATGCTTCAGGCCCTAATCTGTTTCCGGCAGGGCACACTGAGTCTTTGGTTAATCCGTCTTCCTGGTGGGAAATGAGCGTTCCATTTGCCCGTGCAGACACCTACAGCTAGTCTCTCATTGGTTCTCCCTATTCCTTTTCATCTTGCGCAAAAATTGCAAACTGTGCCAAACAGGAGGTTAAAGGCCCTGACTCTCCAAGTGGGGAGAGTGTTAGTAAAGCGTCTGGAACGGTGAACCCGAGTACCAGGGGACGAAACCTGAGATGCATTTGAAAACGTTTCCCAGTCACACGGTGGACCATACTCTGGGTTTCCCATGCATGTTTTAGCTGAAGGAAGAATCACTTGAACCTGGAGAGTTGCGACCCATGGAATGGGTACCATGCAGTATGACTTCAAAGGATCTGCGTTTGCTCACCGAACCTCACCTATGCTATCAGCCCGAAGTGTCCAGCCTTATGTCTCACCCAGCTCTGGGTGTAGATGTGGTAAATCCAGGTTGCATCACAAGCCCTGAATGAATTATTTAAGAATTGCTCTCTATTTCACTGTCATTGTGTTTTGTTTTTGAAATTTATTTTGTTAATGGGATTTATCGGATTTTCACTGCTGCGTTTAGGCCGCTGTACACACGCTTGACTTCCTTATGGAGACATATAAATCCATGGGTCTTAAGTTTCTTACTTGTCAGGTATATTCCCAGGTGTTGAATATGGGGTGTTGAGTCCATTTCGTTGAGCAAGGAGTAGGTCTTGTCTATTATATATTTGGCTTATGGAACGGTATCTGTGCTAATTTCAATCTCTGGTTTTATGCAGCACCCCAACTCACCTTTCCCCATAAGCAAGCATAAGTTGGTTTTCTAAATTTGAGACCCTGTTCTGTTTTGTAATTCAGTTCATGTGTATCCAAGTTTACGTTCCGTGTATTAGTGATATCTTATGATATTTCTTTTCCTGTGTGACTTATTTCTCGTAGAATCGTCGTACCTGAATCC
Organism: Delphinapterus leucas; assembly: GCF_059928025.1. NCBI lineage: Eukaryota > Metazoa > Chordata > Mammalia > Artiodactyla > Monodontidae > Delphinapterus > Delphinapterus leucas. The sequence continues at coordinate 20,328,402 of NW_028322232.1, forward strand.
ACTCAATATGCCGCTACGGGCCTGATGACGTAGATCTCATTGCTGAGTGATATTCCATTGTACGTACGTACCACAACTTCTTTATCCATTTTTTGATTTCTCGGATATTTAACTTGTACCGTAGACGAGGTTCTTGTAAACAGAGCCGTCCCAAACTTTGGGGTGGCTGTGTGTTTTTGATTTTAATTTCCCTAAGCTATAAGACCATAAGTGGAAGTGCCATAGGCTGTGTTGCTTTGTTTCCTACGTGTTTCAGGAAACACCATACACTTCTCCAGAGTGGCTGTTGGCCATTTACATCCCGCCCATCAGCATAACAGTGCTCCCTGTTCTCCATGACCTGTCCTGCCTTTCTGGATTTTACACTTGTTTCAGATGGCCGTTTGGACCGGGGTTAGTGAGACATCATTGTGGTGGAGATTTCCTTTACACGCTTGCTTGGTTGGCCAAAAAGGGCGTATGCGTTTTTTCCTGAATATATTCAGGAATAAACTCATACGCCCTTTTTGGCCAAGTGCACCACTGTCGACATTCTGCATCTTTTCCTATGTTTTAATTGCAATTCCAGTCTACCCCCTGAAATCGTTTTCCTGAAATTCTGCCCCGCTTTCAAGTCCTCTTCGAAGACTTACTTCAATAAATTTTTGGACGATAGCTGTCATTCATAACTCTGCATGTTTGTGAATTACAGTGCCCCTGAGCTCCTTTCTTCAACTCGCTTTCTTGTGCGCTGGCCGCAAAACCGCAGGAATGCTTCAGGCCCTAATCTGGTTCCGGCAGGGCACACTGAGTCTTTGGTTAATCCGTCTTCCTGGTGGGAAATGAGCGTTCCATTTGCCCGTGCAGACACCTACAGCTAGTCTCTCATTGGTTCTCCCTATTCCTGTCGATCTTGCGCAGAAATTGCAAACTGTGCCAAACAGGAGGTTAAAGGCAATTACTCTCCAAGTGGGGAGAGTGTTAGTAAAGCGTCTGGAATGGTGAACCCGAGTACCAGGGGACGAAAACTGAGACGCATTTAAAAACGTTTCCCGGTCACACGGTGGACCATACTCTGGGATTCCCATGCATGTTTTAGCTGAAGGAAGAATCCCTTAAACCTGGAGAGTTGGGACCCATGGAATGTGTACCATGCAGTATGACTTCAAAGGGTCTGCATTTGCTCACTGAACCTCACCAATGTTATCCGCCCGAAGTGTCCAGCCTTATGTCTCACCCAGCTCTAGGTGTAGATGTGGTAACTCCAGATTGCATCACAAGCCCTGAATGAATTATTTAAGAATTGCTCTCTATTTCACTGTCATTGTGTTTTGTTTTTGTAATTTATTTTGATAATGGGATTTATCGGATTTTCACGGCTGCATTTATGGCGCTGTACACATGCCTGATTCTCTTACGGAGACACATAATACCATTGGTGTTAAGATTCTTAATTGGCAGGTGTATTCCTAGGCATTGAATATGGGGTGTTTAGTCCATTTCGTTGAGCAAGGAGTAGGTCTTGACTATTAAATATTTGGGTTATGGAAGGGTATCTGTTCTAATTTCAATCTCTGGTTTTATGCAGCACCCCAACTCACCATTCCCCTTAAGCAAGCATAAGTTGGTTTTCTAAATTTGAGACCCTGTTCTGTTTTGTAATTCAGTTCATGTGTAGCCAAGTTCACATTCGGTGTATTAGTGATATCTTAATGTTTCTTTTTCTGTGTGACTTATTTCACTTAGAATCATCGTATCTGAATCCACTCATTATGCCGCGACGGACCTGATGACATAGATTTCATTGCTGAGTGATATTCCATTGTACGTATGTACCACAAATTCTTTATCCATTTTTCGCATTCTGGGATATTTAACTTGTACCGTAGACGAGGTTCTTGTAAAAAGAGCCATCCATAACATTGGGGTGGCTGTGTGTTTTTGAATTTAATTTCCCTAAGCTATAGGACCCTAAGTGGAAGTGCCATAGGCTGTGTTGCTTTGTTTCCTACGTGTTTCAGGAAACACCATACACTTCTCCAGAGTGGCTGTTGGCAATGTACATCACGCCCATCAGCATAACAAGGCTCCCTGTTCTCCATGACCTGTCCTGCCTTTCTGGATTTTACACTTTTTTCAGATGGCCCGTTTGACCGGGGGGCAGTGAGACTTCATTGTAGTGCAGATTTCCTTTACACGCTTGCTTGGTTGGCCAAAAAGGGCGTATGCGTTTTTTCCTGAATATATTCAGGAAAAAACGCATACGCCCTTTTTGGCCAAGTGCATCATTGTCGACATTCTGCCTCTTTTCCTATGCTTTAAGTGCAATTCCAGTCTTCCCCCTGAAATCGTTTTCCTGAAATTCTGCCCCGCTTTCAAGTCCTCTTTGAAGACTTACTTCAATACATTTTTGGACGATAGCTGTCATTCATAACTCTGCAGGTTTGTGAATTACAGTGCCCCTGAGCTCCTTTTTCAACTCGCTTTCTTCTGAGCTGGCCGCAAAACCGCAGGATTGCTTCAGGCCCTAATCTGGTTCCGGCAGGGCACGCTGAGCCTTTGGTTAATCCCTCTTCCTGGTGGGAAATGAGCATTCCATTTGCCCGTGCAGACACCTACAGCTAGTCTCTCATTGGTTCTCCCTATTCCTGTTCATCTTGCGCAAAAATTGCAAACTGTGCCAAACAGGAGGTTAAAGGCCCTGACTCTCCAAGTGGGGAGAGTGTTAGTAAAGCGTCTGGAACGGTGAACCCGAGTACCAGGGGACGAAACCTGAGATGCATTTGAAAACGTTTCCCAGTCACACGGTGGACCATACTCTGGGTTTCCCATACATGTTTTAGCTGAAGGAAGAATCACTTGAACCTGGAGAGTTGCGACCCATGGAATGGGTACCATGCAGTATGACTTCAAAGGATCTGCGTTTGCTCACCGAACCTCACCTATGCTATCAGCCCGAAGTGTCCAGCCTTATGTCTCACCCAGCTCTGGGTGTAGATGTGGTAAATCCAGGTTGCATCACAAGCCCTGAATGAATTATTTAAGAATTGCTCTCTATTTCACTGTCATTGTGTTTTGTTTTTGAAATTTATTTTGTTAATGGGATTTATCGGATTTTCACTGCTGCGTTTAGGCCGCTGTACACACGCTTGACTTCCTTATGGAGACATATAAATCCATGGGTCTTAAGTTTCTTACTTGTCAGGTATATTCCCAGGTGTTGAATATGGGGTGTTGAGTCCATTTCGTTGAGCAAGGAGTAGGTCTTGTCTATTATATATTTGGCTTATGGAACGGTATCTGTGCTAATTTCAATCTCTGGTTTTATGCAGCACCCCAACTCACCTTTCCCCATAAGCAAGCATAAGTTGGTTTTCTAAATTTGAGACCCTGTTCTGTTTTGTAATTCAGTTCATGTGTATCCAAGTTTACGTTCCGTGTATTAGTGATATCTTATGATATTTCTTTTCCTGTGTGACTTATTTCTCGTAGAATCGTCGTACCTGAATCCACTCAATATGCCGCTACGGGCCTGATGACGTAGATCTCATTGCTGAGTGATATTCCATTGTACGTACGTACCACAACTTCTTTATCCATTTTTTGATTTCTCGGATATTTAACTTGTACCGTAGACGAGGTTCTTGTAAACAGAGCCGTCCCAAACTTTGGGGTGGCTGTGTGTTTTTGATTTTAATTTCCCTAAGCTATAAGACCATAAGTGGAAGTGCCATAGGCTGTGTTGCTTTGTTTCCTACGTGTTTCAGGAAACACCATACACTTCTCCAGAGTGGCTGTTGGCCATTTACATCCCGCCCATCAGCATAACAGTGCTCCCTGTTCTCCATGACCTGTCCTGCCTTTCTGGATTTTACACTTGTTTCAGATGGCCGTTTGGACCGGGGTTAGTGAGACATCATTGTGGTGGAGATTTCCTTTACACGCTTGCTTGGTTGGCCAAAAAGGGCGTATGCGTTTTTTCCTGAATATATTCAGGAATAAACTCATACGCCCTTTTTGGCCAAGTGCACCACTGTCGACATTCTGCATCTTTTCCTATGTTTTAATTGCAATTCCAGTCTACCCCCTGAAATCGTTTTCCTGAAATTCTGCCCCGCTTTCAAGTCCTCTTCGAAGACTTACTTCAATAAATTTTTGGACGATAGCTGTCATTCATAACTCTGCATGTTTGTGAATTACAGTGCCCCTGAGCTCCTTTCTTCAACTCGCTTTCTTGTGCGCTGGCCGCAAAACCGCAGGAATGCTTCAGGCCCTAATCTGGTTCCGGCAGGGCACACTGAGTCTTTGGTTAATCCGTCTTCCTGGTGGGAAATGAGCGTTCCATTTGCCCGTGCAGACACCTACAGCTAGTCTCTCATTGGTTCTCCCTATTCCTGTTCATCTTGCGCAAAAATTGCAAACTGTGCCAAACAGGAGGTTAAAGGCCCTGACTCTCCAAGTGGAGAGAGTGTTAGTAAAGCGTCTGGAACGGTGAACCCGAGTACCAGGGGACGAAACCTGAGATGCATTTGAAAACGTTTCCCAGTCACACGGTGGACCATACTCTGGGTTTCCCATGCATGTTTTAGCTGAAGGAAGAATCACTTGAACCTGGAGAGTTGCGACCCATGGAATGGGTACCATGCAGTATGACTTCAAAGGATCTGCGTTTGCTCACCGAACCTCACCTATGCTATCAGCCCGAAGTGTCCAGCCTTATGTCTCACCCAGCTCTGGGTGTAGATGTGGTAAATCCAGGTTGCATCACAAGCCCTGAATGAATTATTTAAGAATTGCTCTCTATTTCACTGTCATTGTGTTTTGTTTTTGAAATTTATTTTGTTAATGGGATTTATCGGATTTTCACTGCTGCGTTTAGGCCGCTGTACACACGCTTGACTTCCTTATGGAGACATATAAATCCATGGGTCTTAAGTTTCTTACTTGTCAGGTATATTCCCAGGTGTTGAATATGGGGTGTTGAGTCCATTTCGTTGAGCAAGGAGTAGGTCTTGTCTATTATATATTTGGCTTATGGAACGGTATCTGTGCTAATTTCAATCTCTGGTTTTATGCAGCACCCCAACTCACCTTTCCCCATAAGCAAGCATAAGTTGGTTTTCTAAATTTGAGACCCTGTTCTGTTTTGTAATTCAGTTCATGTGTATCCAAGTTTACGTTCCGTGTATTAGTGATATCTTATGATATTTCTTTTCCTGTGTGACTTATTTCTCGTAGAATCGTCGTACCTGAATCCACTCAATATGCCGCTACGGGCCTGATGACGTAGATCTCATTGCTGAGTGATATTCCATTGTACGTACGTACCACAACTTCTTTATCCATTTTTTGATTTCTCGGATATTTAACTTGTACCGTAGACGAGGTTCTTGTAAACAGAGCCGTCCCAAACTTTGGGGTGGCTGTGTGTTTTTGATTTTAATTTCCCTAAGCTATAAGACCATAAGTGGAAGTGCCATAGGCTGTGTTGCTTTGTTTCCTACGTGTTTCAGGAAACACCATACACTTCTCCAGAGTGGCTGTTGGCCATTTACATCCCGCCCATCAGCATAACAGTGCTCCCTGTTCTCCATGACCTGTCCTGCCTTTCTGGATTTTACACTTGTTTCAGATGGCCGTTTGGACCGGGGTTAGTGAGACATCATTGTGGTGGAGATTTCCTTTACACGCTTGCTTGGTTGGCCAAAAAGGGCGTATGCGTTTTTTCCTGAATATATTCAGGAATAAACTCATACGCCCTTTTTGGCCAAGTGCACCACTGTCGACATTCTGCATCTTTTCCTATGTTTTAATTGCAATTCCAGTCTACCCCCTGAAATCGTTTTCCTGAAATTCTGCCCCGCTTTCAAGTCCTCTTCGAAGACTTACTTCAATAAATTTTTGGACGATAGCTGTCATTCATAACTCTGCATGTTTGTGAATTACAGTGCCCCTGAGCTCCTTTCTTCAACTCGCTTTCTTGTGCGCTGGCCGCAAAACCGCAGGAATGCTTCAGGCCCTAATCTGGTTCCGGCAGGGCACACTGAGTCTTTGGTTAATCCGTCTTCCTGGTGGGAAATGAGCGTTCCATTTGCCCGTGCAGACACCTACAGCTAGTCTCTCATTGGTTCTCCCTATTCCTGTCGATCTTGCGCAGAAATTGCAAACTGTGCCAAACAGGAGGTTAAAGGCAATTACTCTCCAAGTGGGGAGAGTGTTAGTAAAGCGTCTGGAATGGTGAACCCGAGTACCAGGGGACGAAAACTGAGACGCATTTAAAAACGTTTCCCGGTCACACGGTGGACCATACTCTGGGATTCCCATGCATGTTTTAGCTGAAGGAAGAATCCCTTAAACCTGGAGAGTTGGGACCCATGGAATGTGTACCATGCAGTATGACTTCAAAGGGTCTGCATTTGCTCACTGAACCTCACCAATGTTATCCGCCCGAAGTGTCCAGCCTTATGTCTCACCCAGCTCTAGGTGTAGATGTGGTAACTCCAGATTGTATCACAAGCCCTGAATGAATTATTTAAGAATTGCTCTCTATTTCACTGTCATTGTGTTTTGTTTTTGTAATTTATTTTGATAATGGGATTTATCGGATTTTCACGGCTGCATTTATGGCGCTGTACACATGCCTGATTCTCTTACGGAGACACATAAATCCATTGGTGTTAAGATTCTTAATTGGCAGGTGTATTCCTAGGCATTGAATATGGGGTGTTTAGTCCATTTCGTTGAGCAAGGAGTAGGTCTTGACTATTAAATATTTGGGTTATGGAAGGGTATCTGTTCTAATTTCAATCTCTGGTTTTATGCAGCACCCCAACTCACCATTCCCCTTAAGCAAGCATAAGTTGGTTTTCTAAATTTGAGACCCTGTTCTGTTTTGTAATTCAGTTCATGTGTAGCCAAGTTCACATTCGGTGTATTAGTGATATCTTAATGTTTCTTTTTCTGTGTGACTTATTTCACTTAGAATCATCGTATCTGAATCCACTCATTATGCCGCGACGGACCTGATGACATAGATTTCATTGCTGAGTGATATTCCATTGTACGTATGTACCACAAATTCTTTATCCATTTTTCGCATTCTGGGATATTTAACTTGTACCGTAGACGAGGTTCTTGTAAAAAGAGCCATCCATAACATTGGGGTGGCTGTGTGTTTTTGAATTTAATTTCCCTAAGCTATAGGACCCTAAGTGGAAGTGCCATAGGCTGTGTTGCTTTGTTTCCTACGTGTTTCAGGAAACACCATACACTTCTCCAGAGTGGCTGTTGGCAATGTACATCACGCCCATCAGCATAACAAGGCTCCCTGTTCTCCATGACCTGTCCTGCCTTTCTGGATTTTACACTTTTTTCAGATGGCCCGTTTGACCGGGGGGCAGTGAGACTTCATTGTAGTGCAGATTTCCTTTACACGCTTGCTTGGTTGGCCAAAAAGGGCGTATGCGTTTTTTCCTGAATATATTCAGGAAAAAACGCATACGCCCTTTTTGGCCAAGTGCATCATTGTCGACATTCTGCCTCTTTTCCTATGCTTTAAGTGCAATTCCAGTCTTCCCCCTGAAATCGTTTTCCTGAAATTCTGCCCCGCTTTCAAGTCCTCTTTGAAGACTTACTTCAATACATTTTTGGACGATAGCTGTCATTCATAACTCTGCAGGTTTGTGAATTACAGTGCCCCTGAGCTCCTTTTTCAACTCGCTTTCTTCTGAGCTGGCCGCAAAACCGCAGGATTGCTTCAGGCCCTAATCTGGTTCCGGCAGGGCACGCTGAGCCTTTGGTTAATCCCTCTTCCTGGTGGGAAATGAGCATTCCATTTGCCCGTGCAGACACCTACAGCTAGTCTCTCATTGGTTCTCCCTATTCCTGTTCATCTTGCGCAAAAATTGCAAACTGTGCCAAACAGGAGGTTAAAGGCCCTGACTCTCCAAGTGGGGAGAGTGTTAGTAAAGCGTCTGGAACGGTGAACCCGAGTACCAGGGGACGAAACCTGAGATGCATTTGAAAACGTTTCCCAGTCACACGGTGGACCATACTCTGGGTTTCCCATGCATGTTTTAGCTGAAGGAAGAATCACTTGAACCTGGAGAGTTGCGACCCATGGAATGGGTACCATGCAGTATGACTTCAAAGGATCTGCGTTTGCTCACCGAACCTCACCTATGCTATCAGCCCGAAGTGTCCAGCCTTATGTCTCACCCAGCTCTGGGTGTAGATGTGGTAAATCCAGGTTGCATCACAAGCCCTGAATGAATTATTTAAGAATTGCTCTCTATTTCACTGTCATTGTGTTTTGTTTTTGAAATTTATTTTGTTAATGGGATTTATCGGATTTTCACTGCTGCGTTTAGGCCGCTGTACACACGCTTGACTTCCTTATGGAGACATATAAATCCATGGGTCTTAAGTTTCTTACTTGTCAGGTATATTCCCAGGTGTTGAATATGGGGTGTTGAGTCCATTTCGTTGAGCAAGGAGTAGGTCTTGTCTATTATATATTTGGCTTATGGAACGGTATCTGTGCTAATTTCAATCTCTGGTTTTATGCAGCACCCCAACTCACCTTTCCCCATAAGCAAGCATAAGTTGGTTTTCTAAATTTGAGACCCTGTTCTGTTTTGTAATTCAGTTCATGTGTATCCAAGTTTACGTTCCGTGTATTAGTGATATCTTATGATATTTCTTTTCCTGTGTGACTTATTTCTCGTAGAATCGTCGTACCTGAATCCACTCAATATGCCGCTACGGGCCTGATGACGTAGATCTCATTGCTGAGTGATATTCCATTGTACGTACGTACCACAACTTCTTTATCCATTTTTTGATTTCTCGGATATTTAACTTGTACCGTAGACGAGGTTCTTGTAAACAGAGCCGTCCCAAACTTTGGGGTGGCTGTGTGTTTTTGATTTTAATTTCCCTAAGCTATAAGACCATAAGTGGAAGTGCCATAGGCTGTGTTGCTTTGTTTCCTACGTGTTTCAGGAAACACCATACACTTCTCAAGAGTGGCTGTTGGCCATTTACATCCCGCCCATCAGCATAACAGTGCTCCCTGTTCTCCATGACCTGTCCTGCCTTTCTGGATTTTACACTTGTTTCAGATGGCCGTTTGGACCGGGGTTAGTGAGACATCATTGTGGTGGAGATTTCCTTTACACGCTTGCTTGGTTGGCCAAAAAGGGCGTATGCGTTTTTTCCTGAATATATTCAGGAATAAACTCATACGCCCTTTTTGGCCAAGTGCACCACTGTCGACATTCTGCATCTTTTCCTATGTTTTAATTGCAATTCCAGTCTACCCCCTGAAATCGTTTTCCTGAAATTCTGCCCCGCTTTCAAGTCCTCTTCGAAGACTTACTTCAATAAATTTTTGGACGATAGCTGTCATTCATAACTCTGCATGTTTGTGAATTACAGTGCCCCTGAGCTCCTTTCTTCAACTCGTTTTCTTGTGCGCTGGCCGCAAAACCGCAGGAATGCTTCAGGCCCTAATCTGGTTCCGGCAGGGCACACTGAGTCTTTGGTTAATCCGTCTTCCTGGTGGGAAATGAGCGTTCCATTTGCCCGTGCAGACACCTACAGCTAGTCTCTCATTGGTTCTCCCTATTCCTGTTCATCTTGCGCAAAAATTGCAAACTGTGCCAAACAGGAGGTTAAAGGCCCTGACTCTCCAAGTGGGGAGAGTGTTAGTAAAGCGTCTGGAACGGTGAACCCGAGTACCAGGGGACGAAACCTGAGATGCATTTGAAAACGTTTCCCAATCACACGGTGGAACATACTCTGGGTTTCCCATGCATGTTTTAGCTGAAGGAAGAATGCCTTAAACCTGGAGAGTTGGGACCCATGGAATGGCTACCATGCAGTATGACTTCAAAGGGTCTGCGTTTGTTCAACAAACCTCACCAATGCTATCAGCCCGATGTGTCCAGCCTTATGTCTCAACTAGCTCTGGGTGTAGATGTGGTAAATCCAGGTTGCATCACAAGCCCTGAATGAATTATTTTAGAATTGCTCTCTATTTCACTGTCATTGTGTTTTGTTTTTGAAATTTATTTTGTTAATGGGATTTATCGGATTTTCACTGCTGCGTTTAGGCCGCTGTACACACGCTTGACTTCCTTATGGAGACATATAAATCCATGGGTCTTAAGTTTCTTACTTGTCAGGTATATTCCCAGGTGTTGAATATGGGGTGTTGAGTCCATTTCGTTGAGCAAGGAGTAGGTCTTGTCTATTATATATTTGGCTTATGGAACGGTATCTGTGCTAATTTCAATCTCTGGTTTTATGCAGCACCCCAACTCACCTTTCCCCATAAGCAAGCATAAGTTGGTTTTCTAAATTTGAGACCCTGTTCTGTTTTGTAATTCAGTTCATGTGTATCCAAGTTTACGTTCCGTGTATTAGTGATATCTTATGATATTTCTTTTCCTGTGTGACTTATTTCTCGTAGAATCGTCGTACCTGAATCCACTCAATATGCCGCTACGGGCCTGATGACGTAGATCTCATTGCTGAGTGATATTCCATTGTACGTACGTACCACAACTTCTTTATCCATTTTTTGATTTCTCGGATATTTAACTTGTACCGTAGACGAGGTTCTTGTAAACAGAGCCGTCCCAAACTTTGGGGTGGCTGTGTGTTTTTGATTTTAATTTCCCTAAGCTATAAGACCATAAGTGGAAGTGCCATAGGCTGTGTTGCTTTGTTTCCTACGTGTTTCAGGAAACACCATACACTTCTCCAGAGTGGCTGTTGGCCATTTACATCCCGCCCATCAGCATAACAGTGCTCCCTGTTCTCCATGACCTGTCCTGCCTTTCTGGATTTTACACTTGTTTCAGATGGCCGTTTGGACCGGGGTTAGTGAGACATCATTGTGGTGGAGATTTCCTTTACACGCTTGCTTGGTTGGCCAAAAAGGGCGTATGCGTATTTTCCTGAATATATTCAGGAATAAACTCATACGCCCTTTTTGGCCAAGTGCACCACTGTCGACATTCTGCATCTTTTCCTATGTTTTAATTGCAATTCCAGTCTACCCCCTGAAATCGTTTTCCTGAAATTCTGCCCCGCTTTCAAGTCCTCTTCGAAGACTTACTTCAATAAATTTTTGGACGATAGCTGTCATTC